>NC_141553.1:8996250-9350000 GCF_021556685.1 Rattus norvegicus | reverse complement strand
GAATCTTATCTTCCCAGCTTGGCACTTGGTTAATCTTGTTTGTATGTGACCAACACTGACTAACACTGGGGCTTCTCCTCTGTTGTTTGAGCACAGACCTGCTTGCTTCGCTTTACACCCGTCCTAAGTCCGGACAGCAGGTACGGGCCATCCCATAGGCCATTTTTGTTCAGCGAATATTAAATTGAACCTGCTAACAGAATGAGTTCAGCAGAGATGGTGTATTTGTCCTACTACTTGTGTTTCCATTATTAACTTTCTCTCCGTAATGTTCAGTGTCTAGCTTCCTATGGTAGTGACATTTAGCTATGGTAGCGACATTCAGTTTTGAATGCTGAATGCTATCTTAATCGTGCTGGACAGTGTATATTTTTGATTTCCATAGACTTGCTTATGGAACTTAAAATCAAACACAAGTACTGGGATCAGCTAGAATGCCAGAAGTTCACCTTTCCCTCACCACTACTGACTAATTCAGAGGAATGACACCTTGCTTCTTGTATTCCAACCATAGTACCCGAAGAGAACATTGCAACTATGAAGTATGGGGCCCAGGTTGTGAAAGGAGAGCTGAAGTCGGCCTTGCTGGACGGTGACACTCAAAACTATGACTTGGATCATGGGTTTTCCCGGCACCCCATTGACGATGACTGCCGCTCTGGCATTGAGATCAAGCTGGGCCAGCCATCCATTATAAACCACATACGTCTACTCCTGTGGGACCGTGACAGCCGGTGAGTCCTTCCTGTCTCTGACGAGCTCGTGTGATGTTTTCTGGGGAGGACCTAACTTTTAGATCATCTGCTTCGGCTCCTCTCCCCCTTCTCGCTTCACTGCAGAAGGAGGAAGTTTATTAAGAGAGGTCCTCTGTCCTCTGTCTTAGGGTCACTGTTGCTGCGATGAACACTGTGGCCAAAGCAACTTGGGGAGGAGAGGGTTCATTTGGCGTACACTTCTCTTTACAGTTTATAATGAAAGAACTGCCCGGTGGGAACTCAGGCAGGGCAGCAACCTGGAGGTGGGAGCAGATGCCGAAGCCATTGGGGGCGGGGCTGGGGCTGCTGCTTACTGGCTTGCTCTGCCTGCTTCTTACAGCCCAGACCTCCAGCCCAGGGATGGCCCCGCCCACAATGGGCTGGGCCCTCCCCCATCAATCACTAATTAAGAAAATGCCTGTAGCTGGAACTTAAGGAGGCATTTTCTCAATTGAGGCTACATGTCTTCAGATGACTCTAGCTTGTGTCAAGTGACGTAAAACTAGCCAGCACAACCTTTTAGCAAGAAAGTGGCCAGAGAACTGGAAACAGACCTCAGATGCTCAGTGATCGTGTGCTTTGATTTTACAGGTTTAACTGGCTTAGTTCTTTACACACAGTCTGTTATTTCCCCTGAAGAGTTCTAGGGGAAGAGTTTAAAAGTTAGATTTCTTTAAAAAAACATTTTTGACCTTTTTAATTTTTAATTTTTTAATGCTTTATTTTGTGTGTTGAGTGTTTTGCCTGCATGTATGTACTCCCAGAGGACAGAAGGTGGCAGTGGATTCCCTAGGACTGGATTTTCAGACAGTCGTGAGTCATCACGTGTGCTGGGACTCGAACTCGGCTCCTCTGGGAGAGTAGCCTGTTCCTTCATCTCTCCAGACCCCCTTTTCCCTCCTCTATAAGCATCGAATAAGTGTTTATTTTGAAAAATGCAGAACAGCACATAGCGGAAAATAAAAATTGCTAGTAATTCATCACCAGCCATGGCTGAAATCTGTGTGTCTCCGGCTGTGTGTGTGATCTGTAATACAGACACAATGCAGACTCCTCACATCGCTCACACAGTAGAGATTAGCTGTGCTAGTAACTAAACTCCCCTCTATAGGTTTTTCTTCTGAGGCAGAGTCTTAATATTTTGTGTTGTCGAATCTCAAACTTCCGATCCTTTCATAGTTTCCCAGGTTTTGGAATTACAGGTACATGTGCTCCACTGCACCTGGTCTTATTTCCTGTTTCAGGTGCTACATTTAAACATGGTATTAGTTTAGAAAGTCACCTGGCACCCTTCCATATAGGCGACCTTCCATTTGGTTCCTTACAGTAATATTGGATGTCATGGATAACTTTAAAATGCATACCGTCCGGTAGCTGAGGAGATTGTCTCTGGTGTATAGCCAAGTGTCCTTGGACTAGCATCCAAGCTGCGAGAAGAGTGGGGTGGGCTTCAGGCCGTGATGCACACCCAACTTCCCCACACCATTCCCCAAGAGCATGTCCCTTCCAGCAAGAGCCGTGCTTCCCTGGGCTTGCGGCCCATTTGCGGTGGCAGGAGCACAGGGACAGTGAGGAGTAGAATAAATGGTCTCCAGTGTTGCCCACCTTTAGCCTGAGACCCACCAAACCTTCTGGGCCTTTTTGGGTCTGCGCCTGTTGGTTCAGTTGTAGCAGTGTTACGGCTCGAGCACATGGAAGGAAGAATGGGTCTCGTCAGCTCACTGGGTGACCATCTTGGCTGTTTTGGCCATTTGAGCCATGCTTGAAGGAATCTTTTTAAGGTGAAATCAGCATTTGTGTGTGCAGTGTGTATGAGATTCCCTAGGTGATTGCTCTCTGTTCTGTTTTTATTAAGACTCTCTTTCCCGGGGCTGGAGAGATGACTCAGTGGTTAGACCACATACCGCCCTTGTAGAAGGCTTGAGTTGATTCCCAACGCTCACGTGAGGTAGCTCGCAGCCACCTGTGAATCAGCTTCAGGAACTCAGACACCCTCTCCTGGCTTCTTCATGCAGATACACACGCATGCACGCACGCACACTCACACACACACACACACGCATTCTCACACACACATACTTGCTCATACATACACTCAAAAATAAATCCTAAGTGTTTTTTTCTGACATATATCTTGGTGGATATTTGAAGCATGACTGGTAGAGGTTGGAGTTAATTCACGTCTCATTTCCAGGAGTCCCTGGTTAATAACAATGTAATAGTAGTGTTTGTATTGTGCTTTTTTTTTTTTTTTGGTTCTTTTTTTCGGAGCTGGGGACCAAACCCAGGGCCTTGCGCTTCCTAGGTAAGCGCTCTACCACTGAGCTAAATCCCCAGCCCCTTGTATTGTGCTTTTATTACGTTATATGGTAGGCATTCCAAAGACTTTGCATAGTTCATCCATCTAATTAATAATGAAACCGGTATAAAAATGGTAAAGGAAAGGTTAGTGTGCTTGAACCTGAAAGCATCGCCTTTTGTTTCCATGATGTGAAATATTTATAAGCCGCTTTGCTTAGTGTCTCTGTTACAGCCACAGAGGGCTTAGTGGCCATGTTCTTCTCTCATGCACATTGCTAACATTTGAAGCAAAGGTGAAAAATTCAAAATCTTAAGCCAAAAAGATTCTGATGTGTGGTAAAATTACATCCCACATTACTGATAACCCAGAGAGGTTCAATAAAAGGTTATAACCAGTTTGAGACTGAGCGATAAAATGAATGGGAGTAGAGGGGACAGCAGAAAATGAGGGGCCGACACAAAATAAGCTGACCTTTCCTGGTCACAGCCGTGGGTTGCAGGCTGACATTTATGATCACCTAAATCTTCCAAGATTGTCCCTGTTGATATTACAGTACGAGTAATAACTGCATCTCAAATTTAAATTGGCCCATGACAAGGAAATACAGATTTGTTCAGTATGGGACCAGCGTGAAATGGCCCTGGGCAGCTGACTCGGGGAGGATGCTGGGCTGTTTTCATTACGGCCGGTTATTAGCTGGCTGTCTGAAGTTGCATCCAAAGGAGGCAGCTTATCTTCCCACCCATGCGTTTATTCTCCTGCAGCCCGCCTTCCAGAGTGCTGTGCTGGGACACTGAGAGGTAGCTGGGGAGAAGCTGGTGCTGTGGAGAACCAGTCCGCCACTCAGGTTTCCCCTCACTCGCTCGCCTGCTTCTCTGTCCTCACCCCACAACTCTCCTGTCTTCTCTGTCTCCTTCCTCCTTCCCGGTGTTCTCAGTCTGCTGCTCTGGTGTGGCCATGTCTGACCGTGTAGAGAGACGCAGGTTTGCAGTTCAGTTTGTGGTTAAGCAGTTCATCACTTTATGAGGTAGCCAGACAAGCTGAGAGGAACTTTCAGATGTTGGGTAAATGCTGCAGTAGAGGTTTTTGTGCAGCTTTCATCATTTCCTGAATTCAGTAAGTGTGCCTATGGAGCAGAACATGTCATTAGAGAATGGCACATGTCAGCTCCTTCCCATGTTTTACTTCCGGCTGTTGTCACTGTGCTGTATGTTTTCTTCCTTCCTCACAGGTCTTACTCCTACTTTATCGAAGTGTCCATGGATGAACTTGATTGGATCCGAGTGATAGATCACTCACATTACCTGTGTCGGTCTTGGCAAAAGTTGTATTTCCCAGCTCGTGTCTGCAGGTGAGTGCTCGGGGTCACTCATTTTTGTCTTCATTTAAGGACTTTGGAGTTGGAGGAGACTACTCAAAACAATACAAAAACCCACAATAACAATAAAAACTAGAAAACAAAACCCCAAACAAACCCTGTAGGGGGAATTAGGTCAGTGTGTGGAAGGCACTGTGGCACTGTGCAGCAGGTTTTGCTCTGTTTTCCTGTGGAAACGTGAAGCCTGTGACGACACAGGTAACACTTGGGAGGTGGACATGCCCTTTGCACCCACTGCCGTCTACACAGAGAGTGTCGCTTCCTTAACATCCAGGGAAGATTGCTCTGAAGGCTTCCTGGTGGTTCCCAGAGCCAGCAGGAGAGCCCTGGGTGCTCGTGTCCATGTTGCCATACTTGGGCCTTTCTTTCCCGCATCAGAGGGTGGCCGGTGCGGCCTGGCAGCATAGGTGTTGTAAGTGGGGTCAAAGGGCTGGCTCGGCTGGCAGGCTTCATGCTCACACCCTTTGCGAGCTCAGTACCAGCGCATCCTATTGTTTGGCAGCTCCCAGGTAAGACCGTTTTAGACAACATTGAAAGGTTACTTTTGGGGGCTGGACAGATGGCTCAGTGGTTAGAGCACTGGCTGCTCTTCCAGAGGTCCTGAGTTCAATTCCCAGCAACCACATGGTGGCTCACAACCATCTGTAATGGGATCTGATGCCCTCTCTTCTGGTGTGTCTGAAGACAGTGACAGTGTACTCATGTACATAAAATAAATAAGTCTTAAAAAAAAGGTTACTCTTCTTTTTTTTTTTTTTTTTTTGGTTCTTTTTTTCGGAGCTGGGGACCGAACCCAGGGCCTTGCTCTTCTTAGGCAAGCGCTCTACCACTGAGCTAAATCCCCAACCCCAAAGGTTACTCTTCTTATAGTTGATAGTTTATCTTCTTATTTAGGTTAAACAATCTAAACAGCCTATACAAGACAGGTATAAAATTGGGAGCTGGAAAAGGTGGTTCAGGTTCTCTGAAATTATGCAGACTTGTTTATTTTCCCACTGGACAATTGCCCTTCGATGATTTTTAAGGCAAGGTTAAAGGCAGAAAATGGGCACATTAGTGAGGTGTGGAGAGAAGAGAAATGGTGGGTGCAAAGCAGGCAGAATGTGGAGGTGGTCCCTATCCATCAGCCACCCCACCTGCCTCCCCACATCAGACGCCTTCCACCCTGACTTCTAGCTGTGACTGATGTGGGGTGAGTGGGTGAGCATTCCCTTGGTCAGAAGTCACCTCCAAACTCATGGTTAACTTTGAACAAGAATTTCACCGAGGGGTTGGGGATTTAGCTCAGTGGTAGAGCACTTGCCTAGCAAGCGCAAGGCCCTGGGTTCGGTCCCCAGCTCCGAAAATAAAAAAGAAAAGAAAAAAAAAAAGAATTTCACTGAACCCTTTAGCCACTAGGATAGTAAAAAGTATTGTCCACATTTTTATTATGGGTGTTGACTGGACACAATATTGTTACCCAGGGATCCTCTTCTGTGAAAATGAAGAAAATCAATTTTATTTCCCCAAAGAGGGACTAAAGTGTCTCAGTCTGGTAATTTCTCCTTTACCCAGAGGAATTTTGAATGGATTAAAGTAAGAGGAATAAGAAATTGAATGAAGATTCCATGTCTCAGGGCTGCTTGGGGGAATGAGAAGGACCTGCTATGCAGGAGGAGGAGGAGGAGGAGGAGGAGGAGGAAGAAGAGAAGGAAGAAGAGGAGGAAGAGGAGGAGGAAGAGGAGGAGGAAGAGGAGGAAGAAGAAGAGGAGGAGGAGGAGGAAGAGGAGGAGGAGGAGGGAGAGGAGGAAGAGGAGGAGTCTGCATTGACTCAGGTTCTAATGGTTACAGCAGATTGAAAAATAAGCCGCGTGTCAGTCAGTGTGCGCGTTTGGCATGGGCGGCAGCACAGTGCAGTGTGTAAGTAGAAGCAGGAACCCGACTCCTGAGCAGATTATCGTGATTCCAGCTGTGCTTTCTCCCCTCCAAACTCCAGCCTTCTGTCGGGCTCTCCCGCTTTGAGAAACAGGCTTGTCCTTGGGCATTCGCCCTTTCTTTTCTTTTCTCTTCTTTATTCTCCTTTCTTTTCCCTCCCTTCCTCTCTCTCTCCCTTCATTTCTTCCTTTCTAAAAGCTCCTATGGACCTGACTTTGCAGGGCCATCTTGTGCCCTGCGTCCTGCTTTTGTTCTTCTACGTGTTGCAGTTTCTGTTCAGTTGCTGTAGCAAAGCAGACAGCCAAAGCCACTCACAGAAGAGCGCTTCAGGGGCCGAGTGCATGGCCGTTATGGGGAGCGCATGCAGCCAGGCCTGGTGCTAGAGGAGCAGTAGCTGAGAGTTTACCCCCTTTTCCACAAGCGTGAGGCGCGCGCATGCACGCATCACTCAAACATCACTCATGGGAAAGCGCAGCCTCAGTGTTGAGGCCACACCCCCAGCCTTTACCAAGCAGTTCTACCAACTGAGGACCAAGCATCCAGTAACATGCACGCATGGGCCTTTCTCAGTCAGACCACCACAGGATATCCGCTCCAGACCAGAAATCTGAGTGAGCAAAGGTGGCCTGAGAGATGGCGGGAGTGAGTGAGAGGAGGGTCGGTCTCAGGATCAGCATCAGCTACAAAGCTTTCAAAATGATGAGCGTTTTGACATATCTCCTACATTGCTTCGTAAAGTCTTTGTCGGCTTAGGTGTTTGTTCTAAGAGCATTTAAAATGAATCTAAGCATTAGACCTTACTTTACTATCCAGGGATGCTTTGATTTTCGTTCATAATCATATTGACTGCTTGAACAGTGTTCTAAATGAACTTTTCCAGGTTCCTCACTCTGCAAACACTTCCTTAGTGTGAGGGTTTAGGTAATTGTGTATTTGTTTATATGTCACCTTTGTTCTTTGGTGTCTTTAGCGTTGCTTTGGTTTCCCTCAGATAGTAAAATCGCACGCTTCTAGAGGCATGGAGCATGGGTTCTAAGTCTTAGTACTGTGGGACAACACTCGACCGCGACACTGCACAGCGGCTACTGTGTGCCCAGTGTAGGCTCGAGGTGTACGGCATGGACTGACGGTGAGAGATGGCGTCGGCACTGATGTGAAGATTCACTGTTCCGTTTGAACAGTGCAGCCATTAAGAGGGCCTGAGCGCCACAGACCCCCGAGCAAACAGCTCTCCATTTTCAGGGCTTGTTTTCTTTAGGAAACTGAAATTCGTGGTTCATGCTGAAGGTTTTAAATGCTTTGTGTGGATGGCAGATTTCATCTGTTACATTGAAGAAGTGGTATTTTATCAGTAGAGGCGTGGAAGGTTCTTACCTCCACCTCTCTCTGAGATGAGGTAAAAGTCATTCTGCATTGTGGCTGGAAACTGCGCTGTGCTGTAGATGGGGCTCGCCCCGCCCTCGCTTCAGCTCCCACACTTGCTTATGGCACATCTGTGCCTCACCCAGAAGGGGCAGGAACTCTGTGAACTTGGACAGTTTCTGAGCCTTAGGGCTGCTTGAAAGTAGAGATTCATACAGAGCGGCTGTTTTCTCTTTTCCATCTTTGAGAATCTGAGATGTTTTTGATCTTCAGAGAAGGTGGCCATCTTTGGGCACAATGGCTTTTATTAAGACGCCACTGTGCCTGTTCTTAGCAGCCGAACCTGTGAGTGCTTTCCTGTACTGTCCTGAGCCTGCCACAAACAGTTTCTAATGACTAGTGACGTGCTCAGTTTTGAATGTTTACAACAGGTTATGCATACTTTTGGTTCTGAGAGAACATATACCATTCGGTCTGCCATGCCTCTGCCAGTGTAGGGAACCAGATAGCACTCACCTGGCACCATCGTGGATTGTGTCTGACGTCAGTAAGGAAGCACCAGCCTCCCAGCACAGCCATCACTTCAGTGATGATAAATGAAGGGAGGTGACTGACCCCTCTCTGCACCCTTTATAGGAGTGTTTGTGTCTGTGTGTGTGGGGGTGTTCTTTGTGAACCAAAGCTTGACTAACACCGTCTCCCTCCCACCTTAACCTCAGCTGGAGATGAAGAAAGTGACTTTGCAGTTTTCCTGTGTGTAATCGTCATCCCCAGACCAAGCCACAGCATCACCTGTAAAAACTTTACACTGAGACAGACATGTGCCATTGATACATGTGTGTGTGCACACACTGAGACAGACATGTGCCATTGATACATCTGTGTGTGTGTGCACTGAGACAGACATGTGCCATTGATACATCTGTGTGTGTGTGCACTGAGACAGACATGTGCCATTGATACATGTGTGTGTGTACAGAGACAGACATGTGCCATTGATACATATGTGTGCACACACTGAGACCGACATGTGCCATTGATACATCTGTGTGTGTGTGCACACTGATACAGACATGTGCCATTGATACATCTGTGTGTGTGTGTGTGTGTGTGTGTGATAGTGCTTTTTTCTGTTGTGTGCTGTGTGAGTTGATACTGCATTTTAGTGTTCTTTTGATGCCTTTTGAAAAATAAAGTTTTACATTTTTAAAAAACATAGTCAACTCTGTCTTTGAAATAATTTTTAGTTTATATCCTGTTTCTAAAGGTGTTCTAATGCTATAGAATCCCAGTGCTACAGAATGCTATATATTTTTCTAGTACTTTAAAATCTCTGTGTAATCAAATGTTCAGTTCATGGCAGACAAGCGGGTGGCAGGGCTGGGTTGGGACAGTTGACTTTGGAGTGTCATATAATAGTGATGGTGTCACCCTGATGAGAGTGGTCTTGTTTCTCGTGCTGAATTCTAGCATGCACTTGACTCTTTAACAGTGCTTTCCTTGATCCCCGTTGCCTGTTTGAATAACTACTGTTTCCTTTCCCTCCTTACTCCTGTTTTCTCAGAGTAAGAAATTACAATGTGCCAAGTGTGTTACAGAAAAGGAAGGGATGTTGCAGAACATCTGCCAGTCTGTCTTCTAGTCTCGGGGGTTACATTTGGGCCTTCAGCGATGATAAATACCTCACTGAGGGGCTCCGTTTCTACTCAGAACAGGGATTTAGGCATGCTTCACTAGCTCAGGAAGAACATTGTCTTCGTTTGCTCATCCACCACTTACTCATCAGCAAATAAGCATGAGTGTGCTGTTTATTGTACTCGATCCCGAGCTTGAAACACTGATAGATGTCGGGGTTCCTGCATTTGTCACCTGGGAGAGGCATATGCACAAGGTTGTAAGTAAGGGGCACTGGGAGCAGGCCTGTATTTTTTAAGTAAGGTTGCCAGAGTGGTAATGTTGTAAGCCGAGACAGGACATGAGAGCGTCTGGCTTCGCCCTGGACATGTAGGGCTTTCTTTGGTGTGTGGTGAATGCTGGTCATAGTAGCTAGTCTTCTGTGGGAAGCCTCATTAGATGTGGGCTAAAACTGTACCATTTGTTCACACAGGCACTTGAGTCTCTTTTATCACTACTGTCCATTTCAGCTCCCTCTTCCCTGCTGTCATTAGCTGTGGCACCCCCTCCCACCCCTACTCCCACCCCACCCCCGTTCTCATTAGATTATATACCTTCACAGGGCTGTAGATCTTGGGGAGAGGTACAGCAGAGGAGGAGGGAATTATTTCTATTTATGGGGCGTTCTCTCCTGCAAGGCTAGCAGCGTGTGGACGTGGACGTCTGCTCAGCCTCCACTCCCTCTGCCCATCCCATCCACTAACTGGGCCGACAGAACATTTATTTGCTTTGAAAGGCAAACACTGGCATAATTGAGCAGTTCACCCGGAGGCTTTAGATTCTCAGTCAGTTAAATTGAGTCTTTCCTCTCCTCACGGGACCAGAAAGCTCAACCCTTTGTGAAATGCCCTATTTAGATGTAGAAGAGTGGGAAGGGTTCTGCTTTGAAGAGGTAGCCATTTTAGCAAACACTGGGTTTGAATTGTTCCTCTACGTGTAACTTTGATGTCATAATTGAAGTAACACTGAGCAGCCTACATGGAGAGGAACTTTTTTTTTGAATGTAAAGTAAAACATAGCCACATGGTGTCACTAAATTATAACAGTTTTACTTAGAGCAGAAGAGAATGTAAAATGATTTTTAAAATAAAACCATATTTAAATACAAATTGTTCTGAAGTCTGTGGTTTGTGAAATAGCACGTGAAACTATTTGTACTGTTAGGTCTCTCACTGATGGGAAGCATTAATTATGCCCAGAGTCTGTGGATGCCCACCATGTGCCAGCCAGCTCAGGCGTCATGGGCTGTAGAGTAGAGGGCACGTGGGCTTCTGTAGGACAGTTCTTCCTACAAATCAGGTTTTCAGGCCGTCTTCTGGAACTTTGAAATAAATAAAAGAGTAATAGATAGTCACTGAATATTTATGAGGAGTCAGAAAACCAGAGCAAAGGAGGAGTCAAGGATACAGGGAGAAAGTTCGAGGGCTGGGAGGCTGGGAAGGGAGCAGCTTAACGTTTATTTAGCACTTGCTGTGGGCCAGGCTTGCTTTACCCCTGTGTGATTCTCCCAGCAGCCGCACGGGGGACAATGGCTGCATTGTTGCATAGATGCAGAGTGTGAGCATTGGAAAGCTGGGCTCCTAGGCCAAGGGTCTGGCTCCCTGTCGTACACTGTGGTTACTGGGCGGGAAATGAAGAAGCAGCTCGCGGCTGTACGTGCAGCATTGTGGGAACACCTCACTGCACAAGCCTTAGGGCTCAGCCTAAATGACCAGATGAAACCTAGCAAAACAAGACGAACAGCTCTGCCCTGCAGCTGTAGGACACAGGAGCTAGAAGGCCTGCTGCCCTTTGGGGAGCATTCCACCAGTGAACTAGGTCTCTCTTCCCCACCCCTGTGGGAAGAGCCCTTTCCAGGAATACTGCAGGAGGCTCACTGTCACTGTTACCAAAGATTGCTCTGCTCTAGCTGGTCACAGCCACCCAGGGCACAAGCTCATGTGTGTTAATGGCGATGAGCAGCTGGGACACTTTCCTTTGACACTGCTCCAGAGACCTGTTCAGCAGTCCTTGTTCTAGGTGTGCTGGGTCCGTTTGTCCATAGACCTTTCGGTTTTTCTGTCCTTTGCTTCCTCTTAAGATCATTTTAGGCTTCCTTAGCATAGTGTGGGCTCTGTGTTCTTACTTCCTGGTTTGTTTTGCCCCAACTGTATTTAGAAACCAACAACCTACATTATGAAATCTCTTTTCTCAAGATCTCATCTTGAGTTGCCTTTTTTAAATTGAGAAATTATTTATTATTTTCACTTAGAATCCTCTTATTAGGGTTGCAAAAAAAAAAAAAAAAAAAAAAAAGAAAAGCCTACAGCAAAACCAAATAAAACCTAACCCCCAAGCACTGTGGTTTATTTTCAATAAGACCTTTGAGAAACGGCCATTTATTCGCGAGTTATTCAGTTGAATCCAGGCCTTTTTGTTTATTTTGTTGGTTTAAAGGATAATAGCATTTTGAGCTCCCTTTGTGTGGGGCAGCAGATCAGAACATGAGAGAATAGATGGAGCCTGTTCTTTGCTTTGCACTTTGTCTTATAATTCTAGAGTGCGTCTTAATAACTTGTTGCGTGAAGATGATGCTAACGGCACTAATAACCCGTAATTACCACAAATACCAGATGCTGATCCTCATCCTGGAAGGGCAGGAACCATACTTTGTTCCCTTAGCAATTGCTTCCAAGCAGAGGTGCCGATGACACCCCCAGATCAGTCATCAAACCTCCTTTCTCATGCTCACCTCTTTTCATATGTATTTATCTGTTCAGACATTTACTGATAGCCTCCATCAGATGCCATGATGCACTTGTTCCTCTCAAGAGACTCATGATGTAGTGGAGAAGACAACCGACTAAATCTTGGGGAAGCATGAAGAGATGGCTTAGAGGGTAAAGGTGCCCAGCCCGATGACCTGAGTTCGATCCCCAAGTCCCACATGGGAGGAGAACAGAACCTCTCTGACTTCCGCACATGTACCATGACGTGCGTTTAGTGCCCCAGTACGTTAATAACTGTAAACAGTTAAAAACCAACCAAGTGGGGCTGGGGATTTAGCTCAGTGGTAGAGCGCTTACCTAGGAAGCGCAAGGCCCTGGGTTTGGTCCCCAGCTCCGAAAAAAAGAACCCCCCAAAAAAAAAACCAACCAAGTGAAATATGAAAGGCACACCAGGACCATTGTGTTAGGGGATCGGCCATGGGGAGGATTTGAACTGAGTCTAAAAGAACAAGTGATCAGGCAGGGGAAGGAGAGCGCAGGGAAGGAGAATGTCTGTGAGGTGGGCAGTGACAGGCAGCCTCCGGGTTTGGTTCTGTTTATCTGGTGTGATCCCAGTGCCCACCCACATTCCTGTCTTTATCTGAAGCTCAGAGGACATGTGTGAATGGCAGTCTCTGAGTTAACTTGTATCACTGTAGATGGTAGACTTTACTTGGTTTTATTTAAAGTTACATTTTATAACTCTTTTTTTCCATAGAAAACTGAAGTATTCCTTCTGAAGAACTATAAACTAGGTTAATTGTCAGAAAATAGTAAAAAAAAATTCTGGGAAATGAAGAAAGTCTCAGTTTTTAGAGCCAAGATTTGACCTGGTATTTTATTTTTTTAAAATTTTTTTTATTTAAAGATTTATGTATTATATATAAGCGCACTGTAGCTGTCTTCAGACACACCAGAAGAGGCATCAGATCCCATTACAGATGGTTGTGAGCCACCATGTGGTTGCTGGGAATTGAACTCAGGTCCTCTGGAAGAGGAGTCAGTGCTCTTAATCACTGAGCCACTTCTCCAGCCCATATTTTATTTTTTAGAAAAAAAAATTACCTTTTGTAAGTATGTCACTGTGGTATGTTCTCTGTGTGGGAATGTGAGCATGAGTGTTCATATGAGACCTGTAATCTGCTCGCCCAGAACGTATTAAAGACACTCAGGAGATCCAGGACCGGCAGACAGATGCCGAGCTGTTGGGCATGGGACAGTCCTAAGTGGACATAGGAAGGGAGTAAAGGCAAGGCTGCCCAAAGCACTGGGCTCCTGAGCGGTTACCAGGGACCTCTGACATGGAAACAGACAGCGAAGATGGGGGAACTTAGGGGAGGAGCACCCTGACTAACGGAACTTCCGGGGCACAGTCTCCAAGACTGCCAGCCCAGCGTTGTCGGTGGACAAGAAAGTGGCATCGGTAAGGGACTCCACTGCTGTAAGTGTGAGAGGACAAGAAGCTGGAAGGACAGTGGAAGGGGCCAGCGTGGATGCAACTCTGTGGTGTGTGATGGTCGCTCCCTGTCTGATCACTTTGAGGACGTAGTCCAGGGGGGATGTTGGTTGATAGTAATTTTCTCCGTGCAGAGCTGGGCCTGTGTACCTCAGATGTCACTCAGCTGCCTGGCAGTGATTGCTCTGACCGTTAATATTTAGAGCTGGAGTGGCCCCGTGTACCCATCAATTCCATAGTATGCCCTGTGCACACGTCTAGTTATTTTGTGGTTCCCGGGCCTTCTTTACACGTCTGTAGGTAGTACTCATCACATTCTTCTTAACCTTCTTAACATCCTTGAATGCAGCTGCCTGAATAATAGATTCTTCTGGAAAACACTCTCAACATTGCTATCCCTCCCCCATTACTGAAAGGAGAGAGGAGGAAATAAGGTTTTTAAATATTTCATCTTACAAAAATGCGTTTAAAGAGACCGATGCATGCAGGTCTCGTGGTTAATAACATGATGAGCGCTTTCACGGTGATGATTATAAATGTACATGATGCCCAGCGCAGGGTGCTCTCTGGATGCAAGGTCAGCTCGGGAGAGCAGACCAGCAGCAAAGCCAGATTGCTTGTCGGCTGCCAGACGTTCTGGGCAAAGCGCCAGACTTGGTTCACCTTCTAAAAATTCATCTCCCAATATGCAAGGGACGAAGCAGCGGGACACTTGGGCTCCCTCAGTGCAGTGCTGCTGAGGACAGTGGGGAGCAGTCGGTGTGGACTCGGTGTCTCTGACCTCATCCAAGAACGGCAGGGTTTTTCTTCATTATGCTTCAAATTATAATTTCTTAAGTTAATAATTGTTCTTCCAAATACTGTGGGTCACATGGACACATGACTACATTCTGCCTGACGGGAAGCTAGAGCTTTAATTTTGATAGTCATAGAAATTCTCTGCACATTATAAAGCTATTAGGACCTAACAGCTGTTTTAGTTCATTTCACTCTGCAAAAGAAATGTGACGCAGAGTAAAGTGATCGGTAATTATGTATTTTGAAAGCCGAACCTCCAGTTATAGGAAGAGCTCATTTACACATTAGATACTGATAAAAACTACAGTTCGCTGGGAGTTTCAAAGTTAGTGGTAGCTCCTGTCTAAGACCAGAAAAGCAAACCTGTGCCAAGGAACATTTTTCCTCCTTTGAAGTCTCCTTTGTGTTGCCCATTGTAACCGCGGAGTTGCAAATCAATAGTAGGGAAAAGCTGCTCGATACTCTTCTAAAGGAAGGCAACGAGGGGACTGTTTGAGGGAGCAGGACGTTGGGGTTTATTTTGTGTCTGTTGATCAGCGCCCACCATCTGCCTTGCAGTGAATGTTGTAGAAGCGTGAACAGATGATGCGCATGGTTTGTTGAGGTAGATGTGCTTTCTGGCTGTGTGTGTGTATGTGTGTGTGTACACCTACAGTGCTTAAAAATCACACTTGAAGTGTAAAGCAGATAATGAGGCTCCATTTTGGGCTAATTTGCATATTCAGCTCCTGTACCTGAAACAAAGGACGGCAGTGACTCTCATTTCTCTTCTGCTTTGATCAGCACTACCCAGCTGTCAGCAGATAGTTTGATTAAACACTTTTCTTTACTCGAGAACTTTGGGGCACGTTCTGTGTGTAAACATGTTGTTTGATTTCAAGGGACAAATTTTCAGTGCAATTCCTGGATGTATCCTGCCATAAGCTGTAAAACAAAAATATTTTTCTGTAGGCCTCCTTTTTAACCATTGATTCTCTAGGGTGAGAACAATATTCCAACTCCAGATTTTTGGCTGAAATGAAGGCGGTAGATGATATATAAGCCTAGTTTAAAGAAACCAAATAAACGTAAGGTATGGATTCATAAACTTGACTATTCCAGGAAACTTAAAAAATACGTAATCACTTTAAATATGATAGAAATTTTACTTATCCTTTGACACGTTCACTAGAATATATAGTATATCTTTTTTCGAAGTATAGTTAAACATAAATGTGTTATTTGGAGAAACGCTATTTAGTGGCCAAAAATCTTTGGAAAACTGTCCAAACATCCTCAGCCATTGGGAATGCGTCTTAAAACTGCTTTGAGATTCCATCTCACCACAGTCGGAATTGCTTCATCCAGACATGAAGGCTGGGGCTGTAGGGCGGTCCTCATGTGCTGCTAACGGGAGCATAAGTCCGCACAAACATGGACGTCAGAGGTTTCTGTAGGAAACGAAGACTAGCCTGTGCTCCAGCTAAAGTACTTGCAGCTAGTCACCAAAAGACTGACAGTCCACGTGCCACAGAGACACTTGGATAGTATTGCTGGTGCATTAGACTGGAACCAGCCTCCATGCCAGTCCAGCCAGCAGATGAATGGACAAAGAAAATGTGGTACATAAGACAGTGGAATTTCATTTGCTCATGAAGAATGACGTCATGACATCTGCAGAAAAATGTGTGCAACCAGAAGTCATGTTAAACAAGCTAGAGTCAGACAAGTACTGTCCTTACTCTCTCATATCTCAACTTATGTATGTGTGTAGGACATTGAGGTAGAGAGGGGACCCTGAATGGAGGTCCCCCCATCCCCTTTAAGGGAGAGGAAGAGGAGGAAGAAGAGAAGGAGGATGAGGAAGAGGGGGAGGAAGAGGGGAGGAAGAAGAGGAGGAAGAGGGGGAGGAGGAGGAAGAAGAGGAAGAAGAGGAGGAAGAAGAGGAAGAAGAGGGGGAGGAGGGGGAAGAGGGGAGGAGAAAGATGGTTTTGGAATGCATGTAACTTTAAAGCATGTTCGTGGGGAACAGTGGGACCAGCACAAGGGGACAGAGTGAATGGAGAGAGATGGAGGGGTAACAACTGAGTATAACACAGCAGCGAACGTACGAAGGAGATTCCATTGTGAAACCTGCTAGTTTAAGCTGACTGAAAATAATTCTTAAAAAGAAAATACACTTAGTGTGTACTGTTTTGCCATCTCTCTGTCAGGGTGACTGTCCTTCTGTTAGTACACAAACATCTGCTTTATCTCTTGTAACAGTTCCAGAGGATAGTAACTCTATTACTGACAGCAGTTGTCTGAAGGAAGGATCTTAGGATGTTTTGTGACAGGACAGAAAGCCTTCCACATTATCTAATCTGTAAGCAAGCCGTGCCACAGGTTATGCTCTTGTGAAAGACTCTACCCACAAGTTTGTAGCAGTGGCTTCCAGCACTGTGTAGTGCCATCTGTTTTCCCACAGTCTTCTCAGCAGCGGGTATTTGTAGTTTTATCAAAATGATAAGCAAGTCATGGTCTTTTGCTGGGCGGTGACTGGTGCCCGTGGTCCCAGCACTCAGGTGTCTGAACCGGAGCGAAGTTCCTGGGCTATGGAGTCAGTTCCAGGCCAGTTAACGCCATAGAGCAAGATCCTGTGACTAATTCATCTGTCCATCCCCGCAACACACACACACACACACACACACACACACACACACACACACACATACACACACACACACACACACACACACACAGGTTATTTACATAGTGAAGGCACCGTGGCTGTTTTTGATTGGTGTTACGATTAGGCTGTGGTGGCTCAAGGTTTGGAAGGCCTTGTCTTTAGTGCAGCAGTGTTAGAGTTGGGGCTCCCAGAAGGTGATTAAGTCCATTCATCCTGAGAAGGGTTTATTGGGAGGCTCTGGAACAGGAAGAACCGGGCCAGTTGGAGGAAGCAGGTGACTGTGGCAGCCCTGGAAGGGTCCGTCTTGTGGTAGCCCTGCCCCTCTCTCTGTGGTGCTGCTTCTGGTCACCAGGCAGTAAATAGCTGTGCCCTGCTCATACCAGTCTATTCCTAGTAGTTCTGCTGTGAAGTATTATGCCCACCACAGGCTCAGAAATGATAAATTCAGTCAGCCATGGACTGAAGTGACTGAAACTGGGACTCAGAGAAAACTTCACTTCCTTATGTCAACTATCTTAAGTCTCCAGTGGAAATGCTGACTAATACAGCATGGACATGTGTCACAGAGGAGGAAAATGCTGACTAATACAGCATGGACACGAGTCACAGAGAAGGAAAATGCTGACTAATGCTCTCCTCTTTTGGCCTAACTCTGTATGTTACTCAAGTTTCTATGTATGTACCTGCTCACAGTTCATGTTTATAACACCAGTATATACTTAGCTATACATGCAACTATAATGTGGGCACACTGTCACGGAAGAGAAAAATGCTGAACAATAAAACACGAACACACTGGTCATAGAGCGGAAGCCTGAGTTGGCCTGGGAAGACCCCTCCTAGAACAGTAGTTCTCAACTGGGGCACCTTTGCCTCCCGGTGGGCATTTGGCAGTGTCTGGGAATCCTTCTGAAGGAGAAGGTTATTGCTAGAATATGGTGATCAGAAAGACTGACAGATGTCCTGGAGTGTCCTGGACAGTTCCTCATAGCCCAATGGCCATCCCTGCCGAGGCCAAGAAACTCACTTGGGGAAGACTGCACTAATCCCGTGTTGAGTTGGGGAAGGCCGCACCAATCCCGTGTTGAGTTAGTGTCTTTGGTTAAAGTGGGGAAATAGAGGAGCCATGGGAATGGGTTCCAGCAAAAGCCAGTGTCAGGTGAGGATCAGCTGGATAGAGAAGAAACAAGTCAAACCAAAGGAAGCCTCAGGTGTGGAACCTGGGACGCTAGGAGCGCCTCGGTGCCGGTTGCCAGAGCCCGTCTCAGCTAGTTGTGGAATTAATGCTTAGGGAGATGGCAGTATTCTCTGTGCAGTTGCGCCTGCTTTGCTTTTCTATAGTGAACTCCCTAATTCATTCCTGGTGCCAGAATTATATTGAATTTTGGAATTAAAATCTCTCAACTAGTATCAAACACGTGGTTTATTTCCTCGCTCTGAAACATTAATCTCTCAGCTCTATCCTGAAATCCTGTCTGTTCGCTTAGCCATTGTACTACTGCTCAGAAAATGTTGGCATTTCCCAGTACAGTCAAAGTGTTCCTTATTCATCTGTGTGCTAGGCCCTGGGCACGAAGCAGAGCTACAGGGAGTATTCGGTACACAGCCTGGCCCTAGCGGAGTGTAGCGCTTAGTAGGATTGTTAATAGACGGTTATTACAGGAGAAGGAATATTTGTAAGCCGTGATAATGGGAAGGAAGAAAGTGCAGTTAGGCTTAAGGTACAGCAGGAATGCTGTTTAAACTGGGAAGTCAGGGAGGATTTAAAGATGTTTTCATGGAGACCTAAGTGACATCAGGAGTTGTGTCAAAAGAGGAAAGCATCTAAGTGGCCCAGCTGGAAAAGCCTCGAGGAGGACACACTTGGCCTGTTCCGAGAGAATGAAGTTGTGTGTGAGAATGGCAGCTAGGAGGTAGAGGTCACCCTGATCAGTCTGTCAGGCCAGGAGAGGGTCACAACCTGACGTTGTTATCACAGTGCGGGCATTGGTGAAGATGTTAAACGGGGTTTGAAAAACCTCGGCACCTCCTTGGAAAGTAGATGGTGGCGAGGTAGAGGCTGTGGTGAGGAGGTTGGGAGAGCAGGTGAAAGGCCCTTCTGGTGGCAAGGGGAGGTGTGTAAAGATGGTGGCAGTGCATTAGAAGTGAGTGCCTGTTTGTGAGGCCCCTAAGGAGCATTGTTAATGCGTAATTCAGAGCTGAAGAGAGATCGCCCCGGGAGAAACTAAGAGCTGCTTTCAGATGTCGGAAGCCATGAGACCGATGAGAGCCCTAGAGACAGAGTGCAGGAGAGTGCAGAAGAGGACAGGGGCCCAACAGGGTTGAGTCAGAAGTGCATATACACATTCCTTTGACCTCCTCAAAGGAAATGGGGGGAGGGCAGCCAGCCAGTGGAGAGTGAAAGGCGTGCTTCCATGGAGGGGCAGGATGCTGACTGACCTCTGGCTTTGCTGAGGAGTCAGGTAGGAGAGGAGGGAGTCACGTGCAGCTCTCCGTGCGTTGGTAATCAGGGCATTAGGGTGTGGAGGCCATGCACGGTGGGTTAGAGAAGTAAAGCTCAGCATTATAGTGTTACACATGTCTGAGGACGATTCCTGCAGTAGTGTTTATAGCACCAAGAATACAAAAAAGAAAGTCATGAAGACTGTGTGGTATACAGGCGTTTGCATGTGCTTCCAGCGTTAGGAGGCAGAGGCAAGAGTTTGAGGCTAGCCTGGACTGTAGGTAAAGACCCAGCCTCAAAAATACTTGTGTCCCTATAAAGGCCTGGAAAAAATGGCTCTACAGAAGACAGAATTAATTATCATACTTCTTTTGTTAGTAAACTTACATATGTGTAAGAGTGTTTGTATGGAATCATGTATACTTACCAAACTTCAATACTGATAACTTTAGGAACAACGAGGAGCTAAGAAGAGGGGGACATAGCAGCAGAACTGTCTTTGGTGATGCTTGCTATATCATTATTACTATATGTGTGTGTGCGTGTATGTGTATATGCACTTGCTTGTGCATGCTGTCCTAGTCAGTGTTCTGTTGCTATGAAGAGACACTATGACCACACTGACTCTTACAAAGGAGAGCATTTAATTCAGGCTGCCTTACAGTTCAGAGCCTCAGTCCTCGGTCATCCCAGTGGGAAGTGTGATGGCATGCAGGCAGACATGGTGCTGGAGAGGAGCTGAGAGGTCTCTGTCTGGATCCATAGGCAGCAGGAAGAGAGGAGAGACTGGGCCTGGTTTGAGCATTTGGAAACTTTAAAGCCCACTCTCAGTTGACAGACTTCCTTCAATAAGGCCACACCCACATTAACAAGGCCACACCCACTCTAACAAGACCACACCCACTCTAACAAGGCCACACCCACTCTAACAAGGCCACACCCACTCTAACAAGACCACACCCACTCTAACAAGGCCACACCCACTCTAACAAGGCCACACCCCTAATACCTGTCAAGTAGTGCCACTTCTTAATGACCACGCATTCAAATCTTTGAGCTTACCGGGGCATTCCTGTTCAAGGCACCACTCATGCTATTCTGGAGCCTGAAGCCCGGGTCTTGTGCATACTCATCAAGCGCTCTACCACTGAACCGCATCTAGCCCTCATTTTTAATTTAAAACGGAGTTGAATTTTAAAATGTTTGAGAGGGGAGGTATTGGGAAAGAAACAGGCCAATAACTTTTGAGAAACTGTGCTGTGAAGACAGCCTGGAAGCTGGACCTGACTATGCTTGGTGTGGATCACAGGGCAAGGGAACGGATCCAAGAAGCTGAGGTTGAAGCAGGGCGAAAGACAGCCAGTGGCATAAGACCCGCCTCCATTTTGTGTAATAGGCACAGGGAAGAGGGCAAGTATAGTTCTAGAGGGTGCCAGCCAGGAGCTGGTTTCTGGTTTCCTCTAGGCTTGGGAACAGTCTTACCTGGAGAGTGACGGACAGAGGTGGAGGCCACACAGGTAAGGGAACAGGTAGCTGTACACAAGGTTCCCGGGAGCTGTGGAATGTCAGGCAGGGTTGGCCAGTGGCCTGACGCTGGCGGGAGGGTTGCAACACTTGACTGTTGCTACAAGCAAGGGTGGTGTTCAACGGGCGAGTGTCCAGTGCATAGATGGTGGCAAAGGGGGCAAACGGAGACCTCTGCAAAGGTACGGAAAGCGAGTCCCGAGCCGCTGCTGCTCGCCGTGACGGCCGGCCCTTCTAGCCAGCCCTGCTGCTGCTGACCTAGCTTTGTAGCTCCTGGGGTATTAGGGAGAAGCTGAGGGAAACCTGTGTCTACTCAGCAGCTGCCACAGAAGCAAAGTAAGAAAAGTAGGTTTAACCGAAGACCCATCCTGTGCCACGATGATTCTCGTCCTGCAAGCATGGCTGGTAGGCTTGGAGGTTCTGAGAAACTGTTTTGAATGCTGTTATGGGCAACTACTCATTACTAGTTTATGTTGTCATCTTAGAGAAGACAGGTGCATACGGCTAGTTTACTGCAGCCATATGCTTTTTAAGTATACCTTCCGTACAGAGTTGGGGCTGAAGGAGTGCAGCTTGCACCTTAATCTTTGGAGGTTTGGGGCTTATTATTTTATTTTTCTGTGTTTGGAGACAGGGTCTCAATATATAATCCAGGCTGGCCTTGAACTCATGATCCTCATGCCTCTGCTGTGTCTGCCTCACTGCGCTTGGTGGCCTAAAGCAGGTTTTGTTGTTGTTGGTTGGTGGGTTGTATTTAAATGTAAAACACTGCCCTTTATATCTTTGTGAGTCCTTAGTGATAAAATAGTTTTATTCTGGACTTCAAGACTGTGAAGTAATAACTCTTCTGTAGTTAGAGTAGTGCCAATAGAAGCCATTTCTGCTGTCAGAGAGCAAGATGCTTGTGAGAAATTGTCTACCTCAGTCTGTTAGTACTGTGACAGCAGGCAGGCCGTGTAGACAGCAGAATGAACAGGGCACACGCTAGGCGCCGCTAGCCTCAGAAACTGCTCCGGGTCAAGAAGGCAGGAGTGTTTCAGTGCTGCCAGTGGCTCTCATAAGTGAGTGCATTATCTCACACTGCACTCCGAGGTCTCACAGGAGACGCAGCCATTGTACTATAAATGTTCACTAATGAACTGTCCACATGTAAAATTAATTCTCATTCAAACATTGATCCCTGAGGAAGAATACCCTTGTCCATCCCATCAGGCACAGCACTGCACTCAATTGTAAAATTAAATGGCAGGTTTTTATAAACTTCAGGAAATAAGGATTCTATGAAAGCAAGAAAATTGTAGTTACAGAACTATGGGGCTCACATGCAGAGCCATTGACAAAACAAATTCCGGCAATGCTAGACCAACAAACAGCTGAATACAGGAAAAATCGACCAAGATGATGGTACATAGACCTTAATAAAAGTTGAGAGGGGCTGGGGATTTAGCTCAGTGGTAGAGCGCTTACCTAGGAAGCGCAAGGCCCTGGGTTCAGTCCCCAGCTCCAAAAAAAGAACCAAAAAAAAAAAAAAAAAGTTAAGAGAATGTTGATGATGTCCAGGCAGTTTTGAGAGAACACTCCTTATGTAGGTGTGCCGGAGGAAGTGCCGGAGGAAGTGCCGGAAGACTGTAGCAGGGAATGTACCAACCTCTTATGCTACCATTTTGGTTACATGCAGCTGATGCTCTTGTCTTTTGTTAACAGAAGAGAAAATATACATGAATCTGTTTCGAACTTACCGAATCCTTCTTCACATTCACAATTGAATTTGACCCCATTGGAAGAGTGTTCACCTTCAGAATTGTCTTTCTAAACTAATAAGAACTGCCCGCTAATTGGCCATGCTTGCCTTATGTGTCTCTCTGTCCACTTTCTCCAGTTTGCTGCTAAGGAACAGCAGCAGCAGTCACTGGGCCGCCAGTTTGGAAGGTGGTGACTCGTCCTCAGTACAGTTGTCTGGTAGCCACTGAGCCAGAGAAAGAGCGGGAAGACAGTAGAGTCTTCCTGAAGAGTGGCTAACGCTTGCCTTGAGCTTTCATCTTGGTGGAAGAACTGGCTGACGGCCACAAGTTAAATGGAAAGGCATTTCACGAATCGGGTTCTAGTTTCGGGTGGGAATACAGCAGCATTGTTTCGGAAGCCGTTGTTTCTTTGCCCAGAGCCGAGATGCTCCCCGAACTCCAAGATGAGTACGGTTTGGAGCGTCGACTCCATTTGAAGAGAGAAGCGTGTGTCTGCAGCTCTCCTAGCCTCCATTGCCCACTGGGAGTTCTGCAGGCTCAGTCTCCATGTCGAGGCTGCTTGCTGCTTTCAATCCAGCCCAGGCTCTGGAAGCCCGCGGATGATGGTTCTTTTTAGATTTTTTTCCCCAAGTCTTAGAATCTTGGAAACACCCGAAGGTTATGTTGTTGTCAGGTAATTTGTTGTTTTGGGACTTTTGAAATATGTATAAAAGAACATACATTGGTGGAAACTGTAATGTTGTTGATTATCCGGTAGCTTCCAATAATAAGCAAGTTGTAACAAAATCAGATTTTTAAAAAGATGTGAGAAGCAAGTGTGTACCTCCCAGCCATGCTCTAAATGGCTCTCATTCATTATGGTTCACATTTACATTCATGCTTCCCTCCAACTCAGGGCAGAATATTTATCTGTGCAATTTAAGTGGCAACACGGTAGTTAAGTGCATAATTTAAAGTTGCTGGCATTCCCGTTAATTTTTCTGTTATTGAAAAAGTTCATCCCCCTGAGAAAGGTTGACTTAGTCATTCTGTAGTTTGGATCACTCCCTTGAGCCAACACGAAGACACTAGCAGGATTCCTGGGGCTGTCCCCAGACCTGTGTAGTGGGCCCGCAGCTGTGTGCTGCTCCTGAGTGGGAGTGGGACTGACACCTCCGTTTCGTGGCACGTCAGGGACTCGGCTTGCCTATCGAGCTAGCTGTAGTGGCTTTTTGTTTGCTTGTTTGTTTGTTTGTTTGTTTTTGAGGCTGTTTCTCTGTTGCTGCTCTGGAACTCACTCTTAGATCAGGCTGTCCCAGAGCTCAGAAAGCTGCCTGCCTTTGCCTCTCAAATGCTGGGATTCTGGGTGAGCGTGCGTCACCACCACTGTCTAGCAGCTAAGCAAAGGTTTCAATTTACATTGCTCTACGGATTCTATTCTGAAATTCTGACCATAAACACTATATAGTCTGTGTGTTTAGAAATGTATTTTCATTAAAAATAAACAATCTGTTTCTTGTTTTTCTTTTCTATATCATAGAAAAATCAATATGTTGTTATTTTCCCCCTTTAACTTGCATCCAGCCACCTTAAAGGTATAGTTTTTAGGCTATATATTTAAAAAACTTGAAAATGTATGGAATGAAGCAAGAACTCAGGTATGTCACATACGTTGTAAAATTTTAGAAAGTGTTGAATTGGAGTTATCTGTAACTCTGGTGTTTTATGTTCCATTGTAAAACTGTAGAACGCTACTCTCAAGTTGGAACTGCATTTAGTTAATGCTATGAAAGGAAAAAGAGAGTTTTGAGATCATTTCTTGGAAAGCTTTGACCTTGCTCTCAATGAAGGTGAAACGGGATGGAGATAAAGAGGAATTATGTGACCAAGGAGGAGAGTGCGGCGGGTGGGCTGGGCGGCGGGCGAGGGCTGAAGGAGGAGCGGCAGAGGCATTTTCCCAATGCTATTTCTGTCTCAGTGCCTGGTCTCACTGGTTCCAGTGCTGCCCCTGGAATTACTAGATTCTCTCTTCTAGGATGAGGAGTCCTGCTATCTTCAGTTCTAAACTCGCACAAAATCTCCATGTTGTTCTCAAAATTTTACCCCAGATCAAGGGGACTTTTACCTTGACAGAATTCATTATCTTCCCTCCCTCCCTCCCTCCCTCCCTCCCTCCCTCCCTCCCTCCCTCCCTCCCTCCCTCCCTCCCTCCCTCCCTTGCTTCATTCAAAATCTGCTAAGACCTTGCTCTCTGATACTCACCTCCTATGGATTAGGGATGTAACACATATGGAATTTGGAGTCCATTGACATTTTTATGCCCAGACTCAGAAGATTTCAGCATAGTAAAGAACACAAACAACCTTAGAAGGCAGCGTTGCTCAAAAACCCACTTGTGTCACATGTGAAGGAGTTACACACATGTAGTAAATGTCAGGCTCAAGTGTGCCATAGTCGTTGTTGTTGTGCCTTTAAACCGTCATAGTTACAGCTGCTTCAGTTGTCCTGCTGTCCAGGCCATCCTAAGCCCTGTGCAAACATCTCTTCTTTATACTTCTTTCCGAGTGGGCTAGCCTGCTGCTTGATGACGGTGGGTGGTCCTTCATTGCTGCCCAGCTCAGTCCTAAAGGACGTAGTTTCTGACATTAGGATGATTTTCTCATACAAGGGTTTCAAGTCTTTGTTTACCCTAAGTTTGTTGGTAAATTCATTCATTCAGAGTCTATTACATTTCTTTGTTACTACACATTTTCTTAGGTGTTCTAAAATATATTGCTAAACTATATCACTAGTGTGAAGTCCTGCTGTTTTTTTCTGATTATTTCTGATAGTGTTTATAGCAGACCACATATTTTATATTATCTGGAATATTTGAAAGAAACCAAAATTTCAGCCTTAGCCTTTTGAAGAGGCTATGTATCTACCCTGCTGACTTGGTGGAAGCTTATGTAAGACCTGCTAGATTTTTTGTTTTAATTCTCAAATGGTAGACTAAAGGCTCTAGGAGTCAAGGAATGCTGGTCAAAGTTGTTTCAGTGACCAAGCTGCCTCCTTCAAACCAAGTCAGCATCTACAAAGGATGGCGCTTCTGCCACTGTCCAGGGCCAGCTTCTGCTGTCAGCATCTCCTGCCATGGTGTGATCTTGCTTTTCTTCTGCCCGATTCATTCCTAGTGTCTGGTGGCTTTTCCTAACACATAACAACAGCTAATGTCAGAGTCGCGTTGATGACCGTTAAACAATCATGCAGCTGTAGAACTCCTGCATTTCTTATCCAGACTCCCCCGACCCCAGCTTGTTCTTGTCTACTTGAAGGTTCTTATTCCACCAAGAGGTTCTTTTAGCTCATCCTCCATCTGGAGTACTTGAATGCTTCTGTAATACTCTGTAGTGGGTTCCACCAGAGCATTTCATGCAGCCCCGCCATTCATCCCACCATGCTGTGTGCCTTCTCTTTGCATCTGAGCCCAAGTTTGCTGGACACTGCTTTGGCCTCTGGTGTGGATACTGCTGTGGGCTCTGGTGTAGACACTGCTGTGGGTTCCAGTGTGGACACTGCTGTGGGCTCCAGTTTGGTTGGCCTGAGGATGAGAAAGTTGGAAAATGACCTGCGTATAAGCAGAGCTAAAGGCCTTTACTGCATCTTCATCATAAGCCAAATGCTCGCTCCTGACTTAGCAGATCCCTGCTTTGTGTGGTCCATAGACTGACCTAGTTCATAGTGCAGTTGTTACTTTGATTTGATTTGATTCAGCTTTTGATATTTTAAATGCTTTTTATGTAAATACATGGGGAGAGAATAATAAAAGGCAGCTAATAATATCTGCCTTTTGGTCCCCCTGCCTCCCAATCTGCCCTCCCTTCTTCTGCTTGTCTTAATCTTGCTTTCTGTATATCCAGCTTGGACCTTACTGATTTCCGCCTTTGGGTTTTCACAAAATGCAAGCTTATATTACCTCCCACAGGAAAACTTGCTCGTGGCCCTTCTTTATCTGTTCCATGAAATACTAGATTCCTAGCATCCAACGACATAGCAGCGTGAGGAGGGCACAGTCCATGTGAACTCACTGCTCTGCCCTCAGTTTGCACACCTTGGGAATGGAGAAGGCAATGGTGACCCTGCAGGAGATTTACAGCAAGCCTTGGCACATACTGATGGCTCTGTAAGTGTCAGATCCATGCTTCACTGCTGGGTTCATTGTCTGCGGACGCCTTAAGCTCCATCCAAAGCAGACTGTCTAGAGAGTCCAAGATCTCACTATGTGACTTCATGAGTCTGTGTCTTTTTTTTTTAAAGGATTTTATTTACTTATATGTATGTATATGAGTACACCGTCGCTGTCCTCAGACACACCAGAAGAGGGCATGACAGATGGCTGTGAGCCACCATGTGGTTGCTGGGAATTGAACTCAGGACATCTGGAAGAGCAGCCAGTGCTCTTAACCACTGAGCCATCTCTCCAGCCCTGAGTCTGTGTCTTTAAGCAGGATGAGCTCTTTGTCCAGAGAGAACTTCACCCACTGATACTGCATTGCCTTCCGAAGAGGACTCTTCTGACTGGTCTGTCTGCGTGAGCTGAGTTTCCTAGGAGCAAAGGTTCAGCCAAATACAGACAGCACAAAAGTCTTCATAGAAATTATGTTCTAGTAGGGAAAGGCAGGCAGTAAACAAACAAACAAAAAGAAGTGCACATGGCAGAGGGTGTAGGATATTCAAGGGGGTGGAGTTGGCAGTTTCTAGTAGGCGTGGCGTCTTCCTAAATATGACATTTAAAGGTGAAGACTTGAAGAGATTAGTAACTAAGCTAGTGTGGCGAGGTTCCAGGGTGGGATAGTGACAGTGTCAGGTGCTCCCCGACAGGAAAGGTGTGCTCTTACAGTAGAGGCCACCAGGGACAGAGCAGGAGGAGAGGAAGTGACTGGAGGTTACTAAATGTGCCCTGAGATCACTCTTACAGGAGCACGGGCTGTAACGGGTTCGGGTGGGGTGGGGAGCACACGGACATTCCCATAACTTAGCTCTGCAGAGACCGTGCTCTCCACAGAGCGATTTCCCTTCTCCAGGGAGCTGTCTTCACCACTTCCTCTGCTGACTGCTCCAGTCAGGGCCCACTGACTTCTCACCGTGTTCCTCCTCTTCAGGTGGAATCCTGAGCTAATGTCAGGGACTTAAGATGCTGCTCTCCAGAGCAGGCTCCGGGGTGTCCGTGTGCAGGTGTGACCTTTCCTGACACTTGGGAGTGTCACACCGGAGCAGACAGAGCTGATACTTGGTGAGAGCGCCTCTGTGCCAGCCCAGAACTGGCCACTCCTGTCCGTTATCCATTGCACCCAAGAGCTACTTGGGGACAGCTTTGTAAAGGCATTAGAGTTGGCATCTGGGACTTGCGACAACTCTCCCAGCACCTGCTTTTTCTCCCCAGCTTTGATAGCTCTTTAGAATGCCTAGACATGCTTTATGGCCACCTCTGTAGTGCCAGGCACATTTATGGAACCGGGCATTAAAGGAGTCCCATCGCAGCTTGTTTTTTCCAGCATATCATGAACTCAGGTTAAGAAGATAGCCCTCGGGGCTGGAGAGATGGCTCAGTGGTTAAGAGCACTGACTGCTCTTCCAGAGGTCCAGAGTTCAATTCCCAGCAACCACATGGTGGCTCACAACCATCTGTAATGGTATCTGATGCTCTTTTCTGGTGTGTCTGAAGACAGCTACAGTGTAATCATATACATAAAATAAATAAATCTTTAAAAAAAAAAAAAAGAAGATAGCCCTCACTTTTAAATCACAAGACTAGCGTTTGGGAGAAAAAGAACCCCAGTTCAGTGGCAACCCTTTTGAGGATTTGAACCCTTCTGATTTCTTGGTCCCTTTGCCTAGGTTCTGTTGTCTTTGGCGGTTATTGATTTCCCTCGTCCGTCTGTGATATCTGCCCGGCTGTGTGCACGTCCTGAGGAATTTATTGCTCATCTTTTGCCCTGTTCTCTTTAGAGGAATCCCGTGTCAAACTTGTAGCCCTTCTATCAAGTTACAGCAATTTAAAGGCAGATTGTGCTCTTGGCCTAACCGTGTTGGCAATGACCCTTAGCAGTGATTGAATGCTAGCTTTCAGGTAAATGTGTTGCTCTGGTGTTTGCCTTCGGTGTACGGAACTCACTTCTTATTTACGTACCTCTAGGGAGAGATGAATGCCCGAACTGGGCAAAAGAGAAATTCTGCTGTGAAATTGCTCTATTCTTTTTTTAAGCTGACATCTAGAAATGCACTATTTTAAAAATGTGAACTTTGTAGGCACATTTCCATTTTAAAAGAGGAAAAATGACTTTTTAAAATGTGAGGGGTAAAACTCGAAGAGAAAGCTTTTTTTTTTTTTTTTTTTTTTTTTTTTTTTTTTTTTAAAAAGGGCTCTAACCTGACAAGAGAACAGGAAGAAATGATTACTGATCATTCCAATTTCCAGTAAATTACAAAGCATACGTAATCATCTTTGAAGAGAGATGATTCCTATGGCCCCCTTCATGCTGCCTTCATAGGGAAGTGTGTAAATGAGGGAAATGAATCGTTTCAGCCTGGAAAATCTATACCATTTTGGAGAGTGAAAGTGAGTGAAATTGAAATAATTCTATCATTCTTTACTGAAAATAAAACGCAAATGTTTTCGATGTGTTTCTAGAGGATAGTATACTTACAGTTGGCTGCAGAGAAACATTTTTGAATCAGGGATAACTAAATGAATGCCAAAAGGAAAGGGGTAGGCTGTCGAAATGGTTCAGTGGTTAGAGCATGGACAGCGCTTGCTCAGGATCCAGGTTCAGTTCCCAGCGGTCATGTGGTCTAGTTTTAGGGAATCCACTGTTGCTTTTGGCCTCCATGTTCACCAGGTGCAATTTGTGCACATACATACAAGGAAGCCAACACTTGTGAAATTAAGCAAAATCTCTTAGTGTTTTATATTGCAAAATTTGAAATAGTAAAAATGGCTAAAAAATTGAAAATACTGCTTGATTCATATATTAACTTAAAACAGATTTCTTTTTTTTTTTTTTTTTTTTTGGTTCTTTTTTTCGGAGCTGGGGACTGAACCCAGGGCCTTGCGCTTCCTAGGTAAGCGCTCTACCACTGAGCTAAATCCCCAGCCCCAAAACAGATTTCTTTAAAACCTGAAATACTGTAGGTAATATATGACAGCAAAACCAATTCTATTAAGGAGTTTTCATTGTTAAGGAGGCAGATTAGATCTTAAGCAAACAGCTGAAGAGAGAGAAGTCTCTGACTTAGTATGTGATAAGTGTGTTTAAGGGAAGTCTCTGGCTTAGCATGTGGTAAGTGTGTTTAAGGGAAGTCTCTGACTTAGCATGTGATATGTGTGTTTAAGGGAAGTCTCTGACTTAGCATGTCATATGTGTGTTTAAGGGAAGTCTCTGACTTAGCATGTTGATAAGTGTGTATAAGGGAAGTCTCTGACTTAGCATGTTGATAAGTGTGTATAAGGGAAGTCTCTGGCTTAGCATGTGATATGTGTGTTTAAGGGAAGTCTCTGACTTAGCATGTCATATGTGTGTTTAAGGGAAGTCTCTGACTTAGCATGTTGATAAGTGTGTATAAGGGAAGTCTCTGACTTAGCATGTGATATGTGTGTTTAAGGGAAGTCTCTGACTTAGCATGTATGTGATAAGTGTGTATAAGAGAAGTTTGGGATTTGTTGAGAGGGCTGGGAGGATCTCTCCAAACAACCTTTTTTATGAAATCTACATCAAGACTAAAGAAGATAGGAGGAAGTGAGGTGGGGAGAGGAGGAGAGGTACAGGAGGAGGAGGAGGAAGAGGAAGAAGAGGGGGATGAGGAGGAGGAGGAGGAGGAACCTGTATAGAGACCATAAGGAGAAAAGGGACTTTGCGTGTCCCAGACTGAGAGAAACTGAAGTGTGCAGTGTGGATGGGAAGTCCAAAGTGAGGGCAGATCTGCAGTAGCTCATGTTCCAGACTTTGGGTGTTGTTTCACACAGCAGGGGACATATATGAGGATACTCACTAGGTGGGATTCTTCAGAGGTAGTTGGCAGATGACTTGAGTAGATACCTCTCTAGAAAGAGGCCTATAAATAACCAGTAATACATGGGGGAGGACCAACTCCATCAGGCATTAGAAAAATGCTAACAGAAACCTCAATGAAAAACTCTTGACAGCCAATAGGATGGCTGTGACCAAAGCATGCAAAGGAAAAAAACCAGAAAACCAGGAAGCGCCAAGCAAGCGTTGGCAGGGTGAAGACAAACCCTGGTGTACTGCCAGCAGGAGGAGAACATGGCTACAGTTGCTGCTACAGCAGTTCTGCACGTCTCCAAGGTGCCAGTGGACATAGCATGTTCCAGCAGTCCCACTGCTCGGAGTATTCCAGAACGGGCTGAAAGCAGAGACGCAGACAGATGCTTCTGTGTGTTAGTGTGCACATAGCCAAAGGAGGAGCTGTGTATCAACAGATGTGCACACAAACGAACCACGGGTTCTGTATACAGTGGGCGTCACTGTACCTTAGAAACGGAACCCTGACCCTCGCTCTGCAGATGAACTTTGAAAACTCCGTGGAGTAAGTAACACAGGAGAGAATGGGTATCTTACAGTTTTGTTGACAAATTCCTGGAGGTTGAAAGTCTGGTAGAGGTCAGTCAGAGGCTGGAGCGGGGGCGTTAGGATTTGTTATTTATGGGTAGAGATGTCCTGCTGGGAATGCCACAGAAGTTTTAGAATGGAGAGTGGTAGCGATGAGTGAACATGAATTACACACTTGGAGCAGTTAAATGGCTAAAGCAAAAAGCCTCCACGTGTGGAGTTAGAAGTGAGTTCTCCAGACCCAAGGGAATTTTGGGTAGAAGTTTGGGATGCTTGCTGCTCCCAGGTTGCTGTTATGGAAGTGAGCAGGGCTGTCCGGAGCCAGTTGTCCGCTGTCTGCTCTCATGGCCACAGTACGTTGCTTGTCCTCAGGTGGCTCTCGGTAGGCAGCTTTCTTCTCTACTTCAGCCCTGTTGATGTTGTGGCGGGAGGAAGGAAGCCTAGTGGGAGGGAACATCAAGCCTCTGGTTCCATGTTGTCTACACTCTCTTTTCCTTGTGTACCACATCTAACCCATAGCAAATTTTGTTGGCCCCACCTCCACCGTGTTGGAACACCTTGTCAATGCCCACTGCTGCTTCTCTGGTCCAGGCCACTCTCCCTCAGATTACTGTAGTGGTCTCATACCTGTCTTCCTGCTTCTAATCTCACACCTCTGTTGTCTCTTTTGACTTCTGGAATCATCTCTCTCTCTCTCTCTCTGTTCTAAATAAATTTGGTTTGTTGTTGTCAAAATATAATTCATACACTATAACATTTAACCTTTAGTGCTGTGCAATTCAGTGGCTTTAAGTATTTTCAAGGATTTTGCAACCACTGCCACCACCATCTAAGCTGGAAGGTGTTTCTTTTAAAACACAAGTCAGGGGCTGCTTAAAAACATCCTGCTGTGCTCTGTTTCGTTGGAGGTAGAAGCCAGATTCCTTGACTATGAGGCCCTGAAGGATCTGACCCCCTTGTCTCTCGGGCTTTATCACCTACAACTCTTGTCTCCCCTCAACCCCCTTACTTCAGCCACACTGGCTGCTGTTCCGACCACCTGGCCTTTCCAGCTCTGTCTGTCGTTTGCTGTCTGCTTCACTTTCCCAGTCCCTTCTCAGTGTGCCTTGTCATGACCTCCTTGTTGATATGTATAGTAAAGCCAACCACACAAGCAGTCATAATACATACATACATACATACATACATACATACATATATATCTTTTAGTTTTTACAAGCTGATCTATTATATAACGTGCTTTATTATTTATCCTGTCTTATTAGAGTTGAACTACTTCAAAAAAATTGGGGGGCTATTTGAGCCTAGCACCTTGACCAAGGGCAATCTCGGAGCTGTTGAATGAATAATGAATTGTCATTCTACACTTCAGTCTGCAAACGAGCTGGCTAGCCTCTAAGAAATAATTGAACTTGTAGGAAATGCGAGAGCTGGCGTGAGTGCTCCGGGTTGACAGAGCTACAGGAACCCACTGTAAGCGGTGTTAGGTTATCACTTTGCTTATTTGACTCATATTTACCATTTACTCTGAGAACTCAATCACTAGCAATACACAACTAAGTGGTGTCTGTTGTCGTAGAGTTTCCTCTGTAGAGGGTGACATGCCACAGGTAAGCAGGAAAGAGGAGCCGAAGAGCAATGAAAAGCATTAGCCAAGGCGCTAGAAAGTGAGGGTGATAGTCAGGAGAGGCCTGCATTAGAGTCTGGTTAGGGAAGCCCTTTATGGAGGTTTCTAGTTAAGCTGACACCTGCATGACAGGGAAGAGTCAGCCATTTGGATCTTGTCTTAGTTTCTTTTCCTCTTGCTGTGATAAAATAACCCTGACAAGAGCAGCCTGAGGAAAGGATTTATTTTAACTCCGTCTAAGTACCGTTTGTCAGGGCAGGGAAGTCTGAGACAGGTGCTTGAACACAGTGACACCTTCTGTCCTCAGGTCTCCGGGAGCAGATGATGGGCATGACATGCTAGCTCTTGCCTCCTCCTCTCCTGATGCAGCCCAGGCTCCCCTGCCCACAGTAAGGCTCCCCACATCAGTTAGCACAATTAGGTCATCACCCTTGGGCTTTCCACAGGACCTGTCTCCCTGATTCTAGATTCCAGATTCTGTCACATTGGTGTCACAGATGGGAAGCCTGCCATGCTTGGGAGGAAGGCGGGGAGATAGAAGGCCAGTGAGCGCAGAGGGAGCACAGACAGGGAGCTGGGGCCTGGAAGGATGGCTCAGCCACTGAGAGTGCTCGCTGAGGAATTGTGGGATCTCTCCTGAGAAATCCTACTACCCACAGAACAAGCCACATGTTCCACAGATGTCCATAACCCCTGCTCTGAAGGATGTCATGACCTCTTACACATGAACGTGTACATATGTGTTTTCTCTGTCTCTGTATGTCTGTCTGTGTGTCTATCTATCAGTGTGTCTGTGTGTCTGTGTCTGTCTCTCTCACCCCTCCCCCCATTCTTGAAAAAGAATTTAGACATTGAAGTCATTGGGATGTCATTAGTGGGAGAACCAGGAATATGTGCAATCTGATCTGATTAAAATAGAAACTTGCACTAGAAGGAGGCTCAGAGACTCATCTGCTTTGGCCAGCATAAAATTATGGATCAGACTCATTTGAAGAAAATACTGTTGGGACTGTATAGATGATTGCCAATTTAATTTGGGCCTAAATATTGAGGGACATTTAGGACAGTAGTCAACAAGACAGAGCAGAGTGAGGGTATAGAAGCCCCTGAACTCTCTAGGTGGGTGCAGTTTCACACCCATGCTACCAGCCCTTGCTAATTGTCCAAGGGAAGTCAAGAATCCAATATTTTGTTAAACTCAGTTGAGGTCTCAGCAACCAGCTGAAGCAGCATTTAAAGACGCTGTGGGCCAAATGGAGACACTTGGATGTGTGGTCAGGTCTGAAAGCAGAGAACACTGGGAAGTGTCTGGAGTAGGACAGCAATGGTAGAGGAGACAGGATTAGGGTGCACTGTAAGGAGGGAACACAAATGTGACAGATGAGTGTCACAGAGAAATTGGGAAGGACATGCGTGTCTTACCTTGATGCTGATTTCCCGGCCTGAAACCTTGTACTAGGTAACATTTACAGAGACAGCCATTTGGAGGAAAGACGTGTATATGTTGGAGCGTCGGAAGTTTACGATGCTTGTGACCGTGCACATGGGAATTTCCAGAGAGACTGGGACACTAGCAAGGACCTGGATGGGAAGCTATGGGTGCCTGAGATCCGCTACTGAGAGCGAAGGCCGTATATGTGTCCAGCCTCAGTGCTGGCCTCAAGTCTAGATACTCCTCCCTGGCTCTTCTCTCCCGCCCTGGAGGAAGTGGCTGCTTTAGAAACCACAGGGCTTTGGCAAGCACTCGATGGATATTTTGAGGGATGGTCAGGCCCAGGATGGAAATTTTCCTGTTGACTTTGGTGTCCACGTTCCAGTTTCAGAATTCCCTCCTGTTGGGAAGGCTTTCTCTTCTTGCTTTTCTCTTTTCTCTCATCCCCTCAGATATTTACATACACTTTGTATGGAGAAGACCATTGCATGAAAATAGGTTTTATAATTGTGAAACCAGAGTCATCCAAAAAGCGTTTGGTCTGTTTTCAGTAGTAGCGTTTGTTTATATGTCCTGTTTGATACTCGTTCTTACAAGTTTTCCTGCCTTTTTCTATGGCGGCATGCAAGGGACCCAGACATAGAATTAGAATAAATATGACTAATATGCATTTCACCGTATGAATCCTCGCTACAGTGACAGCAGAGACATTGTCATTAATTCCTGTTTACCATTCCCCTTTTGTCTGACATTGGGAGAGCTTTTGTGTTTCCTTGCCTTGCGGTCCCTCTGCTCTAGCTGTGAATGTGCGTGAAAGAGAAGGCCTTGCTCGGTGTAGTCCGTGGGAAGGTGACGCAGTGTTAGTGGCTGGCTGTACAGAGCTCTACAGGAGACGCCATAGCTCTGCTTGCTTTCGAGTTAAATTCAGAGGAGCGCCTTTTCTCTCTCATTTATACTTAAGCCTTCAGGGATCTTTAACACTCGCTTCCAGGGAGGCCTCGCCGATGCTCTCCCGCTAGTTAGCTCAAGGCTTTGGTGTCCATAGATAGCAGGGTTTTCTGGAGATGGACTTTTCGTTTTCTAAGTCTTTACAAAGTTAGCCTTCTGGTTGAACTTCAGGTGTAAGGCACACTGCTTTTGTTTAGCGTTTTAAAAAGAACAAAAGAAAATCTGAGCAGAGCCAGTCTTTGCTTCTTGTAGAGTTTTGTATGTGCTTTTATATCACGAGTGCCCAGAGGTGTCTTAAGACGGCCATGTTTCTGTAAGTCTTAAATAAAAAATAAATGCTTTATAGTTTGGGATTTGCGAGTACGTAACACACTGTACATCTGTGAATCTGCTGTAACACAATAAAGTTTATTGTAGCATAAACCTATTTATAAAGAGCACGGCTCGTGGATTACTAGCCTAATCCATAAAATGGGCCCTGCTGTGGAGTATTTCTTGGTACCTTATTGAACCTCCCGTGTGGTATTCCCACCCAACTCTTTCTGAAGCATCGGCGGTTACCGGGGACTGAAAAAAGTCCAAAAATGAGACTTGGTCAGACGGTTGTTTGTCTCAAGAACAGTTTCACTGCTGCCCCTGTCACCGCCTGTGCCTCTGAGCATGTGCTGATTCCTGTTTCGTTTCAGTTTAGAGAGTGCAAATGTTCAGGGCTCGTGTGTCCTCTTCATTCCTGGGACTGGCGGAAAACCTTCGCTTTCTGCTTTGTCCTGCTTTTCTGAGGAAGACTTACCAGGGTCTCCCTGTTTGGCCTCAGACTTGCTGCAGTCTTGCTCTGGAGCCGGCAGGCCCCTGAGACTGCAGGAATGCAAACCATGCCCATCTGGAAGCCCTTAACTTCCAACCAGAAAAGCCGGTCTACCAACGTCACTGTGAGAAACCTCTAAGACTGATGATGATGCAGTCTCTCGGGGGCTTTCTAGAAATGTGTTTCCCTGAGCTTGTGAACTCTAAGAGAAAAGAGTTTCCCTGCAGTGAGCTGAGCCTGATCTGTGTGCCCAACACAGGTTGTCCTACACCTCCTTCTTACTCCTTAGCGTCGGCACCCAACATGAACGGATCCCACTCCTGCCTTGATCCCATGCATGCACATCATTTTCCTGTTTCTCTGAGAAATCTCCATGAGTATTTAAAAAAAAAACCCCATTTTACAAAGCTGACCAGAGGTAATCCATGAGTTGTGTTTGATCACGTATGACTGGCCAGCATGCGTAATCAGTGACTGGTGATGACGGTTTCATTCTTGACAGAATCGTGGTCTCCTGGTTTTGAATACAAACTGTTCTAAAGAATTCAGACAGCAGAGACTCATATGCTTTATATTCGGTCTCCCCATTGTGGTCACTCGAGTTGGCTCTGAGTGCTTGGTGAGAGCTCAGTGCATACCAGTCTGAAGACGGCAGCACTGGGTTGAGCCAAGTTATAAGCATGAATAAATACTAACTAGCGGTTGGCAGTTAAATGTAGAACAAGTAATTAAAAATAGTAAATAAAGGGCTGTCAACTTAGTAAATTTAGAAAAAAACCTGCTCTAGATAACAATTTGCCATCTCTCCAGGTGATGAGGACATTAGAAAGAGGTTCTGTGGCTAATGCCTGTCACTCCTACATTTTACTTGGATTTAGAGGTAAAATCATTTAGAGTTACAGTGAATAATTGTATCATTTCTCCCACTTGCCTTTTTTCATTAATGTTGACAATGTACATGCTCCTCAGAAACCACTTAATTTCCCCAAAGTAATTAGTCGTTCTGTCCCTTGGGTTTGGCCCTTTGGATTCAAGCTTACTTTACTGTAGAAAGCTGATGACTTCCTTGAAAGTCAAGTGTGCAGGAATAAATCCTCACTCCATTAGAAGATAGTCCCTGTCCGATGGCCTCCTCAGCCTCCTTCTGAACCTCTCACATGCACGTTAGATGTCGTCCGCATCTGTGTAATGATGCCCATGGAATAAGCAGTTATCCTGGGAGATGCAGTGGCTTTGTTCAGATTAGGTTGGTTCTTTCTTCCCTTCTGAGGCCGCCATGTTTTCCTTCGTGACCCTATGAACTGTAAGTGGTCATGACCTGGTTTTCCCGAGATATGACTGCCATGGGTTCTTGGCACTTGCCCAGTGTGAGACCACGGCCTGGAAGTGCTATCCATCACTACCACTCACGTCGTAGTGCTGAGAACTTAGCTACTTAATGTACACAGTGACCACAGAGGCTGGGGGATGTCTATAGTTTGGTAGTCGCATAGCAGCTAGCGTCTGCTAAGGGGAAAGGAGGACATGAAGATCTCTTTCTCTGTTATGCTGTGGTGTTTCCTTCATGTAAGACCGAATTCAGTGTCGGGTGTGTTGCCTGTGTGTGAGAGCCAGTGTGTGAAGTACTTCCCAACTCTACCCAACCCGCATCTCTCAAAAATGGAGGAAAGGCTGTCTACCTTGTGTTAGACCTTCTGAGTCAGCAGAATAGTAAGACTGGCCAGGGCCCTGTGGATATTTACAGATTCACCAGGATCCTGGCCAGGGCCATTTGAGGAGGATGGTAAGAGGATCCCCGCCTTAAGTAAGGGAGAGTACCGGGAGGCCTTTACAGGTCTCACTTGCACTGTTAGAAGCCTCGGTTTCACGAGTCACATGGCTGTCTTTTAAGGAATACAGATTCCCGAGGGAAACAATTTGTGATTCTGGCTTTGTTTTGTATTAGAATGGTTGAACTGCTCAGGACCTGGTGCTGACGGTGTCAACGTGTGTGCTGCTTTCTACCTTGTTATAAAATGACAGTGCTGTGTCAGTTTTAAGGGATGCTGGTCACCAAGGCTGAGTCACTTCTGACTGAGACTGACCAGCCGACCACATCTAGCTGGCTGACTTCCCTTTGTTTGACACTGCCAGTCTGTTTCAGAGATGGGAAGCAGGGAGGGAGGGAGAAGACAGACGAGATAAGTAAACTGTTTGATTCCAACAGAGGAGTCCCGCCCTCAGTGTGAGTTGTGAAATATTTAACCAGCAGGAAGAACCCACCTAGCAAGGTCCAGAACATCGAGTGATGGGGTCTGACAACAGGAAACTATAGTAGTCTTGGCAGGCAAGTTTTCAGTAAAGTCTGGGAAGCTGATTGGAGGTCCTGGGTTTGTGAAGTGCAGATGCGAGTAGATTTGTCTAGTTGTACGGGAGTGGAAGAAAAAATCCAGGATGGCTGTCTTAGAGCCAAACTGAGATTTAGAAAAGGAGGTAGACAAGGCTTCAGCACACACTGAGCCACACGTTAGCATGGTGTATACTTTTTTTTTTAAAGATTTATTTACAGTGTTCCGTCTGCATGTATGCCTGCATGCCAGAAGAGGGCACCAGAGTTCATTGTAGATGGTTGTGAGCCACCATGAGGTTGCTGCGGTTTGAACTCAAGACCTCTGGAAGAGCAGCCAGCTCTCTTAACCCTGCGCCATCTCTCCAGCCCGTATACTTTTAAGCCTTTGATAACAGCGCATAGTTTAAAAAAAAAGTTGTGTTTATTGGAGAAAACAGTATAAATTCGAACAAAACTGGAAGCCAGGTATCGTGGTGCTTGCCTTTAATCCCAGGACCTTTAAGGCAGAGGGAGGTGGACCTTTGTGACTTCCAGGCCAGGGATACATAAAGAGACCCTGATTCAAACAACAACAACAACAAAACAAAACAAAAAGCAAAGCAAAAAACGAAAATATTATCTTGAATTCAGAGATAACCAAACCTAAACATTTTGTGTGTTTTCATATAATTTTTTCTTGGAGATACACGACAGTCCGTCCTCACACTCACTGCGTACCTGAGGATGACCTTGGATTTAGAATCCTTCTTCCTCCCTGCCCTTGAGCTAACTTCCGTTGTACGCTGTGTGTTGCTGGGCTGGGCATCAGCATGGGTCTCAGCCTGGCATGGTAGACAAGGGGTCTTCTAACCCAGCTGGATCTCCAGCCTCTTGTGTAATTTGTTGTTTTTAAAAATCAGATTTAAAATGATCTGATATATGTATATACATATATGTCTATGCATATATGTACACACACACACACACACACACACACACACACACACACACACACACACAGGTGGGGAGGCTGGGTGAGTTTTATAAGATTTTACCCAGATGTTTGCTGGTTTAAGTCAGCTTTATGCAGTGTTTCCACTGGTGCTCTTACTGAACATTTCTGTCGTTTGTCTTTTAAGCAGTGCTTGAAAATGGCAGTGGCCATCATTGTTTGCAACTTTTATTGCCATCTTGAGTGTAAAGCAGTCGGCACCGGCTACAGGAACCACCTGGAGCTCACTGGAGAGAAAGCTCGGCTGTGTAGTTGGTGGGGTGGCCGAGAGGCAGTATATATTTACTGACATTTTGATGAATTCTCCTATTGCATAGCCCAAACTTGGAAGACTCACTTTTGATCGTTTTATGTTATTTTTTTGAGAGAATTGCTTTGTCGAGTCTGCTTTTGACCTGGGACCCTCCAAGAGGGAAGGAGACCCCCTTTTTACTCGCTGGGTTGCTGTGCTGGATGTCGAGTGGTGTTGCCACCCACAGAGCTGCCTTTTGGTTGAGTTACACTAATTGAATACAGTGCTCTTCAAAAGGCTGCCTATCAGTCTTCATCTCCTTTGCAGTGCTGCCAGGAGGATGCCCCACGCTGATTCTGTTAGCCCTTTTCAATGGAGCCTCCTTCTTCTCAGTTTGTCCTACTCGTCTTAAGAACTAGAACGGTGCTCTTATGGGTAGAGAACAGGTATTTTCAGATCTTATGTCCTTGCTCACGACACATGGTTATAGGTGATCAAATGCTCCTTGACCAACTGGTGTCTTGTGTGGTTACTGAAGATGCCTTTAGCTGTGAGAAAGAGAAAACTGACTCAAAGCTAAACATAATAAGGAAGTAGACGTATTTAGGTAAAGACCCAGAGATCGGCCTACTGCTTAGCTGGTTAATTTGGTTATATGGTAAAGGACGTAGACTTCCTCTATGCTTTGATTTGCCGTAGTTATGATCTGAGCTTTGCTCTAAACAATCTTGATGTGATCACAAGATAACTGATACACGGGCCCAGGAATCGTGAGAAGATCTTTCCCTTCATTTCTCTGAAGAGCTAAGGAGCCTTTCCCAGAAGTCCTTGGGAGATGGCTGTAGATCACTGGCAAGAATTAGTTGAAGTTACCGACCCTATAACTAGTCCCCAGGAAAGAGCCATAGCAGTTTTTAGCCTGTGCAGAGGGTGCACCCGAACCCCCTTTATGGTGAGGACATAAGTACTATCAAGGCTTGCTAGGAAGAAAGACAGAAAGCTCTGTAGGCGACAGATCATAGCATCTCTTGCATTTTGTTTATTTGTGTTTTATATGTTTGTGGTGCTGGGGCTCAAACCCAGGGCTATAAGCACGCTAAGCAGACATTGTACAGTGGGCTCGAGTCCAGCATTATTCCTTAATGAAAATCGCTAATCTTGTTCTCTGAAGTTGGTAGTGGTGGCATGTCTGCAGAGATCCTGAATGTAATTCTCACAGCTTCCTGGACACATTCTCTTTTGGTGACATTTTATATATTTATTAACCCTCGTCCTTTTAGGTCTCTGGTACTCAGTCGTCTACCTTTCCTGAGGATTTGCCTGTTACTCTGACTTGGTTTTGCAGTGTACATTTTAATGATTTCTCGTTAATTTCAAGTGGAATGGATTTCTCTAACCCCAGGCTCTAACCTGGGTTCTTGGAAAACAGCCTGAGGCAGAGATTGAGAGCTCTTGATGTTTTCTTTGAGAAGTCCGGGGCCAGGTTTGTAGGAGTTAGGGGCAAAAAGAAGCGAAGGCTGGGAGCTGTGGAGATGCGAGTGTGTGGAGATGCGAGTGTATGGAGAAGCGAGTGTGTGGAGATGCGAGTGTGTGGAGATGCGAGTGTGTGGAGATGCGAGTGTGTGGAGATGCTAGTGTGTGGAGATGCGGGTGTGTGGAGATGCGAGAGTGTGGAGATGCGAGTGTGTGGAGATGCGAGAGTGTGGAGATGCGAGTGTGTGGAGATGCGAGTGTGTGGAGATGCGAGAGTGTGGAGATGCGAGTGTGTGGAGATGCGAGTGTGTGGAGATGCGAGTGTGTGGAGATGCGAGTGTGTGGAGATGCGAGTGTGTGGAGATGCGAGTGTGTGGAGATGCGAGTGTGTGGAGATGCGAGTGTGTGGAGATGCGAGTGTGCGGAGATGCGAGTGTGTGGAGATTCGAGTGTGTGGAGATGCGAGTGTGCGGAGATGCGAGTGTGCGGAGATTCGAGTGTGCGGAGATGCGAGTGTGCGGAGATGCGAGTGTGCGAAGATGCGAATGTCTGGAGATATGAGTGTGCTGTTCTGAGCTCCGGCTTGCTTCACATCCAGGGGTCAGGAGACCCAGCAAGTCACTGGGCAAGCAGGGGCCCTGGGCTTCCCAACTGTTTTGCTTGAAAAGGACTATGGTGAAGAGAAGGGGGAGGAGGAAGAGGAGGAAGAGGCGGGGAGGAAGGGGAAGAAGAGGAGGAAGTGAACTAGAGCCGTCCTTGGGAAAAGAAGAAGATTAATCATCTGCGTGATTTCCTTCTTCCTCTTCTCCCTAGTTGGAGAGTTGCAGGGAGCAACCTCCTTTTGTGCTTCTAACTTTTTAGACTCTCTCTTAGGCTACTGAGGATGCTAGATTTTATGTTCTTAGTGTGGGAAGCCATACAAATCCTAAGTAATTTGGACAGGTATCCATTAAGCCAAGAGGAGAAGCAGGAAGTAAAACGGAAGGGGAAGCTGGAGGAGGAGACCGGAGAGAGGACTTTGGTTGGGCTTTTTCAGAGTACTTTGGTATTTAGTTAACAAGTCAATATTAGATTCTCAGAGCAAGCTCGCCTAGTGCTTTGAGACTCAGAGCTTTATGGGGTGGGAGTATTTGTCACCCTACCTGGCACGCAGGTTTACTTTGGTTTGGTCTGGGAATCTCCTGTTGGAAGGATTGGCAGCATTCCAGCGCTCGCACATCGTACTGCTTGTGGATCTGGGTCAGCATCGACTCCTTGAAGTCATTCTGAAATACGGCTGGGGCGGAGTACAGCGGCTCCGGGCACACTTAGGTTGTCCTTTCTCTCCAGGGTTATCACGATTGATGGATTCTTTGGAATGCTAGACACTTGGAAGTCCCTTGAGTATTAGCTTTGAATTCCAAGAGTTCTTACAAGGCCAACTTCGTTTCAAAGAGAGCAGTTTTTGCTTTTTATTCAGTGTGCAATGAAAAATTGTGCTGATTTGATGGCAGACAAGGACTGATCTGACAGGATGGGGGAGAGAGTGTCCTGGTGGCTCTGCTCTCTGCTGCTTCATGTATGACTTCTGTCTTCTTTCCTTACATGTGTCTTTGTTTTCCCACTAATGTTCTTTATCAGGTCACTATGGCTGCTTAACAGACACACAGAGTGATGGCACTTGGTTTGTGGGGGAGATTAAAGGATGGGCTTGTCAGAGATGAGTGTCAACTGGCAGCGTGGAGCAGGCCTGAGGGGACGTCCAGCTTCTGGGTCAGAAGAGGACCTGAGGCAGCACCTGGACACTCCCCGCATGGCCACAGCTGAATGCTTTTGCCTGGCTCTGACCTGCGCACTGGACAGCACTGCTATGGGCTAGGTGGCTCTTGGATCTGCTGAGGAGGTGTGGGAGTTCTTTGCTAGGCCCTAGTTTGAGCTACTCAGATTTTTAACATATTCTGAAGGGGCTTGTGTCCCTCCTTCTAACCTAGAGAGTCACCTCAAGTCTGCTGGTTTCTAAATGCATGACCTGCTTTTTGAAATTTTTTTATTTTAATTTTGTGGAGTGTGTGAGTGTTGTTTTATTTAAGTAACAGTAATGCGTGGAAATGAAGGTCCCTTCATTTTTTTTCCTCTATCAGCCTAGGACACCTTCCCCTTTTCCTTGCCTTGGGCTCTTTAAGATTTTACTTGCACGGCAGATTCAAGGGAAGACTTTTTTCATTCTTTTCGAAGCTCTGCTTATGAGCTAGAATCATAAAAATTCACAAATTGTGCCAAATTTTCTTTTGTTGATGACTGTGATTTAGCCTGTTATGTAACTGAAATGTATAATTTACACATCCTGAAGATGAGCCGTCCCTGTACTGAGCAACTATATTTAACCCTCACTTTCTTTGGAGAAAGAGAACATTACCAATTATCTTTGAAACTGTATTGTGAGACCGTGCACTGATCCACCCTCTGCTTCCATTTTTCATTTTTGGTATATCAAGTTGTACTTTCCGATTTAGTCTGTGCTTCTCATACGTCTGCAACCCCGAGGTGAGGAGGCCTGGTGTCTGATGCCCCTGCCTCGAGCCCTCTATTGCTTGTCCTGTCCAAACCAGCATGAGGTGAAAGGTCTGCCACCTCAGTGGAACGCAAATACTCTCTCCCATGCGGATGCCTTCCGTGGTGAAGGAAGTGATGGGAGAAGGCGTTGAGGGGAACGGTTTTTAATGGTGCACAGTTTTGTGCTCAGTAGGAAGCGAGGGACTCTGCCCTTGTCTGCAGCATGCCATTCCTCTGCTTTGCAGACTTTCTGAGGAAGAAAATTGTTCATGCTCGTGTCCTTGTATCTTGAGCTTTAAAGTCTAGTCCAGGCCTAAGTTCAAATCCCATAGTGGTGCCCTTTAAACACATTTGTTAATTTCCTCCTCAGCGTCCGCTTCTTCTGTGGGAGAGGGGCCTTGCCTGTTCCCCTTAGGAAGGAAAGCCTTGAAGAAGAAAGAGTGAGAGCACATCAGCTCCTTAAGAGTAGGTGGGAGGAGCTGCAGATCTGACGGATTAGTAGTTCATATATAAAGTCTGAGGAATAGGAGCAAACTGTAGATGAAGCCATCTTCAGTCACTACTGGAATCATCTGTAAACAGGGAAATTATCTTTTTTTTTTTTTTGGCACAGCTGGACTAAATGTATATCCCAAATGCTTTAAATTACATCCACATATGTAAGGCTACTAAAATTATAAGAAAAATGGAAATAAAGTGTAAAAGCGTCCTCATCTACATTTACCATGGTATTGGTCTGAGAGGATACAGAGTGGAAGGCCACCCTGAGGTCACTACAGAAATTCCTTTTGTGTTAGAGGCCCGTAACCGCTCCTGGCGGTTCCCTTTGGCTCTCGGCTGGATGAAGTAACCCTTTTAAGGTGGGTGGGGAAGTCAGCGGAGAAGCCTCTCTCCAGGCCCTCCCTTTGACCCTTTCAAAGCCCCTTTTAAGTTCCGCCCACTGAAAGCACATCACCAGGCCCTCCTCTTTTGTCAGGAAAGGCCAGCATCCCTTTCCTCTCCCTGCTCTAACCTTTAATGAGCGCTTGCCTCTGTGGAGAGTGAGGGACTCCAGGACATGTAAGCATTTTAATAGGCCTGAGTGACATTCTACAGATGTGTTTGGAAGGCATGAGAGGGGGCAGGCTTTGTTCATGTCTCATTCTCATCTAAATTATAGATTCTATTCATGTCTTATTCCTACAAGGTGCTTAATTTTGGCACCATATTCTCTTTGAAGATTCTTGAGGAAATAAGAAGAAAAAAATACCAATTCACAATTCTATTTATTGGAAATGAATGAATACAGGTGGAATTGGTACATTTTATAAAGACACAACTAAAAGAAGAATAGCGGTATCTTAGGAATACCCGCAGTACCAGCATAGCTATAGGCCAGGGCAGTTTACAAAGCGCTTTGCTCACATCCCATTGGCATTCAGCGTAGCCCTCTGTGGCAGGAGGTGGGTTGGCCGCACTCCTCTGGCTTCCTTAGCTCTGAGATCTCTGGGTCTGAGTCCCACGTCGGCTCCTTTAACTGGCATTCCTGCAGCATCGTGTTATTACACGGGTTGGATAGTCAGAGCGTCTGCTACTGGTGGCAGCTGTTCCTCATGTCTAATCTTTTCCTCCTCTGCACCTCTCATTGCTGTCACTTTTCAGTCTGAAAACTGGAGCATATGTAGCCATCTTTATTTACTTTTGTTCTGTGCTAGCATTTGCCTTCCATTAAATGAGGTTGTCCTTTAGGAGACAGCTGGCGGTTTGTTTCCCCAGTCAAGCTCAGACTCATCTATTGGTTCAGAACCTGGGCTATGTTAGGGAGGCTGCAAAAATAAAAACAACCATTGGTGTGAGCACCGTTGGTGCTGGAGCGGCAGACAACCCATCCTCAAAAAGGGCTGGCCCTTTGTTCGTAGTCAGTGGCTCTGATACTTTTCTCCTGGGGGTTTCCTAGCCAACCGTAGATAGTGCGAGCTTGTATCTGTGAAGGGGTGTGTGCCTACTGGTGTGCCCGTACGTTCATCTCCTGCTCTCCCCACCAGGGAACCAGTCTTCAGGCCCGCTCTTACAAGCAGCACTCCTAACTTGATTTCAATGTCAGCTCAAGGAAATGTTCTTCTCCTCCTGTATGGGGTTATTGAAAGCATCGTTATGTGCTTTTGTGCTTTTATTAAATGAATTTAAGGAAAAAAATTAAACACCAAGTCAGCCTAAGGGTTCCTTGAGTTCTTACGGTCAAGCATTAAGTTAAGCATTTTTGATAAATTTTTTGAGATTTTTTTATTTTTTACACAATGTATTCTGATCATGCTTTCCCCTTCCCCAACTCTTTCCAGATCCTCTCCAACTGCCCAACTCTATACTCTTTTTTAAAAAAACATAAAACCACACATGTACCACCCTCCCCCAAAAAACCCCCACAGAAATGGTAATAAGCTCCCCCCCCCAAAAAAAAAGCCTAAACAAAGCAATAGGAGACAAATGCCTAGAAAAATACCCATGAGTTCACTCACACTGGCTGTGTATCTACTCCTGGGCTTGTGGCCTGCCCTCTGGTGTAGTTACCATACCCAGTGAGACTCTGTCGGAGAAAACGGTTTTCCTTTGCAAGCAGACATCAGTTGCAGATAGCTTTCTTAGGGGTGGGAGGCTTCGTCTACTTCCTCCTCTCAGCAGCCCCCTTCCGGGGCGGAGCATCTGTCTGGCTTGAACCTGTGCAGGCCCTGTGCAAGTTTCCACAGTTTCTGCGTTCTTGTGTCTGGAGGATGCCGTTTCCTTGGATTCATCCATCATGTCCGGGTCTTCGTCTTTTTCTCTCCCCTTCTGCCTGGGCCCTGGGCCCTGAGTGCCCTGGGTTTGATGAAGATGCTCCGTGTAGGGCTGAGCGCTCCAAAGGCACTCCTGGCCCATCTTACGTAGAGCGCATGGCTCAGCCCAAGTAAGAAGCGCTTCACCTGTGAATGGCTTTCCACACGGTTTCCGTCCATACATTGTTATGCATCTTTTGGGAAAGTTTAGAGCATAAAACTGTCAGCATCTTCATCTGACCTTCCATGGACCTGTTCAGCCTCGGCATCAGGCACGGCAGTGCTTAGGACTCTGCCACTGGAGCAGTGAACTGGGGGTGCACATGGTTTCTGGGAATTTGGATTCATTTTTAAAAGCTTCACTTTAGAGTTAGAGTTAATTCTTAAACATGAAAATATCTTTTGGAACTTTATTAAAACTATTGATGATTGCCTGTAGCAGAATTTCTTGTGATTGAAAGTCTGTGTGTGTGCGCATGTGTGTGTATATGCCTGTGTGTGTGCACAGACAATAGCTTGCTTGGCACTAACACAGTCCTCTGCTGTGGAAGGTGGTGAAGTCTTTTCAGTATGTTACTTTATAAAGGAAGTCAGTCCACTTCAGCAAACACCGATTTCTTGGCAGTGACAATACAGAAAGAGTCCACAGTTTACTGGAAGAACAAGTCCTACATGGGTCATCTTGATAGTGACACCATATGGTGTTTGACACGCACACATTCACACATACTCTGCAAGCACACAGGAGGTGCAAACCATTGGGCTCCTCCCTTGGGAAACTCAGTTCTAGTTCACGATTGCCCTTCTGACCAAACTCCAAGTCCCTACTCTGAGCTTTGATGAGGGCCCCAGAGTCTTTCAGTTCCCATTTCTACTTCTGCACGTTTGGAAGTCATCCTAGGATGTCACCTCAGGATGTTGGGAATGCTGTTTCTGCCCTCCGTCCAACTAGATGGATCTTCACTGTGATCTTCCACACGGCGCTCTCATATTCCCGAGACTAAAGCCCTGACTCTGACTTCCCTCTTCCACTTTGAATGGATATTCAGTAATTATGACAGCTGAAAGATAGAAGCAATGCTCGTGATGTTTATAGAACACTATGGGAGCCTATCACAGAGGAGGAAGTGATTAATTGGTTTGGGGGAATTCAGAAATGGTTTGTAAAGAAGTTAGCATTTATCTGAGGTCTTGAGGGATATGTAGGAGTTTTCCGGCTGGCATGTTTCCTCCTTTGGCTGAGGAGGCCATCTGTGATGGATGAGGGTGGGTCAGCATGGCAGAGGCCAGGCCTGTGCAGAAGAGGAGAGCCTGGGATGCGCTGGCCGGTAGTGGGGAAGGGTGATGTCAAGAAGAACGCAGTGTGTTGAGGGAGGCGTGCTGGACCGTGGGCTGCACATACCGATTGGGAGACAGGACCAGTAGCAGGATTTACACACCTCTCAGAAATGTAGAAGTCCAGTTCCTGCCGCTTGTCTAATGTACGGTAGACCAGCTCGCACGACACAGGTGGGTTAGGCATGTGACAAATGTTTTTGTGAGGAAACGTGAAGCTCAGGGTAGCTGCCTCTTTGATTAGAGTAAGGAAATGCAGCTGCTTTAATAACCATACTGATTCATCACTTACCCGGTGTTCAGTCAGCAGCCACATCCTAAGTCACTGCATTCGTGGCGACAGCAAAGCACAAAGATCTTTCTTTGTGTGCTGCCACGCCCCCAAGTCAGTATCTTATCAGCTCTTCTCTTAAGAAGTATTAATTCTGTGCAATTTTATTGTGTTTTATGCAAACTTAGTGCTAAAGCTCTGTGAATTCTTGCTCCCTCTGGATGGTTCAGAACCACTTTAGCCATTATTTCAGTTCTAGAGTGACCGGCATAGTCCTGTAGTGTCAGTGACAGCATTCTCAGCCTCCATAGGTAAGAAAGGGAACTGGAGCAGGGCTTGCCGTAGCTCATTGGTAGAGCATGTGCTTAGTGTGTGCAGTCTCTGAGTTCACGGCCAGGGAAGGAAGATGGGAGAAGGAACCAGAAGTGGTGGTTACAGCATACCAAACAGACAAGGTGGCATCGGGGCTAGACGCTTAAAGTCGGCCAGGGCAGGGGCCGTTAAGAACACTGGAAGTAGCGCAAGGCCCTGGGTTCGGTCCCCAGCTCCGAAAAAAAGAACCAAAAAAAAAAAAAAAAAAAAAAGAACACTGGAAGTAGACGGTAGCCCCTCATGAAGCAGCACAGAGAATCGGATTCCTGGGCTGTGTTGGCTTTGCAATGACGTCATTTGGCTGTTCTCCAGCTGGATGCGTTTGTGTGTGCACTGAGAGATGTTCTGGTTTGACCCCAAACACTTGAGGTCATCCAGGGCTGCAGTTGCCGGACAGGCATAATGGAGGAGGTGTGTCCGGGGAGACGGACGTGAGAGTGTTCTACATAGGAGTTACTGGACATGGACATCAGATCTGAGTTGAACATATCAGGGAAGTGGGGACAAAAGAGTGGCAGGGTGAGTGGGATCCATTTGAGGAAAGAAGTCCCACAAAGGAAAGGGGTGACCAATGTGGATGAATGGGAAAGAGAATTGGACCATGGGATTTTGGAAGTCAGAATATTGGCAGGTCTGTGATTTCTCTAGATCAGACTAAGGAAAGTTGTGTGTGGATTTGGTTCTCTAAAGTCTAATAGGAGAAAGGGTTCCTGGAAATGAAGGTGTCAAGGACTTGAGTGATGGCCAGATTTTACTTGCACATGCACAATGTAACTGGCACAGTGAAGGGGGTTGAGAGCACAGGAGTGAGCCTGGCCTGCAGTTTTCTGTCCAGCAGAGCGAGTGCAGACTTGGGAGATGCTGGTGCCCTGGACAGGTGGGGCTCGACCTTTGAAAGGACAGGCGCAAGGGGAAGAAAAACGGTTCTGAGGATAGTGAATGGGACAAAGATAATTTTCCTCGGATTCATAGCCCCAGGTTTTAAGGGGCTCTGAGAAGAATTCATTATCATCTCTTACAGGCTTCCGGGATGAGGAAGTGAGGAGGCTGGAAGATGCTGGGGAGAGAGGCTGGGGAGGTGGGGTTGAGGGCTTTTGTGATGAGGCTGATTAGCTTTCCTTCTGGAGGAAAGACTGTCAGGGGGATGGGTAGCCAGAGGCCATTGCCTGCTCCCTGTGTTCTTTGTAAGAGACAGTAAGAACCTCTGCTTAGAGTAGAACTCCTGCGGACAGAGGTGAGGAAGTCAGAATAGCAGCCAGAGCCTGGAAGAGTCAGTGGCCATTGGCAGGTGGTGAGCGTTGAGCCGCAGGTGTGGTTCCCAGGTTGTTATGCACACTCCTCCTTGTGTTACGTGTTTCCTAGTCCCTCCAGACCCATGTACCGTTCCCTCGGGTTCCACAGAACCGAGCGGCTCTTTTATGTCACTTTCACCATGAGCCGCAGAGGTGCACCTGCTTTCTGAGCTCCCAGTCGGCACAAGCCCCTCGTCACGATCATCTAGAGTAACGGCTGGAACCTAATAGCACTCAGTTAATGCTCACTGAATTGAATCAAATCACAAGTATGCTCATTTAATTTTTCTAATAGTTCTGGTGGTCTAATGCCGTGTATTCCAAACAAGCTTCCAACATCTGTGGGTACACAATGTACTCAGTAAGCCATCCTACTTCCCTGCCACGCAGGAGCAAGGCCCGCTGGAGATGAAGCCATTTCACCTCCACAGCTGGCATCTGTTTAGTGCTTTGGGGTTTTCTTCAGCGGATGTTTGTTTACCAAGCACTCACCTTGCCATCTAACCCTGAAGACGCGCTTTGAAACTGCGCTGAGAATTTCCTCCACGCCCTCTTCCCCTGCCCTTCTTTCCCTTCCACGTAACCAATACTGGGCAGTTTGGAAATTGCAGAAGCCTAGTCATGAAGAAAAATGCTTTTCTTTAAAGTAGCACTAGAAAAAGGGTTAAATTAAAAATTCACCTTGCTTCCAAAATGTTAGACACAAAGACTATACAACCATGGAAAAATATTAATTTGCCCATTAATGTGCTCGTATTGTTTTGTGGATAGTAAAATGAAGGAACATTGTTATTCATGGTTCCTGTCAGGAGCCATGGCCCTAGAAGGAGGCATGCTCTGGTTCCCTCTGTAACAGATCACAGAGTACCGTGTTAGGAGGAAACACAGAGAGCTGCAGGTGCTGGCCCCTGTGCTTGCATCCCCTCTTCAGCATCCCTGCCGCTGGTCATCCAGCTTGCAGTGCACAGCAGAGGTTCACCATAGCTGTAGGAGACAGCGGCGCATCGCAGGCTGCAGTCTCCATCAGGACTTCTCAAGCCCTTGCTGCTTTACACTCTTAAGAACTTGTGTGGACTGTATCTGCCAAGACGTATTCATCAGTTAACTTCAAATACAGTCACGAGCCCACTGTGTGTTGGCATAAATAACATTTCATGAAAAATAGTTGTGTTTTAAATTAAAATACATTTCATTAGGAGAGTAGTCTTTGTCAGTCTCACAGCTGTCCAGGAAGTGAAGACATCTGGATTCTCACACGGTTTCTTACCCAGCTTGCCACAGGTCCTGTAGCCGTGGGAAGCTTAGGCATATGTTAGTTCCTTCCAGTTAAGAGCTCCTGATCCCACGGTCCTCTCTAAGTGTTCTCTGGTCTCCTAGGACCCCACATGGCACTTTGATTACCTTTGCTCTCTTTATATCAAGAAGTGGATGCACTGTAAACTGGTGGGGACTGCCACAAAAGGAGGAATAGATGGAGAGAGGCCAAGGTTTCCATCCTGGTCTCTGAGGTAGCCAGTGTCTGATGTCTGTCTGTGCCTGCTTCTGTGGTAGCCAGTGTCTGACACCTGTCTGTGCCTGCCTCTGTGGTGACGCCTGTCTGGGCCTATGAACATTGAAATGCTAACATGTGTCGGTTGCTTTCTCAATGAGAACTCATGTTGACAGCAAAAACATTTTTAGTAATGTGAATTAGCTTACTCACAGCATTTATTAATCGAGAAAATGCCCCAAAAAAGCCATTGCTGTGTTAGTTGTGGTTTTTAATAAATTTATTGATCACAGCAGTCCTTTTGGACAATAACAAGAAAACTCTATACCTGTTTTGTGCAGGGTGTATTGGTCTGCAGGAAGGCTTGGTGCCCAAGGGGGACTTGCAGATACCCTACGAGTGCCTGTTTTTGTTACTGGAAGCTTGTAGGACCCACAGCTTGGGAACTGGAATTGCTCATCAGATCTTGATGCCAACAATAAAGGAGCCAAGTGATGGATTTACTGGAGGTTACAACTTTTTGTTGCTTTTTATCAAGGCGGCCTTTTGTCTTTAAGAAACTAAAACAAAGACAAGCAAACGGAAACCCAGAGTTTTGGATGTGTGAGCTCCAGGGCCCCTGTGGCTCTTGCCTGACCCTCGGACTCTAGTGTTGGAGGATGGGACTTGCTGGTCCAGTCCCAGTGCCTGCCGGGAGATGCTGCTGGGGGATCCGGGAGGAGGATTGTGTTGAGGGAGTTAATACTGAGCCCGAGAAAAGCAGAAGTGTGGGACTGGTGCAGGAGGAGGAGTGAGAAATTAAATGGTGTCTCTTTAGAAGTCTGCCTTATTGCAGTCTACATGGCTCCTTGGGGATTTTTCTACTGAGTACAAGAAAATCAGCAAGCACTTCTTGAAAAACCCAGATGAAATTACTGCCATAAATTTTTTTCATGGTATAAACCCTTAATTTAGATGGGGAGGGTTTATTACCAGTGTTTTCTTGGCATGGCTAAGTTCAATTAATTTCAGATGACAAGCCTTCCCCCACCCCACCCCCAGTATGTGGAAGGTACCATTTGTTACTGGTTTGCCTTTGGCTCTGGAGACCTCATTAAAGGCAGGAGAAAGGGATTCTATCTCCCATCTCTGACACCTTTCTCTTTTTGGTGGATTCAGACCATTTGCATTGTCATATTGAAAGGATGGTGTTATATGTGTGAGGAGATTTGCAGACAAAAGTGGTCTTGTTTATACCTTTTAAATATTGATTTCAAATGACTATTGCAAGTTAAGAAATTGTCAGCACCGTGTTCAGCTCAGCTGTTGGCAGAGTAAGGATGAGGCCTCTGAAGAGGAGGGCGACATTTCCACAGGAAGCTTCCGTGGCTTCCCTGACACCTGATTTGGAACCTACCTGGTTGTGTGATAGCAGGAACAAGATGTCAACAGAATATCCTGTTTGCTTGCACACTAAGACATAGCATGCTGCATCTTCAAGTTCTCGTTCCTATCAAAACCCGGGGAGCATGTCTCGCAAACAAGGGAAATAATCTATGGCGTTTTGTTTTGTTTTCCCGCATTGTAATATAGAATCTATTGTAGTGTGAATAAAGGCAGTCGCGAGAGATTCATTACTGTGTGTGAAGTGCACTGTCTGTGTCTTTGTGCATGTGATAGTTTATTTTACTTACAAAGCAGATATAAAAATTAGAATTGAGGTGATAGAGAAGATATATTGCATAAATAAGCAATTCCAACAAAAGTTTTTGCCATAATAACAAATAAATACCCTGCTCCAGAGGTTGGAGATTAGAATTCTGTTACATTAAATGCTTGGCAATTAATTAGCTATTGTCTGTACCGTTCCCGAGATGACAGTTCCTTAAACACTATTATTAGGAATAGCTGGATTAGTAATAATAACGCTCGAGTGCCATTGGCAACAATGGGAGGATTTTAAAAATAAAGATAAATGCATATGATCACAGTCAGAGTGACTTGTGTGCTGAGTGCAGAGCAGGCGGTCCCTGGGCACTGCGCTTCCGAGGCTGGGAACCTGCAGGGACGAATGGGCAGGGCTTGGCACACTCCTCTGAAGAGCGGGAGACAAGAGTACTTAATTTGTTAATAGTGTTTTCCTCTGCTCTGTTGTCTGTTGCCCAAGTAGTGTTCACCTAGTAAAACTAGAGAGTGCTGACAGAAGGCAGGCTTGGCAGAGGCCGTCACCAAAGACCCCGGAGACGCTGCATCATTTGTTACTGTGTGTGTCTTTAAAAGTGCTATATGATTTGGTATGGTTAAAAATACGTGAGAATTTAACTTCATTCAGTGTACAGATTTTTGTTTTGTGGAATTTATACCCATGGATCCCATTCGTTTTGTGTGTAATTTTGCAAGAAAAATCACCGTGGAACCTAGAATGGGCCCAGTGTCAACAGCAGACATGGCCAAGGTCAAAGTGACACATGTGTACTTACTATGTAAAGTGAAGCTTGTGAGGAGTGCTGCTGTCGGCTTACTGGTTTGAGAAGAACTATTTTTTCCAATTGGAATGTGTGCATGGCCGCAGTTGACATCAGCTCTCTCTCTGATACCGTCTTTCTGTTACTGTTGCATTTGGGCTGTGAGTGGAAGGGTGCAGGGTTCTTCTTGGCCGAGGCATTTAAAATGGACGGTCCTGTCCAGTTCTTACGAATTGCTGCTGCTTCTGTATTTTTGTTGTTGGTTAGTACTATGGAACAGATCAAGGGAGAACCATACAACTTTGAGAAGTATCTTTGCTTCTAAATAATGAAGCAATTTATTTATGCTCCGTACAGCTCCTTGGTACAGTCTGCTGTTTGGAAGTATTTATAGTGTTCCTCTGCCCATGAATATGGAGTGTGGATGACAGACTGGTTCTGACGTTATGGCTTGTCCTTGATAACCTTGTGCAAGTGTGGAGAAGACTCACTGTGGGAAGACCAAGATGGCTGCAGTCTGGCTATGGGTACCAAAGACTTGTGCTGCAGGCAGCCAGACTCCCACAGGAAGCTAATAGTATAGATGATCAGCCTTCTGGCCCAGGCCATTTGTCAGGAATTACCCGATTTTTGGTCTTGCTAGAGATGCTTGTTAATGGCAAAGTGACGTGATAGTGTTCCTCTCGAGGCAACAGGTTGCAACAGAAGTGCTGAGAGAGACTAAGGGCACCTTCGCCTTAAGCCCATCTGTTCTCACATGCCTCATGCATGCCCTTGCTCCACTCCTCTGCAGAGCTGGCCATTGCTGCACTGCTGGCTGTGTGCATTTGACTCTAGCTAAGCTTGCTTAATTAGGTCTTGAATTATGTCTTCAGTGCTGCCAGGAACTGAGAGAAGAGCTGGGCCCCAGTTGCTCAGTAGTCTGTGTCCGGGGTCCTCTGCCGTGAGTGGCTCTGATGAGGTGCCAAGGGTTGGCCATCCTCATCAACCATCCTCTCTCCCTGAGTACTGTCTGCAGATTGCTCTCCTTACTTTCCCCTTTCAACTCCCCTCTCTTGTTTTCTCTTTCCACATGCTAAATGAGGGAATTTTACACTGTTGCCAGTGTCCCCTGTGTGGGATCCAGGAAAAGTTAGCTAGTGCCAACAGCACAGCCACGAGGCATCTCCTGAAAGGCCGAGGAGGTGGCCTGGCCGCTAAAGCTATCAGCCAGTCTTTGTGAGGCGCCAGTTTGTTTTGCAGTGCCCATGGTGTTTGGTTATAAATGGCTCAAAACCCCTGCAGTTCTGGCTTTCATGGGCGACTGGACACCCCCCACCCAGCACACATAATTAATAAAAAGAAATAAACTAAGTTAAAGAAACATCCACGGAGTGCGTATTTCCTTGTGTGATGAGTGAAATGTTTCAAGAGGGAATGCAATTTGAAGGAGGGGAAAACTCCTTGAGCCCTGCTTTAGAGAGTATAAACCACAAGTCAATATGAATTTCAGATAATCCGTTATCCAGCCGCGGTGTGTGACAGCGCTTGGAGGTGAGAAAACTCCCTCCTTGTGTACATTTGGAGTGTTTTTATTTGGTGCAGTTGCATATTCATTCCTAACAGACTGCATTCTGAAAGAACTGGACTTTTATAGATTCTATGAATATTCAGTCACCAAAGCCCGGTCTGTCCCTTACCTTCTGTGTCTAGACCCATCTGTCAGCGCTCGCTAGATGGCTCTACTTCTGTTTCACACATTTGCCTTTTGGATAAAGCACTTCCCAGTGTTGACTGGGGGTGGTTGGTAGCTTTGGTCCTCTGAATGGGTCTCTGGAGAGACACAAAGACAGACAGACACAGCCTTCTGTCTGTCAGTGTGCCTTCTGGGCCATCTCACCTGTCTGGGGTTGTGGCATTCACTCTAAGCGGTTAGGACATTGTTTAGGACACTGCCTCAGCAAGGAGACACATGATGGCTGTTGCCACTAAGTCATCAGAGAACTTGGCAAGTGGCAGAAGCTGGAAGCCTTATTCATTTGCATATTAATTGACATGACAATTAGCCGTAAGCCCAAATTTTAAAAGTTGTCCCATGAGTCCCTTCTCCTGGTACTCTCTCATTTCTCTCAAGCCTGTTTTCAGTTACAAAGCAAAAACATGCTTCCTGTATTTTAAAACTTAGACTCTTTGGTAAACTTGGAAATCTTATATCACCTTACTGTTATCTAAGATATTAATTAAAAAGAAAGGATCAAAGCAACAGCAGTTGTGGAGGCTGTCTTTCATCCTACATCCCGGGAGGTCGGTCGGTCGGTGTGAGGTTGCTTGCCTGCCACAAGCATGACAGAGCCCGGTGTAGGTCACTTTCACGTCATGCTGCTTGCTTTGTTGTCATTGTCACACAGGGTGGAGAGGCTCCATTTCTGTGCACTCTGTGTACTGTATCATTCAGAAAATGTCCTTTCAGATCACACTCATGCCCAGCCTCCCCACCTCAAAGGTTTGACTCCCTACCATCTTCTGCCGTCCCGCTTTAAACCTTTAACTAGGAAGAAGCAGGGAACATAATTGAGATGGCTTAAGTGAGGCATTTTTATTCCTGAGCACATCCCATGGGACTGCGCTACTGTTCCTCCTCTCCGGTGTCCTTACTTTCCAGATGTACCTGCAAGGTCAGTGAGGCCCCGTGTGCCAGCCTCACTCTGACACCCATGCCAGCGGCCCTTCTGCACATGCCGAGTGATGTAGACATACAGACAGACAGACACACCGCTCTGGTTCTTGCAGTGTGTAACAGTAAAGGGCTGGACTTGTACAGAAAACCGATGTAAGAAGGTTCTTTGGTTCTCCTGAGTGTTTCCCGGTCCGCCAACTCCACCTCAAGTCCTTCTCCCTGTGAGAATGGGTCTTTGCAATTTTCAGTGGTGAGAGGGGCCAGGGAAGACGACTGACATCTTTGAAGATGTTCTTTGTATATTTGAGGCCAGATGTAGCCCTTATATCGTGAGAGCGTCTCCATGAGATGGGAGCCCATTGTTAACCTGTACATAGATGAAGACACTCTGCTAGTCTCGGAGTGGGGGCTGCATGTGGACCTGAGCTGGTGCAGTCACTGGAGCGCCGTGTGCTTGGTTCCCGTGACAGGAGTGACGGTTTCCAACATGTTCAAAGCTGTATATTCTTTGCATAAGTGAAAGGGGGAAAATCATTAATTTGTATTACTCTCTTGAAAGTAACTAAGCTCATTCTACTCAGTAACTGTTTGATTTATGATTTGAGGCAGTGTTTTCATGCCTTATGGTTTTTTATTGAGTAGAAAACCAGGAATGTTATAACGAACTGGTTCATTTTGGTTCCTGTTGTGAATGGAAGTATGGTCCTTAGACTAGGGAGATCAATGTTTGGGGGGCGGGGTATCAGCCTGAGGGAGCTGCTTCCTGCCATCTCAGGAAAACTATTTGGATCTAGAAAACTGTTCACACATAGAAAAAAGAGTGCCAGATACTTTATGATCCTAGCTTGCTCTTGCAATGCGTCTCATGTTGGAGAACAGACTAGCGTCCCATGATTCCTATGATTTTGTTTAAATTTGAACATTTAGGAATTAGTCATCACCTTCTAGTGCAGATGGCCAGCTTCTGTCCTGGGACTGTAGGGATCCACTCGCTTATCCTGAAGCATTGAAGCCATGTGAGGCTCTGTCTCTGTTTCTGTCTCTGTCTCTGTCCTCCAGAGTTTGTCTTGGAACGAATGGTATTGGAATAAAGAGGTTTAAGTTTGGTGGGGGAAAAATAACAGGGGGAAGATATTGTGCCATTGAAAATGCATGATGAGATAACCACTCGTGTTAAAAAAATGCCAGAGCTCCTGTTACTCCCTTTGTTCAATATGGAAAGACTGGAACATTGGCCTCTTAGACTTGCATTTTGAACACTTGGCCACTCGAGGGCGCTGTGTCACTGCAAACCAAGCGAGAAGTCCTCAAATCTCATTTTTCTTTCTCACCAAAAAGATAAAGGATTTATATTCTTGTAATACCGAATCAGTTCATACTTAACATTCAGCCTTTAGCTGTGGAAACTTGTTTGAATGACAGTAATGGCTTCATTTCAAGTTATTTAAATGTTTAATGCTGTGTAATTTACGCAAATGTGTATAATCCTTTATTTAACTAGATGAAAATAATATACTGTTAACATTGTTTTTTAGCATTAATTAATGTGACTAATTATAGCCAAAACCACTAAACCAGTTTCGTTGCATGATCGGATTGGGTGCGGAAAGGCTTCCTTCAGGCTCAGGCTGGCACGAGTCCGTGCTGTCCTCTCAGCCCTGCCCCCTCCCCTCCCCCTCCACACTCTGTTTTTATTCCTAATTTGCATTCAGTATAACAACGGGCTACACCAGGTTAACTGGAGATCCTTGTCTGCTAACACTCGTTCTTGCAGTGAAGGCGTTTCTTAGCATGGTTCTTCCTAAGAAAGATTACTCTCAGTACTTGAAAAGAGAGAAGGAGCTCTCCACGTTGACAACCCTTAGCCTGCCACCTGCAAGAGGAGTAAGAACTCATTTTCCTCAGGCACGGGCAGAACCTCGGCATCCTGCCTGAGGCCCCTGTGAGCCCAGCCACTGCCACCATTGACTCTCAGTAGCAGCAAAGCAAAGCCCCGCTGTTCTCCAAGCTGTGTCTGCTCTCAGAAATGAGATGAGTCCAAGTCTAAAGCAGGCGACAGGTTTGTGGCAGCTGGCTGGCACCGCTGTGATGTCACATCAAAACTGCCCATTACGGCCCTCTGTAGCATAAGTAATTCTCAGTAAACACTGCCTTTGCAGGTGCTGGGGAAGGAAACTTCCTCACTGTAAGTGTTGGTGAAAAACCTTTTCTCAAAACAGTTGTTAACTCGAAACCAGCTTTCTTACTTTCCTAAACTCTAGAAATTTTAAGGGTTAAAATACACAAAAATCTCCTTATTTTTAGATAAAATTCTGCATTAAAATTGTTTAGGTTTTTTAAAATCCTATAAACAATTCGTTAACTCTCTATCGTAGATTTTTATACCGTATTGTAATTTTTTATGCATTGCAATATTTTGTGAATAATAGTTTAAATGGAAAGTTTGAGAAGGTGATTTTGTAAGGAAAAATGCAGTCTTCCAGCACAATGAGGGTTAGCAGGTTTTTAAATGAATTCATGTTGGGGGTACATTGTAATTTTCCTTGCCGTACTTTAAGTATTAGGAGGTTATGTGTGTGTTGTATGTGTGTCTGTGTGTGTGTGTGTGTGTGTGCATGTGCCCACACAAGCTCTCTCACAAAACAACCCCCCACATAGGATGATTGTCCAAGATCATAGATAATTGAACCAAAGCATGCTAATTCTCGGATACAAGCTGCAGAGCACTTTGGAAAGAGACTTCTAAAGAGCGATGTGGGCTTTAAACTATTTGTCTTCTCTCCTCGGCTCCTGGAGCTCCTCTCCGCAGTTGATCCTTGCACACACTGTCTGGGTGGGTGTCGGTGTCAGCCCCTTTCCTACTGCAGGAAGCGGAGGGCAGAGCTCCAGTCTCCTGCTCCTCAACTCTCCCCCGCCCACCTTGTGAATACTGAGAGGTCTCTGCTGGGAAGTCTGGCCTGTGCTTCTCTCTCTCTCTCTCTCTCTCTCCCTCCCTCTCTCTCTCTCTCTCTCTCTCTCTCTCTCTCTCTGCCTTACACATTGCCTTGGGCTGTTCTGTGTGTAGGTTTTCGTCTTAATGAGATCTGGCTATTCTTTTTCCATGTCATCATGGCAGAATAAACAGTGGAGGAATTTTACTTCAGTGGGAACTTCGCTCCTGACCAAGATGCTGCTGCTTACATGGTAGTTTTGCCCTCCCTGTGTTTTGGAAAGTTCTCTCTCTTTTTTCCCCCTCTCCCTCACCCCCTCCCCATGAAAGACAGCAAACATGATTGAAAAAGCAAATGGGAAGGGAAGAGATATGTTGCCCGTCATGGCAGCGTGAGGAAGTGTTGATTTGAGTGTCTCAAGTGACTGGGCCGGGTGGAGGACTGAGGATGGCATGGGTTGGGTTTCTTTTATTCTCTGTACTTTGTGGCTTCTTCTCACTTGAGAATGAGATTTTTTTTAATGTTTCGAGGTGTGTATACAAACAGACTAGCTGATTTCCTTACGAGATGTACTGTTGCCAGGATTTGACAGCTAAGATTAAAGCATAGAGCAGGACAGTGTATTTCCTAAAGACATTGTATGTTTTAATCAGTACTAAGGTAGAGAAGATAGATAAGTACTAAGGTAGCAACGAGGCGAAGACGTGAACAGCTGTCGTTACTTACTCTGTGAGGAAAAATGATGGCTCGCTGAATGCGTGTGTGTACACGCTCCTTACTTGGTAACGGCAGGAAGGGCTTTGGCTGGCTGACGTGGTGTCAGTGCTGTGTAGCCAGGTTAGGTCAGAGCTGGCACGGTTGCCGCAGTGTTATAGAGCGTTTGCCAACACATCGCCTTTCTTGCCAGGTGGAGGCATCTTCCAGAGCACGTGTGGTGCAGCCTCACTGTGTGTATGGGAACTTCCTACAGAGAGGGCGTCACTTTTGTCTGTCCTGGAACTTTGTATCCTGTCCTTGAGATCATGTCTTTTCCATGGTGGAGTTTGTCTTTTGCCCCCAACAGGGCAAATTTACACTGGAAATTACCCTCAGAGAGTCGTTTCTCAGTTTAAGGACCTAGAACAGCTTTTGTTTCACCTCAAGCCTGCACAGTCTCCCCATTGTTGTTTCGGGGTATGTCTCTCAGTCTCTTTTTTTTTTTTTTGGTTCTTTTTTTTCGGAGCTGGGGACCGAACCCAGGGCCTTGCGCTTCCTAGGCAAGCGCTCTGCCACTGAGCTAAATCCCCAACCCCTCAGTCTCTTATGTCTGTCTGTAGCTAGCATCAGTAGTCTCCCGAGTGACTCAGAGGACACCACACAATTACCTCGAAAAAGGGCTCACACTAGTCTTGAACTTTTTGCCAGCAATTGTTCTTCGATGCTTCTGATCTAGTCAGTGGTCCTCAACCTTCCTAATGCTGTGACCTTTAATACATTTCCTCATGCTGTGGGACCCCCTGACCCTGAAATTATTTCACTGCTACTTCATAACTGTAATTTTGCTACTGTTAGGAATCATAATGTGAAATCTGATATGTAACCCCTATGAAAAGGTTGTTTAACCCACAGAGGGGTCATAGCAGATCAACACATCAGCTTACTTGAAGTGAATTCTGTAACTTACATATCAAAAGGACAAGAGACAGTCTCTCCTGTTAGATGTTCATCTCCCACCTCCATTGCTCCTTGTTGATGGTAGACTAAGTATCCTGAATGCCTAGTCCTGAGTCCACCATCATAGCTGACATGTCAAAGTCTTAGCCTTAGAATGCATGTCTTGGAGACTATAGCGGCCACACCTGTCATTTGGTTGACAAGGTAGATGTTACTGGGGACCTAACAATGTTCAGTAAGCAAGCGTGGAAGGAGGCCTGTCTGTCTGTCTGTCTGTCTGTCTGTCTGAGAACATTCCTTTGTACTTCTTTCCAGGTGTCTGCAGGGACTTGGGGATTTAGTTCGACAGGTTCCTAGTTCACCAACCAGCTCTGGTAGATTGTCCCTTCTGTGGTTCCACATCATCAGTGGCTGTTCCTGATCAAGTGATAGAGAACAGAGGGATTACAGAATATTTGACCCAACAGAAACGTCACACTTTTAGAATTAAAAGTAACAAATAAAAAAGGCTTATGGCAGAGTGGGGAAATACAACGTTTACAATAGAAAATAATGAAAACCTTTGCTCTATGGGTTTTATAATAAAAAGGAAGCGGGCATGTTGGAAGTGGGGCTAGAATTGTAAGGTTGGAGCCAGGCCTGTGGCCCACAGTGAGGCTCTCCAACTGTGGAGTCAAACAGACACAGAAAATAGCATGTTTGACAGTGATCTGGAGAGATGGCTCAGTGGTGAGTGTAAGCATGGGACCTGTGTAATCTAGACGTGTCTGTGCACACACCCATGATCCTAGTGCTGTGGGGCAGAGACAGGAGGATTGATGCTCACTGGCTGCCAACCCAGCCCAAGGTTGGTGAGGTTACCCTGGTGGGGAGGGGAGAGCGAGCAAGCAGGAAACTCATAGGGCACATGCACTTTATTCATCCATAAACACACATCACAAACATTTGAGTGTGTATTGAACATGTGTGTTTCATCATTCTTGTCATTATTCCCTAAACAGCACAACTGCTCACATAATGTTTGTGCTGTCCTGGATGTTACAAGTTAACTCGAGAGGCCGTGCAGTGTGTGGGAAGATGTCCCCACTTGTATGCAAATGCTGGGCAGTTCTATGTAAGGACTGATGCAATATTAGTTCTGTTGCGCTGGGGCCTTGCAGACTCCGTGGCCCTACAGAAGCGGAGAGCGTGCAGATAGCTGTGCCAAGAAAGAATCAAGCTCATTGTGAAGCAGAGAAACCATTCTGTGCTCATCAAATAGAAAAAACATTTTGAATAATACATTATTGTTTGTCAGGGCAAGGCAAAACTGTCTTACTGTATGCTGGCCCTTAAAGGATTACTTAGTTATAGAAATATGCAATACAAGTATATCATAGAACCATATGCCATTAAAAATGCTAGAAAATTTAAGTGACATAAAAACGCTGAGGTGTTAGGTGAAAAAAATACTTAAACGCTCAATGTTACAGTTTTCCAAGCAACATATTTGTACGAAGCCATAAGGAAACACAGCAGTGTAAGAGCATTTTATCATTAAGTGCAGGCTGGTTAGTCTTTAAATATTTTACATTTTCTAAATTTTCTGAAATGAATACAGGCTACTTTTGAAATATAAGACGCTACAGAAGAGACTGCAGTCCTTGGTCGGGAGGTGCTGGCTCTCCTCCCTGATCACAGGCTTTGCAGCACTGAGGGTTTGTCTGACCTCTTAAAAACTGTCTAGCAGCCTCTTATCTGTCTGTCTGTCTACCCTCTTGTCTGTCTGTCTGTCTAGCAGCCCTTATCTTTGTCTGTTTGTCTAGCAGCCTCCGTCCATCTGTCTAGCAGTCCTCTGTCTATCTTACTTGTGGCAAAGGCCACACAGCAGGGTAGACCCGGCCTGGCTGTGTGCAGAATTGTCCTGAGGCCACTGCAACCCTTTACGATGTCCTGAGGAACTGATCGGGGTGGTTCTACCTCCATCTCTTTTTCTCTAGCTTCTGTTCTCTGCTGGCATCTGACTTGTCCTAGGTGGGGAGGGCTGGTGGGTTTTAAAATCTCATTCTGGAAATGTTGTTCATGTGTCACAGTGACTGCGTCTTGTCTCCCTTGGATTTTGTTGAAACCCTTCAGAGTTACTTACTCTACACATGAGTTGTATTCACTGTGACAAGCAGTTCTTTTCTTTTTTTTGAGACGGGGGTTCTCTGTAGCCTAGGGTGTCCTGGACCTCACTATGTAGAGCAGGCTGGCCTTGAACTCAGATCTACCCACTTCCGTGATAGTCTTCAGACTGTCATGAGGGAGGAGAGATCCAGACTTAGGTAAGGACATGTGAAAGTGTGTAGCCTTGTCTGGTCCCTCAAATGCCTGTATATCCCAAAGCTCAAAGGCGGGCTGCCTCGTTAGACTGTTTGGCGTTGGTGTGTGTGCCCCTTGTTGTTTCCCGTATACTCCCTAGATCGGCCACACCCACTAGCCTAGGATTGACGACTCAGCATCTTCACCCTCAGGAAACATGGTGGTGTCTAGGACTTTGGCACTTGCTCCTTAGCACAGAGTAGAAGAACGTAGACTTTTTGGACTGACAACAGACCTAACTCGGTCTCTTAGCAATAGTGTGGCCTTCATCTGTTAGCCATTTGAAACCTCAGCCTCTGTCTCTGAAGGGAGAACAGAAACCCTCTCTGTCTTATAGAGTCGGTGCAGATGTTGCAGAAGATGAGGCTTGGCCCAGGGAGACCCTCATTTGGAATTCCAAGGGACACTTGGAGTGTTTTGAGGAATCTGGGGTGGGATCCTGAACCAGCAGGTGGCTGGGTTTTGTAGGGCAGGCAGGGAAGACCTCTCTAAAGAAGTCAGCTGGGCCAAGATGTCAATTGTTATCCTACTGTTGGCTCCGTAGTGAGCGCCATACATAAGGAACATTCCCGGCCTTTGGTCAGTGGGCAAGGACTGGGCAGTGCACATTTAAAGAGGGCTTGGTGAGATGGCAGAGTGTAGCCTGGGGAAATGTCTGGCTGGAAAAGAGGGCAGCAGGATCTCCAGACTCTGTGACACACAGTTCCCTCTGAAGATGTGGCAGATCATGGTAGGTACAAGCCGAGACCTGAGCCAGAGATCAGAGGGCTTGGTTCTTTGAGAGATCAGTGTCTCACACCAGATGTTGATCTGATATGAGAGTGGCTTAGAGACAAAGGCAGCTGTGGAGGAAAAGAGAACTGAGCCTAGGAGGGAGCCACTGACAGGACGGAAGGAGAGGGTAGGGTTTTCAGTGGCATCTGAGAAAGATTTGCTTCCTGGGGTAGAGGGGAGATAGCAGGCTGTGGGTGCAGTAGGGCATAAACGAGCGTGTGGCTGGTGAAGTGGGGCCTGTTGGTGACCGCACTAAAAGCTGTTTGCGGTGTTGTGGGAGGAGGGAATGGAGTGTGAGGAGACAGGAAGCACTAAATGCAGAGACAGGAGCATCACTGGAAAGGGAAGCAGAGGAGTGGCCATGAGGGTCAAGGGTGATGCTTGGGTGGGTTTGTATGCAGGTTGCATCATGGCCTCAGGGGACGGATTTGATGATGCAAGGGAATGGATCATGGTCCCTTGATCTGAGGTAGCGACCTCTGTCTTGAGCTCAGGAGGATCATCTTTCGGCAGTCATGAGGTTACAGACTTGTTCTGTAGCCGGAGACAAGGCCAGAGTGAGCCCTGGGGATCTGTATAGGCAGAATTGAGGCAGAAATGGGAGCATCTCTCATGCTCGTGGGCCTTGTGCTCTTGGTTTTTATAGCCTGTGATAGGCCTCGCCTGGCTGTTTCTGCCTCACTGAGCTATTTGTACACTGCGGCTTCTCTCCCCTGTCCAGGAGAAGGTCTCAGGTTCTGATCTGTTCACAAGCTGCACTGGTACAGAGGCCTCATGGAGTAGCTACACAGACACGCAGTACAAGTGGAAAGGAAAGGAGTTGAGAGCATGCATAAATTCAAGTATCTGTGTTACTTAGGAAAAACAATGTCATCTCTTGTAAGTTGAATAAATTGTCACTGACCTATAGAGTCGAGCTGTAACCACACGGAGGAGGCGGGGATTTTGTAGTCCTCTCAGTAGGAAGGTCCCCTGTGGAGGGAGCACATCCTGTGTGCAGGGGCACGTGGACCAAGTGTGTATGAAGTGTAAGGAGTCCTCTGCTTGCTCATGAAGGCCTGAGAATAGTAGGCGTGGTTTTTGAATAAGCTTGGCCCATAATGCATGGTATATAAGGAAGATTGGCCCATAGTGCATGATATATAAGGAAGTTCATCACTGCAGAGGTGGGTTTTGCAGTCTCCTAGTGCTCGAGCTCTGCCCAGTGTGGATGAGAGCTCCCCCACCCCCAACCCCTGGCTACCTGCAGAAGAGAGTCTTTCCTGGCTGCCTCTGTTCAAGATGTAGAACTCTCAGCTCCTCCTGCACCATGCCTGCCTGGATGCTGCCATGTTCCTGCCGTGATGATAGTGGACTGAACCTCTGAACCTGTAAGCCAGCCCCAATTAAACGTTGTCCTTATAAGAGTTGCCTCGGTCACGGTGTCTGCTCACAGCAATAGAACCCTAACTTAGGCAGCAGAGTTCACACGAGGCTGACATCAGTGAGAGGTGGCCTGAGCAGGCTGCTGTCGGAGTGAATGGGAACAGGTTTACAGAAAGTTCCAGTTGAGATCGTACAGCGTTTTCCCAAAGACTCTGCACTCAGATTGGGGAAAACCACAACAAAACCTTTCCTCTTTGGTATAATACAGCACACCCTCAATGAAACATGACTCTTCAGTAGCAAGCCGCCCCTGGCAAAGAAGTGGGGTGTCAGAGCGAAATTTGTACTGATGTTCTGAAATTAATGTTCTGTGGGTGCTCCAGGTTTGTGTGATGGACTGTAAGTTATAACCAGCCTGCATGGAGTATCACGAGAGGGGTGAAGCAGCCTTTCTGTCTGCGTAACCTCTTCCTGTGACCTCCGGCCATCACTGTTGCTATGCAGCCTCTCGCCCCTTTTCACCTGCTTGCCTTTAATGCACAGGGAGGGAGCAGGGTGTCTGGACTACACTTTCCCTCTCCGCTGCTAGGTGCTGCAGATGCCTCACCCTCACCCCCATTGGCAGGTGGAGGTAGGCATGGCCTCTCCATCACGTCTCTCTCCTTCCCAGAGGTCTGTGGAGTAGCAGCTGGAGGAGGTTGGGAGCTGCGCTGCCCACTCCAGAGTTCATTTTCTCCACACTCATTACAGCGCTGCCTTCATTTCCCTAGGTTTTTACTTCTCAAAACACTTCATGACATGTGGCCTCATTTTATCTCACATTAAGCTGACATCCTAACATCTCACCAGGTCTCAGCTGGGAATATATTTCCTCACGCATTGTGTTGAGCTGTCTTGCCAAGTCCTGTCTCTCACACGGCGCTCATTCAGAAAGGAATTAATCTGAATTACACGATGCTGTGATTGTCTCCTTGAAGAGCACTGGATGCTTGTGTGTCTTGGGAAAGTGTCCCTTGTCTGTATACTTGATTCTTTCCGTTCGTGTGCCCTTCTTCTCTCTGCTTCCCCTTCACATCATTGTGGTGCCCTCGGGTTGGAGGCAGATCTTGCTGTCTCTAGGATTTCAGGGGCCTGCTGCTTCTGTCTTCATTTTTACCTGTGAGATGTTACTACAGATGGAAAGGTGTTTGTGTCTAAATACAGTATCGCATGTTTAGGGAGCATTTGTGTGAGGGCTTCATAACTGAGGCGCCAGTTGTCAGCATACTTCCCCAGAACACACATTCATGCCTTTACCTCATACTCTGCCAAGCCCAGCTGGGGCCATGGCTGCTTTGAATGACCTCTTGAGGAAGGGCCAGGCCTTGGGTGGTCATTGTGTCTAATGTCACTGTACAGGCAGCTGCCATGTATCTGTTCAGATGGGTCTCGGGGTACACTTCTTCTTAGAATGAGGGTCTGATGGGCCTAGTAACTTGCTCTGTGCAGGCTTTACCTCTGTTATGTTCTGTTTTGCCCGGAAAGAGTCCGGGGCCTCAGTCCTATTACTTACCTTTTGAAAAGAGTTTGATGGGCCTCCTAATGCAAAAATTTAAGTGAGAGACTGGAATAGAGCCTACGAGTTGCCAGTGCCCAAAGACAGGACCTACCCACTTACCCTGTGCTGCAGGTAAAAACTAAGACCTTGCATCTGCTAGACAAGGTGCTCTAGCAATGAGCTGCATCCCTGACCTTCGACAGCACTGTGCCAGCTTCTTCCAAGCTTTTAAGAGAGCTCCTAAGCAGAGGGCTGTGGGAGCATCGGAGGGTCTTACTACATGACGCTGCAGGAATGGTAGAAACAAACCACTCCTTACTAATCAGGGACAGAGGCAGTAGATGCCACTGTCCCTCCCCACACAAGTGCCCTATGGAAGAAAGCATTTCTCCTTTGCCTAGAGACAGGAAGACAAGTCAGCCGGCTTCTCCAGAGTCAAACAGCTGGTGAGGCAGGAAGTCTGCTGTGTCACCTTGATTCTCCTCCTTCTATAGCACTCTCCAAAAGAGAACATTTAGTTAAAAGGTTCCATGCTCCTTATCTGAGTTTGGGTTCTGCGATGAAAATGCTTGTTCTGGAGTAAAATTGGGCGACATCGTCTAGCCGGACTGAGTGGCTCTATCATGCAGATGTACTCCAGAAAAGGTGTGCTAGCCTACATCTCTAAAATGTTGGAAAACATCGAATTTCCCCTTAGAAAGGAGGAAATATAGCACTTTGTTTATGAACAAAGTGATGTCTTCCCACCATCGAGACAGTATTTTGTAGTTCTTTCTTCCATTTCTTTGTATGCCCCGCTTTATGGATTATCAGATAGACTTAATAGCACGGGGGCAGAGCTCTGCTAGCCAAGGCCTCGTAACTGGAAAGTCCTTGGGGAGCTGGAGGGTCGTGTGGCTCGGCTCTTGTCACTGCTGTGCTGTGTGTCAGGCCCCCTTGGCCTCCACTCACCATTCATTGTTTGCCTGACAACGATCCAGTCAGATAAAGCCCAGGGAAATCTCCAGGTTTATGGTTGGACTGTGTCTGTATAGTTCCATTCGATAGCTGAATGGCTTACAGAGAAGTTTGGGGGCTTCTGAGAACCCCCGAGACTCGTATTTTGTCCTCATCTGCAGCTGACATGATTGGTGGTTGTCACTGTTTCTCCAGTGTTGCTTCAGACAGAATGGCATGTTCAGATAGACCAAAGGGGACACAGCGAGCTGCTCCTCCCGGAGCTGTGACTCTGTTTTCTTATATGAGAACAGCTAGATGGAATTGTGGCTGATGGGCGTCCTGCGGCAACTTGGTGCTTAGGTAGTAGCAGCCTGATAGTTTCCAAAGTCTTCTGACTTTCCGTCCAGTGATTTTTCAGTCCTCTATTCAAGGACAGCAGAGTTCTCAGGCCTTTGCTGTAGTCAATGAAATAGATTCACACCAAGTTCAAAGGAAAGGGAAGTAGTCCAGAGTCCAGTCAGAGGCTAAGAAGTCACCTCGTTCCCCACCCTCCAGTGTTGAGATGGCTCTCAAGAGATGGAGGGATGGCCTCTCAGGACAGCATGGGAGGAGTGACTACAGTAACACTCCAGCTCGTGAAGGCACAGGGGTAGTTCTAGAAGAATGAGTGACAGGTATGAAATTCTCTGAAAGGTGGGAGACAGGATGGGTGTGGTTAGATGATGCTGAGATGCTGTTTCACTCTCGGGAACACCTACAGACCAGCGACAGATGTGTCAGATGATGGTGACACTAAGCTTCACTAGTTACTTCCCTCATTTTCTGATTTTGTGATTTTTGTGACCTTTAAGAATCAACTTCAGAAGAGTTTATTTGGCTCCTGGATACTGACCATGGCAAGGAAAAGAACGGTAGTGTCTCTTCCTGTCTCTCAGCTGTGGCAGCAGGAGTGTGAATCTGCATGCTCAACTCTGCATAGATTAGAAAGTATACAGGGGAGGACTGGGTGGGGCTAGCCTGGAAACCTTCCTTCAGCAATCCATGTCTTCTAACTGGGTATCTTCTCCTAAAAGTTCCATAGCCTCCCCCAAACAGAGCCACCAGCCAGGAGACTATGTGTTTGAACACAGGAGTCTGTAGGGGAAAATTGACATTCTAAATCATAAGACTCTGCCCGTTAACTCCATAGGCACACAACCATCTCATAATATGAAATGTATTCATCCCAACTTCTAAAGCCCCTCCCAGCCTTATATTTAGTGTTCAAAAGTCCAAAGTTCAAATTTCTTCTAAATCTCAAGACATTCTGTTGACTGAGCACAAGCTATAAAATACATTCTTCCAGAGTGAAATGAGATAGAGAAATTCCTAATCCAAACAGGGAGGAAAGCAAGACTCCAGCCCAGTAAACCCTACAGTTCCATGTCTGACATCTGGGCCTTTGTATCACATTATCTGTGATATAAATCCGGGAGGCTTGAGGCTGCTTGTCCAGCTCTGCTGTGTGCTTTGGTTGGGGCTTCTCTCCAGCACTGACGTTGTTTGAGGTCTGCATGTTAGTGAATGTCAATGCCCTATATTTCTGCCATCTCCAGTATCCTGAGGGTCCGCAGCACAACTTATGTCCTGCCTTCATAGCTTTATGTGTAGCTCACTCAGTAGGCCGTGCACAGTCCAGTTGCTGAAATGTCTGTTTGGAATCTGTAAATTCCTATAACCTGCAGCCCTTGGTTCTGCCTGTACAACCAGCTCTGTGTGGATGACACCAACCTCTGCTGCCAAGAAAAAGCTGCCATCGTAGCAGTCTTTGGGGTTAAACTTGGAAAACCAGTTTGCTGTCTCCTAGCAGGGTCTCCCAAATGCTCTGTCTTTTCAAGTATTCTCTCTATAATGAAAGTGCAATATAATTTAATATAACTTCTAGGGCTTTTGCTGGGCAGGTTGGTGTCCTCAGGCATATTTCCTATTTTCCCAGTTGAAAGCTTTAGGTTCCCCCTTAATGGCACTGATCTCTTTAACAAAACCTCTGCTTTCTCCTCACACACCCTTTCTGCAAATTCATACTCATTCATGTTCCTTTTCTCACCAAACTGTACATTCTTGTCTTTCCGCTCATCCTTACTATACTCTGAGCACTGAGCAGTGTCCCAGTTAGTCCTTTACTCTTGTGTTCTGCCTTGCCCTGGACACAGACAGAGTCGGCATAGTCCTGGTCAGGATGCCCTGGATGGCTTCTAGCCCAGTTCCAATAGAGCCCCTGTTCCCTTGCACCTCAGGAGCCACCTTTCCTGTCTTCACTCTGGCAGCAGTCTGGCCTTCCATATGCCCTAGAATGGCTGACTAATCGTTGTTGGCAGCTTTCTCTGGTTTCTGAAACCTGTGGTTCCAGACTCTACGTTTCTCCCACAAACCAGTCTGAGAGGCTCAAGAACCGTACGTATGGTCAGACTCATGGAAGCAGTGTGGTCAGTCTGTGGGACCAGTTCTCGGGCTACCTTTCTTGTGATTCTGATCAAATATCCATTAAGAGCAGCTTAAAGACAGAGAGACTTACTCTGACTGAATGTTAGAGACGATGCTGAGAAAGGTGGTGAGAAAGGACTGGTGGAGTGGGAGCATGGCCCAGCCGCTGCCTCACCCCTTCCTGAGCCAGAAGCAGGGGGAAGGGTCCAGGCTCTGCCTCAAGGCCTGCTCCACTCCCGTCAAGCTCCATCTCTCAAGGTTCACAAACCTGTAACACAGCACACCGCTAGCTAAAGAATAGTACAGATGGTTGTGAGCCACCGTGTGGGTGCTGGGAATTGAACTCAGGACCTCTGGAAGAGCAGACAGCACTCTTAACCTCTGAGCCATCTCTCCAGACCCTGTACATATCATGTCCTCTTTGCAATCATGCCTCCAAATAATTGTTCAACCAGGTATCGGTAGCAAACCCTTTGTCCGTTCACTATAGTAGGTGCCTGCCATAGCAGGAGTAGCCCAAACCGACCCTGTGCTGATGTCGTCTCTGAGAGTCAAATGCTCGTCTCCCTGTGCACCATGGGTGTTCTGGGAAATCAGAGAGGTTGTATGGTCTAAAAGAAGTGATGGAGTAAATTGAAGACACAGGTCTGTCATAGTTGTGACCTGTAGTCACAGCTCTGAGGAAGACTGAGCAGCAGAAGTCCAAGGCCAGGATGGGCCAGACCTCATCTCCATGGAAACAGCTGAACACAAGCCACCTCAGGTTATTCACCAACCTCGGGGCTGCAGCCAAGACCCACAGTTGCGTTTCTTTGGTGTTCCACCCTGTGCCAGGGCAGCGGTCTAGAAGGCATCTAGCCAAGAAGGTCTCGCAGGGCTTCGGGGGAAGCCGATCCCCAGTTAGGACTGCTTGCAGCCCCACGTCCTTAACTGCAGTCAGCACAGATTCCTTCCTCTTGCCCAATAGCATTACATCGTGATAGCGTTGGGGTGACAGGAAATACTATCAGCCGACGAGATACTGTCGGAAGATCAGGGGGCTGTGACCGTCGGCAGTGGTCAGTGAGCATCTTATCTGAGGAGCGAGGCCATAAACGGAAAGCCCAGGCTCGGAGCACTTCAGACCAGGAGAGCTTTGTTTGCTAAACCTGCTGCTTCAATATTAAGTAAAGCACAGAGCTGCTTACTGCTAACATGAGCTCACAGACCAGATTTGCTCTCACAAAATGAGCCGGTGTGTCTGCTTACACAGAAATTACATTTAGCACCAAGTGGGTACCAGGCAGAAGTTAGGTGAGGAGACCCTTCTAGGCCTCTGACAACTCCCCCATCCCAGTGCTATACCTCCATACAGGTGAGAGTTTCCTTCAACCCAGCCAGGCCTTAGGTTTACTGTGTACCAGAGGATGCCCTTGAAATACCGAGTTCCTGGTCCTCCTGCCTCCACCTGAAACCCCAGGCTTCATGCGTGTTAGGTTCTCTGTTAGCCGAGCTCCTCCCTCAGCCACGTCTTCTAACTGTAGTTCACTTTCTACTGTTCACATATGATATAACATGTTAAATGGGCATTTCCACAAATTGATTCCCAAATTCGGTAACTTTCATTATAGAATATTAATAGCACATTCTTACAAACCTTTGAGTTAATAAATTTAGTTTCAGTTTTTAATGTTTAATTAATTAATTTTAAAAACAAGCTCTAAGTAGCGTGGCTGTATGGCTGGTCCGAAGCTTCCTATGCACTGTCCCGAGCCAGCATTTGTAGGGACCCTCTAGCCTTATGGACCGAGTCGTCACACCCAGCTCCTATCCCATTGTGCTCAGTGTGCCCTGTCAACCCCCAAGCTTCCCGCGGTGCACACGAGCAAAGCCCGTGTGCTGTCCAGGCCTCGACTTCACGCCTGGGGTTCTAGGTCCTCTGCACTCCATGCTGTGTCCCATCCTCTGCTCTTCTTTGATGGATTAGAGACAGACTGTGGTGTCCCTCTCGCATGCCTCTGCCTCTGCCTCCAAGGAATTAATGGCATTGTTGAATCCCTTCCACTTTAGGAAGGATATCTGTTGTCTGCAGCCTCAGCCCTCAGCTCTCGTTAATCACCTGAAGTCAGCGTTTCTCAGGTTCAACCCCACCTAAGCTCGGGCACCGCCACAAGGGCCCTCCTAGGGTCCTTGCTGTCCTTGTTCCCGTGCGTTTGTCAGTCAGTGAACAAAGCTGTCTGTTTAGAAGCTCCATGGGAACATTAGGTGGAGTAATAACATTTTCATGTGATTATTTGCCATATTGGCATTGAGGCAGAGAAATCTGTTAGAAAAACTGTTTGCTCTTTTCCCATGTGTCCATCGTGAGTGTGTGAGCCGGCTCTGTTGTCTCTATTCCAAAGCTGTCATGTGTTATAATAACTGCTTTGACACTTATTATCTTTTTAATGCAAAGAGGAAATTGCCAGAGTTCACAACAGTAAAATAGATCCTTTGTTATTTGTATTCTTTTCATTTGAAAGACTCCTTGCCCTCCTTGTCTTGATAAGACTGAAGTTTATGTGGCAGGAGACTATGGCTGCCAGAGCCTGCAGGGATTGGGATGGTACCCAGAGCAGGGCAGTATTCAAATGATTCTCTGATTGTTGCCTTTTAGAGCCAGTGTTTTTAAGCAAAGCTGTCAGTTCAGTCACAGCCTCGCGTCCCAGGATCCCAGTGCTTTATCAGGACAATTATTTGCCAGTGACTTTAATATGTCTTCCTGGAGTTGTTCAAGCATCCCTCCACCAATTTGTAAGCACTCGGCATAGACCCTGGCTTCACCCAGGCCTGCATCTGCCTTCCAGAGGTGCTGGGAGGGAGGAGGTGCTCTCCCAAGCACCCTGAATTATGCTTTTAATTTCCTGTCTTGGAGGGATTTGCAATGAGACGGTTCTGCCTTCACACTGTGCTGGCTGGGAAGCAGGTTTAACACGCCTAGTGTTGAGCGTAAAGACTGGCACTGCCGCCCTGCCCATTTCGACCTTGTTCATCAGCTAGATCAGACAGAGGAGAAACATGGTAGAAAACCCAGATATTTCCTCCAGTCTGCCAAATGGCCATCTAGGAAATCGATGGGCATTTCCAGCTCGGCTTGGCAGTTGACATTCTCTGAAGAGTTGGGGAGACGTCTCTCACAGTCAGCTCTGATCCAGTGGGTGAGAACACTGTTGAGTGAAGTCAGACGTGTCCAGGCCTGGCGTGGCCAGTGCCATAGCCTGCCCAAGGACTCCCAGAGAGCTGCCTGGGTTGAGTCCCAGGCCTCTTCTCTGCCATGACCATCCAGGGTGGTATGGGAACTTGTGGCCACAGGGCAGCATTAGCCATGGGATCCCAGAAGAGCTGCTCTGAGAACTGTATGGTGGAATGGAGCGGAATGGCTTCCTCCTTCTGAACATCGACAAACACCACATGCCACAGTTGTGTGGGGCAGGTCTAAGGAACAAAGATGCACAGATCTTGAATTGACAGAGAGGTTGGATGAGGCTGGGAGAAGACTCTTCTGTCTGGGAAGTGCTTGCTGGAGCTGAGGAGAGCTGTGGGAAGGGCGGCTCCAGCCTGCTTACCCGAGGGCTGGGCTGGCAGCTCTGTGAGGAGTAGCCAGGGCTCTGGAAGAAAGATTGAGTAGTCTGGGAGCAAAGCTGAACACTTGCTTTTGTTTGGTTTGTAAATGAAGTGAGAACTGGGGAATCATAAAGGCATTAACGTGGCTGGTCCTCTAGAGGACCCAGGTCTGGTTCCCAGCACTCTCTGGCCTTCATGGGCACTGATGCATGTGGCATATAGACCTGTGTGGACGCAAAAGGACTCACACACAGAGCATAAAAGTAAATGTAAAAGACTTTCGAAGGTATTAGTATAGAAATTTAGAAAATAGAAATGCATGCTGAAAAAGTAAAATCACCATAACCTCATGGTTTCTAGATCAGTACTCCGATATTTCTGTTTTGCTTTGGTCATATATGTGTTTGTATATTTTTTAAAATTGAACTTCAAATTGTATTATACATGTATGCAATGTGTAATTCTTTTTCCCATTTTTCTTGAAAACATTTTGAGGACTGTGCTGTATTTCATTAGATAGTGTGCTGTCATAATTTGACTTCTATGTTGACACATGTATCATAAATGTTTTCTTTTCTACTTTTGTAAATATTGCTATGATGACTATTCTTACAAGTTTTACCTTTTTTATTTAAAAGTTGTATTTCTGTTTTCATATAGCCCCTAAGGGAGCACTTGAAGACTTTGTTGCAAGCATTATGTATTATGTGATTTTCCTTGTTTATTGTGCTAGCTAAGAGCTTGGCCCTCAGAAGGTCAGTGTCATTGCCTTCAAGGGAGAGAGTGGATCATGTCTTTCCTGGGATGGGCAGGCAGTTGAGTGGCCTGTGGTTTTATTGATTCATGGAACCTAGGAACACAGACATCTCCTGCCACTTAGGTCTCTGCCAAGTATTTCTAGAACTATCTCAACACCACCAGTAATAGTTTTATAGTTCATCTCGCTCCCTCTTACTGTCCTTTGCTCATATATGCACGTGTGTGTGTTCATATAACTACGTTAAGCATGTGGATCAGAGGTTAACTTTCAGGAATTTGTTCTGTCTTCCTTGTGGGTTCCAGTGATTGGATTCGGGTTTTATAGGACCGGTGGCAAGTGCTTTTACCTGTTGAGCTGTCTTGCTGGCCTGATTGATGGGTAGACTGGTTGATTGATTGAGACAGTTTCACTCTGACTACCTGATTGCCTTCGCTCTTCATTCTGCTCCAAGTACTGATGTTACAGGAGTGTGCCACCATAGCCAGGTTCTCAGCGCCACTTGCTGCCTGTGGTGAGGACATTCACTGTTTAATGTAAACACAACCTTGTATCTGAGTTTCCCTGGAATTAGGAGTATGAAATCAAAGCCTACCCCTGCATAGAGCCATTGCCTTTTGCCCTGCGACCCTGCTCGTATGTCCTGGACTTCACAGAGACCTTTCCTACATGGGTTCTCTTGTTGTCACCTCACCTGGAGGCTTCATTCATACCCCTCAAGCTCTGCTCAGCTTCTGTACTCGAGAAGCCTTCCTGACACCAGCCCCACTGTCTGCAGTACACCTCAGTGGACTTCCTTCCTTAGAAGCTAGCACAATCCCCCAACTTGTAAGTGCTTTGTAGAGGACTGAAACTGTAAATGTTCTCAGCTCCAAAGAAGCATCATTACTGCCTTAATAACCTTTGCTTCACTTAGCAAGGTTTTTCATGCTTGTATTTACTGTGTGTCTCCCTGAACTCAACTATGAGGACTCCTGTGATGGATGACACGATCAAGGCTGGTTTCAAGAGTCACGAGAGTGAGCAGGACATACCTGAGGCCAGCCAGCCTTCGTGTTGGAGCTTCCATTTTGCTCAGGGCAGGAGAAGAGAAGAGATCGGCAGTGATGATGGCTGAGAATGTGTGACTGTTGATGGACAACGACATCATTGACACAGTCTGTCGCAGACAGTTGGGGACGGAGCGAAATGAAGAATGCAGTCTCAGGACTTGTGACCCACTGGAAACCAGTCCAGAAAGCAGTACCAGTCTTGTCTTAGCAAATTAACAAAAGTTCTATTGTTCATCTTATTTGGGGTTATAATTAATGAATCTGAGAATTTTTAAGTTTTAAAGTTTAACAAGCTATTAAGAAACGTTGAATTGATCCTTCTGAATCTCAAGCAAGCAGAAAGGATAAAGCCACCATTTCCTTTATGATGAAGACATGACTTCCTGCCATCTGCAGTACTGAAGTCCCATGTCTCCTTGTTACATTTGGAGGAGAAACGCAAGGTGGAGTGTTTCTCCCACGCCTGTTGCAGCTAACGCTTACTCCCAGAAATGTCACCCTGGCTCCCGAGGCCCTAGCATTGAGCTTGCAGGTTTGGGTTTGGACGCAGGGCTTGAAGTCTAGGCGTTTAGACTTGGAGAAATAGATGAACTGGAAACTTGTTTTTTTCCCCAAGAAATAATAAACAGCTCCTCTTCTCTTTGACGTGTAAGTAAGAACAGGCTCGATTATGCTGGTGCAGGACTGTGATCTGAGAAAGCCGGTAGCGCCAGCTCTCGTGCTCACACGGCAGCCCGGCAGGTTGAGGAAGACGACTGAAGGGCTGCGGGGAAGCCTTGGCTTTCGTGGGAGGCTTTTGGCCTCATGGTAGTAGTGGTGAGAAACTTGATCCGTGGATTGGTCTCTCTCGCGTGCTGTGCTGCCTTGGACACATTAGTAAGGTGCAGTCTGAGGCTCATGCCCAGTTCCCCAGTGTTCTGTGGAAGCTGCAGACTTACCTCGGTGCCTTTCTCTGACAGTGCCCTCATCTCCTTCCAGTAAGCAGCCAACCCAACACAGTTCCACTCGCTGCTTAACACTCTGTAAAATGTTATTTAAATATTTCTAACTTATTGTTTCATGCTGGGTTTTATGGTACATAAATTTCTATTTAGGCCACTAATTTACAGTGGAAGTGTGTTACTAATATCACTGCAGGCTCCATCCATCTAAAAATATTGCTCATAACCTATGCTAAAAATATGTTATATATTTGCAGTGTATGTAAACAGCGTTGTTTTATTGGTGTGCGGTGCTTTGTCTATGGAAATGTTGGGATTGCAGCATATATTTAGGGGGTAGGGAACACAAGTACGGCGGAAAGACTGTAGAGAAATGAAATCCCTGCAGGATGGGATTTATGGAATTTTCAGGGCACTTTGCAGAAATCTGTGTAGCATACGTTTTCCACAAAGACAAAGTGGAGTCTCGAGGAACGTTCAGGGAGCACTGTTGTTTGCCATGCTCCCCTGACTTCTAACTGCTTTGTAGAGGATTGAAACTGCAAATATATCCAACTAAAAACATCCTTATTGCTTTAATAACCATTGCTTCAAAACTATTTATTAAATAGGCCAGAGATAACAAAAGTTGGATCTTCTTATTAGTAATGAGAAAACATAATTTCAAGACATGACGCTTTGGTTTCTTCCTCTGGGTGTCCAGTGCTGGGGTGAGAGTTTAGAGAGTAGGGAGTTCGACGTGGGAAAGGTTGGCTTGTTTTTGTCAGCCTGAGGGGTTGAGTCACTGGTTGCCTGAGCCTGGGTCTGTCTGGCTTCCCTCCTGTCTCTCACTAGAAGTGAAGGTAAGAAGGCTGCCTGAGCTGCTCTGTGGTCTCACAGGACAGGTTGTTCCCGGCTCTCACAGGCCTGATTCCTTCCGTGAAGCAACCTCCGGGCCTTATCTCTGTGTAGCAGTGCTATTGGCTACTTGTGATCAGCCGAAAAGGTGATTGTATATCGGAAACAAGTTAAAGTTGCCGATGAAACTGCCCAAGCTGGGCCTTTGCGTTACAAGGGTGTATTTCCATATGTGGCCCTGTTCATGGGTCCCACGGCTTGTTCAGGTACTGAGCTGGCTGGCATGAGGACACGGTGTGTAATCCCAGCACCAGGAAGAATCAAGTAGGAGTGTTCAGGGCCTTCCTGGGCTACACAGTGCGTTAGACACTGTCTGAATAGGCAATAGGACATTATAGACAGGAAATCAAGGCTATCAGTTTTGCCTCTAAAATGGTGAAGTGATGCTACTCCTCTGCCCTCCCATCTCCACATGCTTCTCCAGTGCTAGAAGCCATCATCTGTGAAGACTGAAAGCGAAGGAGAACAAGAAGAACCTTCCGAGAATGGGAGATTGCTCTTTTGGATGCCCACTTCCTGCAGAGCAGGCTGAGGAGGAAGAGGACTTCTCAGTTGAGGGTGACTGGTCAGGGCTCTGTAGCAGCACTCACTGGTCGATACTCGTGTCTTGCTTGGCCTGAGACAGAGGCTGGAGGCTGCTAGCCCCACCCCTCTGAGGTCACAGAATGGCCATAGTTAGTCCTGTTTGCACACAATCTATTGTATGTTTCTTTGGTGATGGTGTCATTTAGAAACGTCACACATGGTCATGATAAAATGATAGAATGTTCCAGAGCCAACCTGCATGGGCTGGGCCAGAGGAGTGGAATGTGAACCGCAAGGTTCTCCAAGTAGGTGTCTGTGTTCAGGGTCAAACCAGAAGGCCCTGCTCCACCCTTGGTCACTAGACTCGGCAGTGCATTGAGATCCAGGAGCTACGACTCGCCCCATCTTCATCTTCCCTCGGGCCTGCATCATGGCTGCTGTTCCTTAAGCCTCGTCTGCTGTTGCACCACTGTGTGGGCCACGAGGGGTTCAGATGGATTCTCATGCCTGGGCTGCCTACTCCATTTCCTCTCCTCTTCTGGTTATTTTTCCTTGTTCTTACAGGAAAGAGAACAAAGCCCACTTAATAACGGCAAAGCTTACTGTTTGCAGAGACCCTAAAGATTACTAGCAACAAAATGTATTTATGTCTTTAATAAGGATTGAAATGTACTATTCGCCAAATATGTTTCCCTCTCTTCTCTTTCTGTGTTCTTTTCTGTGGACATTTCTGGTGTTGGGTAGAAGAGTGCAGGCTATAGGATATTACCCGCCATTTGTAAAAATTTGAGGTAATTGTTAATTTTTACACACGGGCAGTTTCGTGTTAGAGTATTCTGTGTGGCTCCCAAGTATCAGGATGAGGGAATAGATTGTTATGAATGACGCTGGCTGTGGGACTTGGTTATATAGACAGAGTGGGCTGTGGAGTAGAGGTGATAAATGTGGAGGTGGAAACTGACCATTTGTTCGGTCCAAATTAAAATGGTTCCATTCAAATGGTAATATCGCCTGTTAATGGTCTTCTAGCGAAATCTCTCAAAAGCTACAGGCCACAAGCCATAGAAAGTCTTTTCAGATTGAACTCCTTAAAACACCCTGCTCTTCCTTTTGTACCCTCGTCAGGATGCATAGATAAGCAGGTGCCCTCCAAAGACTGGAGACACTCCGGAGAGTCCCTGGCAAATGATAGGCTGTCTGCTGCTTTTGCCTCAGGAATGCTGGCCATTTGTGCATTTCTGAGCCTCCACCCTCGTTTCTCTTCAGTGTCTTACAAAGGAACGGGTCTACTTGTCATTTCTCCACAGTCCCTTAATCCATTCTGTTGGGATGCTTCCTTCCATACACGATTAGCAAAAGTTCCATGTTTTGGTTGGGAGGGAAGGCTGAAGGGAGCTTTGCTGAGAGAGTCAAGGGCCTCTGAGTAGTATTGAAACATTGTTACTGGGAAGTGCTTTACGTTTCATGTATATGGGTTGTGGTTATTTCACAGACTGAATGTTCTAGTGTCTGTGTAGACTGAGGGCTCTTCTCTCATGGGTGGAATAGTAAAGCCCCTGACAGGAACCCTGAGAGCCACCAAGGAGACTAGGACACGACTCTTGCCTTTGGGGGCCTCTGAAATCGACAGATGCAAAATCATCCAAGCAAAAGCTGGGTTGTGGGCACAAAAGTACCGGATGTTCCAGACTTCTAGAGGCAGGAAGATCATGTTTCAATGATGATAAGAGGAAGCTTCCAAAAATGTATTTACACCCTGTCTTGGAAGATGGGCTGCATAGATTTAGGCAGAAGAGGCAAATAAACATGTTTTTGGCAAGAGTTAATGGGTGGGAAGGAACATATTCAGGAAATGGGATGCACTTCTGTTCAACTGTAATGTGTTCTGTATGATGTGGGAAGAAGGCTGGTGTCCACATGGGCGTTGGACTCGAGAGCCTTGGATGTGCCCTGCTAATAGGAGTAGAGTTAACATGACAGCTGATCCATGGGGCTTGGAAACTAGGAAATGGCCCAGGCATGACAGCTTTCCAAAGACGCTCTGCAAGCCAGGAGGAATGTGGCTTGGAGGGAGAGGTGGACGGTGTACAGAGTAGAACTCAGAAGGTTGTTTTGCACAATGGATAGAAAACTAAGGTCTGCTGTACGCTTGTGTGCCTTAGTGAACGCCACCTGATGGTGCGTCTGGGCCGTGGAGATGCGCAGGAAGGAACAGATTCCTCAGGCATCTTAGCAAAAGAACCTGCGGCCTGGGCAGTCGAGCTCAACTGGACGAGGGTAGAGAGGGAGGCTTAAAGGCGACTGAGTGTAGTGTAGGAAGGTCTAGAGCCAGATAAATCAGGGTGACAGGACACACTCCTTTCCTTTTGGTGAATTGATACTTGGGACATGCTAGACCCAATGCCAGCAAAAGCTCGTTGCTTTGTTTGGGTGGAGGTGGTAGTGACAGTGGGAGAGCTCTCCTGTACAGTAGGGTGGGCTTCTGGGGCCACAAGGTGGTGCCATGGATGAGGATGGGAATTGTGAAGAGATTTCTGTACTGTATGTGTGGGTGCAGTCAACTGTTCATAGCAGGGTTTCTTGTACCTATGGGTCGAGTTAAACTGCTTTCTTATTTTCTTCTATCTGTGGGTGGAGTTAAATGAAGTTAAATTAGTATTTCTTGCTAATATCTAAATTAGTATTGTCGCCCGATGCACATAAAGGTAATTTCTGTGACTTTTACATTGGATTTATTAATGAGATTCATGTGCAGAGTTGTTGACCTAGCCTATGGTCAGAAACAGATCATGCTATGTTTGTTCACATGTGTTAGGGACCCCTTCCCAGGATGTGTGTGGTGAAGCCAAGGTAAAGGAAACAAAGCTAAAGAAATAAGATTCTTCCCTATAGCTATCATGGTTGTCTTTCATAGGTGACATTAGGACCCCCTCTTCCTCTCCTCCCCCTCTGCCTTCCCTCCCCCTTCTGTCCTCTCTTTACCCAGAGTACTATTTTCTTTGGGTCTTAGCACTGTCCTACCTCTCCACTTGATTTTCCTTTGAGTTTTGTGCTTTAAAACAGTAAGCTGTTAACAAGGCTTAGTGGAGTGTATCTTTAATCCTAGCGCTCTGGAGGCAGAGGCAGGCAGATCTCTATGAGTTCAGTGCCAGCCTGGTCTACACAGCAAGTTCGAGGATAGTAAACAGACTCTGTGCTCAAAAAAAGAAGTAAGCTATTAGTAGAGTACATGCTCAAGATATTTATGTATTTTTTGTAAATGTTTTGTACCTATAGCAATATATTTTGAAGCTCTAGTTCAAGGCTATAAGTAAACAGTAAGAAAAAAAATTTTTTTAAAAAGCCTGTCCTTAAGGGAAAAAAATGGAGAACTCAGGAGCTCTCCAGTCACCTTTAGAGAAGTGGATATAAATAAGTGTACATATATTGAAAGAAAAATAAGGTATTACAAACAACATTATGCTAGCCAATAATAATTGGGTGTAATTTATTTCATATTTATTGAAAGACAAAAAGTACTTAAGTCACCCAGGAAGAGATAAATAGAGTTGCTCTATTGGTTAGTGAAATTGAATATAAAACTAAAAGCATTTCAACATAGAAACTCCAGGCCCTGATGGCTTCACTGCTGAGTTCTACTAATATTTCAGGAAGAAACAATGCCAACTCTATACACACTCTTCTAGAAAAAAATATATGTAGAATAGCAGTAGGGTAAAGTAGCACCACCCAATCCCAAAAGCAGAAAAGGTTAATACAGAAAAAGCAAATGAGAGACTGATATCCTTCGTGGGATAAAAATTAACAATATATTAGCAGATTAAATCTGACTAAGTCATAAGGACAAGCTATCAGAGCCACACGGGTTTCTTTCCACCTAGACTTCAAGAGTGATTTTATATTAAAAATGGACTCATGTCACTTAGCACATTAGCTAGCAGTGTCTGTTTGAAGGGCCGTCATACCATGAGATCACAGGTAGATCACTGAAGGTTAGGAGTTCCAGAATGAGGGTGTGGACAGGTGATGTCTCCTCAGGCCTGTGCAGCACTCTCCTCTGTGAGTGGCTGCCCGTGTCCACTCCCCTCCTCTTACTGGCACAGGAGTTTGCTCCAGCAAATTTAACAGCCCATTTAATTCAGTTATTCCTTAAACATTCCATGTTCATGTGCATCTTGAGGTCTGCACTTGCAGTCTGTGAATTTGAAGGGGGGGCACAGTCAAGTCCATAACACATACTAATGGTTATGTAGTCATCCCAATAAAAGCAGAAATAATTTTATAAAATTCACCCTCTTTTCCAATAAGCAATACCAACTAATGAGAACTAAAAAACAAAAGCAAAAAAGAAAACCCATAAACGTCTTAAAATGATGAAAGGAATATCTTAAACCTACCAGCTAACAATATTCAACAGGAAAGATTAAAAAGCTTCCTCTGTGGGTCAGGAAAAGCCATTCTTGTGGTCTCCGACTGATGTTATACTGGAAATTGTAGCTGTTGTAAGCAAGGTAATTTTAAAGAACACCCACACTGGAAAAGTAGAAAAATAGTTACCATACGTTATATGACTCTTTAAATGAGAATGTCCCTCATAGGCTCAGGTTTTTGAAGTCTTGTGCCCAGTTGCTACAGTTGTTGGTGTGATCCTGCTAGAGCAAGTCCTTGGCTTGGACTTTGAATTTCCAGAACCACAGGGTGTTTCCAGTCCTCCCATGCTTCCTGGTGTGGTTTACTGTGTGCTACTCTGCCTCCCAGACCCTCTCTCTCTAGAACTGTAAGCTCAAATCAGCTCATCCTTCTGTAAGTTGCGTTGGTCAGGGTGATTTATCACTGCAATAAACTTAAACAACCATGTATGTAGAACAATGGAGTCTGGAAAACAGTTAAGTCAAATAACTAAATGAATTTAACAAGGCTGCAGAGTGTAAATCAGTAATTGAACTTTTAAAAATACCATTTAAGCATTGTGCCAATAAAAGCCAAAATTCTGAGCAAATAAAAATGACAGAAGATCTGTATGAAACTGAGGATCACAAAACAAACAATCCCGAGGTCCAAGATGCAGACGGAGCGAGATAGAACCTGTCTGCAGGGCTTAAGATTTGCTCATGAGAGTGCCAGCTTTCTGCAGCTTTATCTATAGATTAAACGGGGTCCTAAGTAAAATCTTCAAAGGTATTTTGAAGAAAAAGACATGCTGGTTTAAAACATGCAAACACAGAAAAACATTAATTAGTCAAAACAACTTTGAGATAAGAACAGAATTGGTGCCTTCGCATTGCCTGACTTTGCTTTATTATAGGGTTACTTTATTAAACAGTGTGTTGGTATCATAAAAGCTAACAGGACACAACAGAGTGCCTCGAAGTAGACCCGCATCACACACAGCTGGTGAGAGGCATTTCAGTAGAAAAATGGAAGATCTTTCTTCCCACCAAATTCAGCTCTTTTCCACAGACAGAAATGATCTCAAAGTGGACCACTGATCTAAATATAGATCTTTTAAAATTATAAAACTTCTATGAGGAAGAATGAGACTTAAGAGAAAGGCTTGAGCCAAGTTTATAGACACAGCAGTTAAAGCATCGTTCATACATCAGAAAAATCGCCACACTGGACTTCATCAAAATGTAAAACTTTTAGGTCCTTTAAAAATACTTTTTAAAGATTTTAAAGGCAAGTCCCAGGCTGAGAAGATATTCACAAGTCATGTATCTGATGTTAAAACCTTGTAGTTAGAAAGCATGAGGAGTGTTCAGCAAACACTGTCTGGAAATGCTTGGAGCAGAACTTCAAACACAACGGGATGAAAGATAGGTACTGTCATTATTCGGCAGGGAGATGAAAATTAAAAACAAAATGTGAATGGCAAGTCAATCTGTTGGGCTTCTTCAAGGGACAAAGGCCATAGCTTGTAATGTCAGGAATGTGGAGGTCGCTGGCTCTCAGCACTGTGCCATGGAGAGGTGTGAGTGCCTCCCATGCTGTGAAAGTTTCCTTAAGAACTGAGCACGCATGTCCTTAAGGACAGCTGAAGCACTCCTAGGGTTACTCGGGAGAACAGGCAAGCGTGCACACTCAAGCAGCTGCAGTGTGAATACCCCAGCAGGAAACCAGTTCCTACCACAGAGGGCTGCAGAAACAAGCCAAGACACAAGTCACTGTCAGGCAGAGCACCTCATACCTGAGCACCCCAAATCTGAAATCCAGAGCGTTGTCATAGCAACATGACACCTGGGAAGCTTGCTTTGTATTACTTTAATCATGGACGCCTAACTTGTATAGTTTGTGCACATACTCAAGAATTTTAGGACCTCTCACATCTGAAATCTTTCAGATGACAGAGACTCAGCCTGTACTATTTGCCAATAGGGAAAATGTACTATAGACATAAAGCCATATGGCCAAGCCTCCAGCAAACTATATTGGTTAAAATGCCTTGTGGTTCTTTTTTCTAGTTTCAGAGACTTTAAAGTAAGCAGTGTGGAGAAAGGACCATCTATTGGAAGCAGAGGTGGGGGGAGAGAGGATGGTCAGGAGTGTTCCGAGGCAACCAGGGAGACAGCTCAGTGGAGAGGCTCATATGTGGAGCTATGCATCCTCAGCTTGTGCAGCGACAAGCCATTGGAGCTATTAAAGCCCTAAGGACTTGGCTTTCCTTAGGGGAAAGAACGCTGAAGCTCAGGTTAATCAGCCTACAGGAGACTTTAGGGCCTGAGGCCTTCACCCTGGAGCCATAGAGGCCTGTGCCCATCAAACTCACCATGTTATTCCCCTCCTAGTGAGCCCAAGAAAGATGATTTCTGGAAGCAAAAAACTAATTACCTCGTGGTTAGGTGACAGAAATTAAAGACTGTCAATTATTAAGTCAACTAGATTTAAAAAAAAAAAAATCTGACATGAACGATTAGTTAGAAAATCTGCGGGTTGGCTGGATGTCCATGTGGTGCAAGAGGACCATTTCCTTCAGTTTTCAGACGTTCACTCTCCGTTTAGAGTGTCCCATTGTCGTTATACTACACCAGTAGATCGTCTCCTTTCCTCTTGCAAAGGGGAAAGCAATGGACAACTGCAGCCTCATAGTGATGCTCAGACTGATGCTCCCAAACAAACACAAACAGCAGTGTGCTCGCCGCCGTGCTCGCCGTCGGCTGCCGGAGAGGCAGAGGGCCAGACTGGTCATCATCTCTCCGATCAGCTGTTGGTGGCTGCTGTGATTTTTTTAAAAGGAAGAACACCACAGAGCTTAAATGCATGCAGAAACAAGGGGAAACAAGGTTGCTTGTGTCGCCTACTGCAGAGGATTTAGAGGCTCAGGTAATGATGGGAAGGTCCCTTAACGTATGTGTTAGTGTGCAGGCAGACGTATTAACTCCCTGAGAAAATATCAGCATCACTCCCCATTGCGTTAGGCTCTTTGGGTACATCTTAAACTTGCTCGAGGCGATTCCCTAGTGAGGATGAGGCAAACGGAATGACCAAGTCACTGCACAGTGCTGCTAGCCACGGAGCATCCATTTAGTAAGTTACACTCACGTGTGAACCCCGCGGCCACATGCTGACCCCAGCTGTAGAGTAAGCCTTTGCAGATGGGCACACTGGTAAACTACGCTGCTTTGTGCACCGTCACATGGTTTCTCCAAGACAAACTAGTCTTTGAACTCATTTCTCCTTCAGGCAGCGCATTCTCGTGGGGATGACTTTAAGTGATAAAGGCTCATGCAGAGGGCTGGGCTAAGGTATGTTTTATAACAAGAAAGAAATTTAGTAACTTAGCATAGTACAAGTTTGTTTCCTGTTGACATTAAACATCTAAACGAGATGGTGAACTCAGTGGCCTCAGTGGACCCGGGCTGATGCAGTCTCCGCCAGCTCACAGCTGGCTGTACCTATAAAGTCGTTAGCATGAAAGTGACGTGGTTGTTGACTCGCAGAACCAGTAATATGGCCCACCTCGTGCAGGTCGGCTGCAGGGTGTGGGTGTGCAGTGACAGTAGCTTTGCTCTAAAAGAAGAGCAGAGTTTTTAATAGAATGACTATACTGTAACTGGGGTGTTTTGCAATAATACCTTTAATAGAAGTTAGTGCTATATACTTAAAACACTAAGCTCATAAGGGTATGTACACTCGTTTGTTAACTCTCAGCTTGTCATCCTGTATGCAATGCTAAGTTGCCAGACTCCATTTCCCAGATAATCAGGATGACCTTGTTGTGGCTCCTGCCGAGTTTTATGCGTTTATATAGAACTACGCTGCTGTAGTTTCCCAAGCAAACCAAGCAGCGATTTCAGCCTCGATGGGGCCTCTCCTGCTAGGACCTCTGCTCCTAGGCATTGCTTGGGTGAGTTCTTGCTCCTTCAGTAAAGCTGAGAAAGACAGCCTAGGATCCGGCTTGGATTACCTTGGGCTTGTGGCTCGGCTCCTTCCGAGTCTTTTAGTCATTCCCAAAGGAACTCAAGGCAGCAGTGGCAGGGACTATCGGATCCTCAGCATTCCTAGGGACACCAGCAGGCTATTCCTACCCGGGTCTGACATCCAAAGGTAGTCTCAGTTTAGCCCGGTGCTCTGAGCCTTGTATCTTGTAAATGCTCACAAAAGGGGAGAGCTGGTTTTGAAGATAGGAATGAAACTCAGTAGCAATGAGAGTCCTCTGAGTTGGCTCTGCGGTGATGGGCAGCTTCTTTTAAGGATTCCTAGTGGGTGAGAGTCTCACTGCCCATTGTGGGCACTGGAGACTTGGTATTTAAAGTCATCTCTTACGTCACAGTCTCCTTGGGGAGTCCATGCACCACTGCACACTCTGTTGTCAAGCTGTGTGACCCCACAATGCTTGTTGCACACCGGGCACCATGCTTTGTTAGGCACAGTTAGGAAAGGGGCATGGTGGGTGTGCTAGAAGGGTTTACAGCCCGGGTTGGGGCAGGAGGGGCGTGGGGAGACATGTGAAATGACTCCTGGGGTGTATCACGTTTTCCTTTGATGGTGTGCCAGAGCGGGCCCCTTTCTTCAGCACATCCATGCTTCTAGCTCTCACGTTTATCTCTCTTTCCCAGGCTGTTCTTTGTGTTCCAACCATTGTCTAGAAATCTGTTGGGATGTACGTGAAACATTTCAAATTGAGCATGTCCCAAGTGAGTGGGGGACTCTTCCCTCCTCTCGCCAGTTCCTTTCCATCACAGTAAATGCCACAATGGCTCATTCTAGTGCTTGACCTCTAATTCCAGAGGTCACTCTCAGCCCATCTTCCTTGCTTTCCAATGTCCACACTAAAATCAGTCCATTGTGAGTCTTTCTGGCTTTAGCAGCAACTCACCTTGGCTCCCTCGGCTCCGGTTGATACCACACCATGTGCTGCCATTGTACATGTACTGGTTCGTACATGTTTGCCTCCAGTGATATTTTTTTCCTAGTAGCCAGACACACTCGCTCCTCTCCGTCAGTCCGCTCCAGGACGGAGCTTCAGAGGCTCAGGCTCTGACTCCGTTGACTTTTCTCACCCTCGTCCCATCCTGCCTCCCTCTCTGAGCCCCAGCCTGGATGTACTGCCTTCTCTTCTTGCCGAGCTTCCTCAGCTTGGGGCTTTTGCTTGCTTCCTTCTCTCTCCTTGATGCTCTTCTCTCCAGACCCTTCTGATTTGCGTCTTAGTTGAAGCCTTATCTCTGGCAGTCTGTCCCTATCTCTGTCTTTATCAAAACGCCATGTTTTTGTCTTACACCATGTTCATTATAATGCCATGCCATGCGATTTCATGGAAGGATGTGGTAAAAGATTTGAGCCAGGGAATTGGGGTTTTAAAAAGCTGATACTCAAGAAGATATGTTAAGGAACACTATTCAAAGAGAAAAATATCTGCAAATCAAATATATGGCACAGGATTGATAGCCAGAATATACAAAGTCTCAAAACCCAACAGTGAGTAACCAGGCTACCTGGCTTTGGAGGTGTGTGTGCGTATGTGCGTTCGTGCATGTGTGCGTGCGTGCGTGCGTGTGTGCGTGTGTGTGTGTGTGTGCGTGCTAGCCTGTGTCGGGGCCTCACTTGTATTAGTGAGCTGTCTGTCCACCCCTGTTCTCACCATGTTTAGTTGTTAGGCCAGAGGTTAGCGCAGGCTCACTAGAGGCAGTATCCAGGTGGTAACTAAATACGCTGGAAGATGTCCACCATTTTGTTATTGATGCAGATTGAAATGAGACACCCAAGTTACCCATCGACACTCTTATACCATGCAATCACTCTTTGAAAATAACCCAGACCACCATATCTAGAAGCACGGGGAGAGAACAACTAAAGTTTTCATGTACTGTTGGTAGGAATGCAAAAATAGCCACTTCGCGAAACCGTTTGACAGTTTCTTATAGAATAAACACTCACTTATATCTGACCCTGCTATTTTGTGTTAGACAAATGTAAATGTCGTTCACTCAGAAACCTCAGAAGGATGCTTAGAGTAAAAAAATTTACAAGTTGACCAGAGAGGACTGCGATTCTTGGACCTCCTCCCATTCAGTCGCTCAGCTGTGGTCCATTGATGAGGTGTGGCATATCACTGCAGAAGACACAACTGGACAGGTCCTCAGAGGGGTCATGCAAGGCCAAGGACGCACGCAAGCTTGGAAAGGCTGCATGTAGAGTGGTCTCATGCATACATTTTTGTGAAAAAGAAGCGTCTGCAATGGAAGACAAATCATTGCTTGTCAGGGACAGAGGTGGAGGGAGACTTTCCCTCCCAAAAGACAATTCAAGGGTGTGCCTGGGGTACTGGGATAATTTTGTGGTTGCTGTGGGGGAGTGAATGATAAGTGGTCAGTCTTTGCTTCTTTAATCTCGATACGGTACATGGAAGGGTTAATCGTGTTGGCCATATGTTAACACAGTCTTAGACATGGGCAGCCCCATGAGTTAGACGTGGCAGCCCTGTGAGTTCTAGGCCAGCACTTTTCTGTCATTGTCAAGTATTTCCATTCATTATTGTTGGTTTACTGCCAGGCTGAGAAAAATTAGCTTTTCTCCCTCTTTCCAGAACAGAGGTGCTTGGCGGCAGCACGTGCCAGTTTCTCCTGGGCAGCTCAGGTGGCAGTGGCAGTCTTTAACCTAATGATACTGCACTGGCACTTTCTGTTTTTAAACTGAGATTGGCCGAATGAATGAGGCTTCATTTTGTTATGAATATGCAGCCTTTAATTTCATAGTCATGATGTTTTTATAAAGCCACTATGGAAAAATTAAAACTTTCCAAAGACAGAGGTGATTTTAGTGCTTTGTGTCCAGCATTCTGTACATGAATTTAAGTTTTTTTGTCTCAAAAATCTTATATTAAGTATAGTCTTATAATAAGAAGACTATAATAATAATAATAAGTATAGTCTTACAGTATTTCCCCATTTTTTTAATACTTTGTGCTCATTTTCAGTGAAATGACTCTGGCAGTGGTAGGGTCTTTCTCACTAAGTAGTGCATTGTGGGAATGCTAGCTTAGTTACCGGAACCGAAGCCTGCTCGCTTGAGGTTTCCATTTTGCAGTATACCAGATGCCAGGCGTTATCTGCCCCCTTCGTTTAGTTGCCTTTCAAAGTCAGCCCAGCACTTACTTCTCTGTTATCTCCAACAACAAAGGAGCCACTTTAGCCGGACCAAGGCATGACCTGGTGTGTACAGCGCTGTCCTGTGATTATCCCAGATACACGGTTGGATTTCAAATGTGTCAGCATTTCCACAACACTTGACACTGTGTCCCAAATGTTTTTTCACTAACAGCAACGTCATTGGTTGTTCAGCAGTCATTGGGTTGAGCAGGAAACTCCGTCTTGTTTCCTAGGCTTGGGGTGAAATGGGAGCGTCTTTGCTGTGGAAAGGGGAGGGAGGAGCCGTGTAGAGAGCCACCCTCACTCAAGAGCTTGGCCAGGCTGCCCTGCAGCAGAGGGCCGGGACCTAGCTGAGCTGTGTCCGCATCCACCTCGTCCTTCTCTTCTAGGAGGTCCCACTAAACAGTTGTAAAAGCAGATCTCTAAAGGCATTCTTCATGTGTATATTGACAGGCTTACTGATGGTATATGTCTATGGAAGTGTAGTGGAGTCCATTATTAATCACATCCTAACCCATAAAACATGTAACAGGCTCCCGAACACAATGATGGCCGCAGATACAGGACAGGGCTTCCTTTGAATTCATGCAAATGTGGAGGTTTCCCAGAAAGCCATTTTCAAAGTATGGGCCACAGTTTGAAAATAAAACAAAGAGTAATGCCTTGGAGTAGACATCTGTAATGAAACCCATAATGGCTGAAAGGGTACAATGCATTCTACAGGGAGAGCGCTGGCTTGTTGTTCCCTTTCAAATTCTAATACCACACTCTATTAGTAGTCGGTATAAAATGATGGGTCACGAAGCCCTGCTGATGTGAAACGACCACTAATCTGTCACTTTGCATACATTTTCACTCAGACAATTGTCTCTGGTCGTCCCATGAAGGACCAGCCACATGCTTTCCACCTAAATGGATGAGACCTGTTACCACCTCCTTCACGGGCTGTGGAGGAGAAAGGGGCTGCAGGCAGGAGCCACCAGGGTGTTTACCTAGGTCCCAGGCCTGCTTTCTCAGTGAGCTGACATCCTTTTCATTGGTATAATTGTCATCTTCAGGAGTAAAACAGGCACATTTTTATTCTTGTTTTGAAAACAGGTAAATTCAAAAGATGTTCCCTTTCTTTATCTGGGTCACACTGTTGTTTTATTCCAACAATTGTGTCAGATTTATCATTCCTTCCCCATAAATTTCGTCTTCTCTATTTTCAGCTCATGGCACTCTTTTTGCTTCATGATCACACAGACATATAATTTAGATCAGCTTGGATCCTTTTCCCTTCCTTCAGATGTTTCAAACATTGCCAGGTTACTTCAATTCCTCTTATGATGTCTGCTATCCTTGTCTCTCCTCCTTGCCCACATCCGGCTGGGGCAGCCCATTATTGGCCGAGTGCCTAAACTGTTACGTCTTTAATCGCCTTCCCAGCCTCTGTTGATTCTCTTTCAATACACTCAGAACAGGAGCAGTGGGCTTATTCTGCTGAGCCACAGCATGAGGTAGGCGTACATTTCAGTTTGGAGGTTTGGAGCGGTTGGTGTTGTTCAGAAGTCCCATCGTACAGGGAGTGGCATGTTGGCATCAGAACCGAATAAACATGGCTCGTTCTCTGCACGAATCTCTTTATAATGTTCTGACCTTAGAAAATGAGTTACTTGACCTTTTTGGGCTTTGGGGTCCTTGATTGACCATAGGGAAAATGAAACCATAATCAAAGGGCAGCACGCAGAGGACATAGGTTGGTGGGCCTGGTTAATGGCCGCTATTAGAAGTGTTGTGGGGAGAGGGTGGCACAGGGCTGCCTCTAGCTACACATCCTGGGCAGGAGCCTTTCCATAGCCCTGAGTGCTTCTGAAGGAGGGAGGGCTGCCAGTCTTTGTGATTCTTACGGTATTTACAATGGAAAGCTCAGCTAGGTCTTTTCAAATAGACCATATACGGTATTTAAAGACACACAAACTGAGCCTCCTTTCAAGTGTAAGGACAGAGACCTCTGGTTTTTATTATTAGGAACGCGGTGCTGACCGTCCAGATTGTAGCTTCCCACAGAGCAGTCAGTACTAGGCGGAAGTGGAAAAGAAGGGTCAAGTGGGGATCAAGAGTGCTTGACGACATGACACATGCCACAAGTAGAGGACATTGTGGTTAAAGATGGATGCTGAGGCTGAAGCTTGGGTGAGCAGACAGATAGGTGGTTATTTAAGGGAACCCAGGGAAGGGGACCCCTTGACCTCAGGCTAGAGCTGAGCAAAGCTGAAGAGAGGACAGAGCTCCACAGGTCACCCAGCCTCGCCTCCTCCTCAGTCAAGTACATGAGAACTACGTGGAGAGCCCAGTAACTGAGGAGACTGGACTCAGGGTGTTACTCCCCTTGGCTACGTCTGTGCATGTGTGCATGTGCGTGTGCACGTCTGCCGTGTTTGCTCATTTGATTTTCAAGACAGGGTTTCTCTGTGTAGCCCCGGCTGTCAGTGGGATTGTTTTATAGATCAGGCTGGCATCAAACCCACAGATCTTCCTGCCTCTGCCTTCCAAGAGCCAGGCTGCACAGCATGCCCAATCTGACCATATGTTTCCTAATGGATGCTCTGGTAATTCTTACTCAGTTTGTTTTGGGCCTCATTCTAAACATTCAGTCAGTGTTGAGACTCCTAATGCATCTCTGCTACATCGCTGTCTCCCGTTTAAAAAAAACAAACAAACAAACAAACTGGCACTGCTTTCTGAGATGGCCAGTTCTGTGCTTAATGGACCTGGTGGGTATAAACTCTTCTTGTATTGAACGGAAATTTCGGTCTATTTCGCCCACTGCTTCAGCACACGATTATAGGTCTTAACCATGTGAGCACTCTTGAGGTATGAGAAGGCTTCTCTGTTCTACAAACTGAACATGTCTGGCCCTTAACTTGTTTTGGTTTTGCGTTCCTTCCCTATCCCAGACACACGCTCCTGAATGCAAGCCAGCTTTTCTGTGACCTCTGAAAGCCGTGGCACCAACACCCAACTCCTCTTGCTGCATGGTCTGTGCGTGTGAATGAAGATGGCCTCGTGGTTCTAGCAATTATTTCCTCATAAATATTGTAATAGAAACTTGGGAACAAAGAATTGATTAGAATGCCCTTTATTAAGAGATTCTGTGCCAGCAAAGAGAAGGGACGAGAGCTCGCTTGTCTGCTTGGTAATTGCCAGTCACTGATTTGAGATGGAATGAACTGGAGTGCTGCCCTTGCCCTCTCTCACCTCTTCTTCCCTTTGTGACTCACTTTCTCTTTCCTCCTCCTCCTCCTCCTCCTCCTCCTCCTCCTCTTTTTGTTCCTTCCTGTGTTGTGTTCAGGATTGCACATGTCAGGTTTGAAGTAGTGTTTGTGTTTCTTCCTGTGATACTCCCGTGTAGAGAGTTGGTGGCAGAAGAGCCGAGGCTCCATCTGCGTCCCACCGTGCTTCTGTACAGCTCTTGACATGGTTGGCTGGGACAGCAAGGGCAGCGCCCCCGGGTCGGGTTGCCCAGAGCTGCCACTGGGCCAGCTGAACTCGAACCACAGGTTGCCCCGTGGAGGAATGCAGGTCTCAAAGACGGTTTGCATGTTACGGAGCCAGGACCGGTGTCCGGGCGTCTCCATCTGGCCTCGGGCTCCATTTACCGTGTTTGTTATCATCGTGGTTCAGATCGTGCCGCCCGCGTGTCAGTTGTGTCAAGGTCAACTTCTCCAGTGCAGTAGGCTGTGGCACAATGCACGCACGAGTGCACGGCCTTCTTGGTAGAAAGGTGTGAGAAATTGTGGAGACTTTTATTCCTTGGTTTGTGCCTTTTCCTAAGTGAGGCTGATGGTTTCTGCTTTGAAATCTTAATTGTTGAGAAAAGATATCTATAAAGTAATCCTTTTGTGGCAAAGTTCACCATGCTTGGTCACTGTTGTCGTTTCCACTTTGTTGCCCTTGGGCAGCATGATCAATTTGTTGATGATAGAGCTCTGGTTTCTTCTTCCTCAGGATTTTGCTTATAGAAGAGGTAGATGCCAGTGGAGTTTTGTGAACTCACTGTGATTTCTGAGTGTGGCTAACTGTGAGGCTTTGTGTTGCTTTCCTTAAGGATTTTCTACATCTCTTGCCTATCTATGGCTCAGTACCCATTGATTCCCAAATTGACAATCAGTTGTAATAAATTTCTAACTGTCTTTACCTAAATTCTCTTTCTTATTGATATATTCTGCAAGTTCCCATAAAAGTGACCAGAATCTTGCTCTCATCTTCTGGGATACTTTAACACACATCACTTTTCCAAGAGCTGGTACACTTTTACTTTCTTAGAAGAAGAGAAAACGATGGTGAGGTACCCACGACAAAGAATCAAGTAACAGCATCTTTTATTGAGGCAAAATTCTTACCAGTACCAGAGAGAAAGATGAGCACACAGGAGATTTGCTGCTGTTGGTTTCCTGAGCGAGGCCTTTTTAAAGGGTCACTCAGCTTTGGAGTTAGCCAGGTGTATGGGACTTTTGCTGACCCTGGCTTAGTTTATCTAGAGTTAGACACAGGGTTTGACTTCAGGACTTGGCTGTGTGTGCTGGAGCAGCTGATCCCCTGCTTAGTCACTTAGTGTGGTGTGAGCATGTGCTGTGGTGCCTGTCAGGCCCACGTTCAACTGTGTGCTCCTTTCCGAGCTACCCGTCCATGCCTAAGCTCTTTACCTCCAAGATATGGCCAGTGCTAGACTGGATTTCTCGTGGCACATATGTAAAGGCATGTGATATCTGCTACAATACATATGTAAAGGCATGTGATACCTGCCATAACGTATATGTAAAGGCATGTGATATCTGCCATGGCACATATGTAAAGGCATATGATATTTGCCACGACATATGTGTAAAGGCATGTGATACCTGTCACGACATATGTATAAAGGCATGTGATACCTGTCATGACATACATATAAAGGCATGTGGTGGTACCTGCTCTGGACTTGGCAGCCAGGGTATGGCAGGTGCAGGTGGTAAACATGACTGTTTCATGGCTGTGGAGTCCAGCCATCTGTGGAGCTGCCGGTAGGCAGACACTAACAAATCTGTGTGAAAACATCTGTTGGATTAGTGCTGTGTCTGCTGCACAGCACAGGTGCCTTTCTAGGTCCTGCTGTGATGGTTCACACAGAGCGAGCCCTGACTCTATCGAGCCCCGACATCAGCTAGTGCTCCCCTGTTGGAAGGAGGAAGATCAGTGGTCGGAACCAGTGCGGTATTTTGTGTTCTCTTTTGCTCTGTTGTTTTACCTTTCGGATCTGTTTCAGTTTGCATTTCTGTTGCTGTGATGAAACACCATGGCCAGAGCAACTCGGGGAGGGAAGGGTTTACTTCAGCTCTCAGCTCGTAGCCCATCATCCTGGGGAGTCAGGCAGGAGCTGATGCAGAGGCCGGGAAGGATGCTGCTTTACTGACTTGCTCCTCATGGCTTACTCAGTTTTCTTTCTCATAGCATCAGAACCACACACATGTGCTCAGAAGTAGCACTGTGTACAGTGAGATGGGCCTCCCACATCAGCCCCTAATCTTAGAGGTGCCCACAGGCTGTATGGTGGGGTGTCTTCCTCCAGGTGACTGGCGCTCGTGTCACCAGCCACCACAGAGTCCGTGGAAACTGCCTTTAGAAGGACGGGAAGTACAAATGTGGACATTTGACCTAAATATCTGGACTCTTTATTTACAGCAGAGCATTCATACCTCTACCGTCGCTTGGCTCCTATGACTTAATGTTAGCAAGAGATTGGCCTGGGATTCTTGTCCTCTCATTCACCTTGCTGGATTATCTAGTGACATATCAATGCAGATCTCTTCTGGAATTACAGCGACCATGGATTCAGTCCAGGATGTACTTGGGAGATACATTTTAATATAGACTAATTGGAACATTTTCCATTTTCTATTCACATGTCTGCACAATGGAAAAAGTATGCTGAGATAGCCTTACATTTCTATTTTAGGTCTTTATTTTGTCATATCTGGATAGATTCTCCAGTATTCTTTGAATGTGTAACTAGTCAGACTGAGGAAACTGTAATGCCAAAAAGAGTGGCTTGGAGCAAGTCCTGATGGACCCTTTGCACTGTCTGGCCCCGCACTTACATTGTGTTTGCCCCGGCTGGTTGGTTGGTATCTTTCCTGATAAACTTTGACCGCCACTGGTCTCTCATTAGACTCTGGTCAGATTTGACGGTTGTCAGCAGTTAGAACCAGAATCCCATGGGCTTCTCTCCCGTGCTCCACGTAAGAAGGCTGGAGATGTGGCGGCTAACGCCCATCCAAGTAGATGGGGTGGCAGCGTCCTCACAACTGGAGGGCTTCAGTGACCTGCTTCTCAGTCACATGACAGAGTCAGTGCATTATCAGGGGGCTTTGCTCAGTGTGGCTGCTCAGGCTCCCTGGATGCCAGAGACTTGTTTCAGCACGGGCTTCCATGATCACAGAAACTGAGTGGAGCGTTGTAGACGATCTTACTCTAGCAATTGTATTGTGGCTCAGGCCACTCCTGCTCACCGTGCACACCGCCATCCCACCAAGTGAGCAGGAAAGTGAGCCTGCCTGTCAATACCAGCGAGTGAAGTGATGGTTAGGACTTGGATGTGTGTGGTGGGGCAGCATGAGAGAGACTTTAGCTCTCATCTCCCTGTGTGGAAGGACGATCAGGGTGCCGTGAATGCCCTCAGAGGTGAGAAGTAATCGTGGACACGGTCTGTGGGAGTGCGTGATGAGAGCACGCCTGACAGAAGTGAGCAGGTGAGGTGGTGACATAGCAGGATTGAGTTGCAGAGTGTTGAGCGAGGGAGAAATGCTTCTGTCCCTCTCCCAGAGGCAGGATTGAGCTAAACCAATCTAAACTGTGTTATATATTTGCCTTTCTGTTCATAGAGGACATTTGTCTATAATGTCAGGGGTGCAGTCCCTGTTGATGTTCCTAGCAGCAGTCTGAATGTATTTCTCTTTGATTATGTTACTATCTTGTATGGGAAATTGTTTCTGTGGCCTTTTGTGTCACAAGGTCAAACTACCACAGTCCATTTACTTACTAAGTAAATGTTTGCTTGACAAGCAAACAGAAATCAAAATGATTCTGTCCAGCCTGAGTTCCTTATAGTTCTTAGAAACAAAGCCTTGATTTTGTTATTTTCCACATCACAAGGGAGACAGTGACACATGGCTTCCTGTAGCTGTCATCAAGGGACAAAGCATCCGTTCCTGAGGGGAGTAGGTAGGGCACCACTTTGATAGCATCTATGAGGTTTAGGTATGTCCTGCCTCCCTGGGGCATCAGTGCTCTGTTAATGGAATGTAAATATTGCTGGAGCCTCTAAGAATGTGGGTGCTGATGTGTCGCTTATGTCCCACCCCCATCATGGCGAAACTAAGGACAGCCAACTCTTTCAGCATCAGCACCATCCAGGTGCCACAGTCGGGTCATGTATTTCCCTACCCTCTTATACTGTGGGGCTTCTTCCCAGCCTGGCTTCCCTGCTTTCTTGAACTGGGACTCTGTTCTATATGTCTGTTTCTTTAAATTCTATTTTAATAATGGTTTTTAAACATTTTTTTTTTTTGGTTCTTTTTTTCGGAGCTGGGGACTGAACCCAGGGCCTTGCGCTTCCTAGGTAAGCGCTCTACCACTGAGCTAAATCCCCAGCCCCGGTTTTTAAACATTTTAACCTTCCTTCTACCCTACCACCCACCAAAGGTTATTAGGATACAGGGAAGTGGACCCGTTTAGAAATAGTCCTTGGCCTAGGAAGCGCAAAGCCCTGGGTTCGGTCCCCAGCTCAAAAAAAAAAAAAAAAAAAAAAAAAAAAAGAAATAGTCCTTGGAGTAAATATATACTCATAGTCTAGTTCAGTAGTGTCAGGATAGCATGATCTGCTCCCAAATGCCATCAGTCTAGTTCAGTAGTGTCAGGATAGCATGATCTGCTCCCAAATGCCATCAGTCTAGTTCAGTAGTGTCAGGATAGCATGATCTGCTCCCAAATGCCATCAGTCTAGTTCAGTAGTGTCAGGATAGCATGGTCTGCTCTCAAATGCCATCAGTCTAGTTCAGTAGTGTCAGGATAGCATGGTCTGCTCTCAAATGCCATCAGTCTAGTTCAGTAGTGTCAGGATAGCATGGTCTGCTCTCAAATGCCATCAGTCTAGTTCAGTAGTGTTAGGGTAGTAAACACACATTAGCAGTAGTGGCACAACCCAGCAGAAATAGCCAGCCTTCAGCAACATGGGCACTAGTCAGCAGGAGCAACCAAGACCACCAGGGACACCAGGAGACATTCTCTGTTGTGTCTTTGTCAGTGAAGTTGTGAGACCAAAAGCATCCTAAAGCTAACTGTGTAAGCTAGCGCCTTTCATAGTCCATTGAGTCCTGTTTACACTTTCTCTAAAGTCACCTGTCCTCCACGGGGCTTGCCTCATCACGTGTCTTGTCTTAGCACGTGAGTCTGTCTTAGTAAAACGCTGTAAGTCTGTATCAGCTGACATCACTTGTCATTTAACCCAAGTCCACAAAAGTGGCTAGAAGCAGCCAGAACCCCAGTAGAAGATTTTAGTGTGTTTTTCTCTATAGAGTCACAACAAATGGAGCTCAATAACATATGTAAGGCGAACCCAATGTATGTGTGTCGGTACCAAAGGATTCTTTATCCTTCGTCCTTTTATGTGTTTGCTTTAGCAAGACATCTTTTAACCTGTGTCTGCTTTAGAGAAACATTCCTTCTCGTATCTGTTTTAGCAAAACATCCTTTCACCTGTGTCCCTTTTTAAAAAAGACTCCCTCACGTGTCTTCCCCAGCAAAACACCGTCTGAGACAACTGACTCTCCAAAACAACCACAGCTTTCTACTTCATGGGGCCTTCTGTCTGCTGAGGAATTTCAGAGAGGGAAGGCTTCATGCCTGCAAGAGTATGCGTGTGCGTGTGCGTGTGCGTGTGCGTGCATTATTCCCGCCCTGAAAGTGAGTTGTATGTAAGTGTGTGGCTGTGACTTTTGATTGTGTCATATGTGAAACTGGATTGTTGATATCTGGCTTCTAGGTGAGTTGGGGAATAGTGAGGTAATTCATGGGAAAGCACTCAGAGTAACATCTAGCACAGAAACACTCAGTAACTGAGCTACAGTTGCTCCTCTGCCTCTCTGGGTAATAGGGTTTCCTCTTTGCAGCTCTCTGTATTGCGTTATGGACATGGAGAGAAACCTTCTGTGACGCCCCACAGTTGTAGGCAAACTGTCAGATAGAGAAGACAGCCAGGCCTGTCAGAGGAGCCACCATCACAGGAGAACTGGAACCCAGCTCTGTACCTGCCCTTTGGAGTTACACTGTGACCCCTTTACCTCAGGCTGTCTCTTTAGCTGTGAGGAAGAGTGTCATTTACCTTCCAGGGCCTGGCTGTCTGGAGTGTTTTCATAGGGAGATCATTAGCATCCTCTGTCCCATCGAATGTTTATGAGATGCACACACATGGTAAAGTGGATTATATAAGTATAAATTACTTTGTTAATTTACAAACTCAAGAATATTAGAGAACCTAGACCCACTAGACCCTTGGCCAGTGCTCAACCCAGTGTAGCTCACTCTTTCTTCTTTAACAGTTGAGTAAATTTTGCATTATGTTTTAATTAGTGTATGATAGCAGATCTTAATAATCAGTCAACATATTAAAGTATTTCTCTTATGCCATAATTTGACATACCTAGAAGCAATACGGCATCTCTAATACATGCTAAGCAGGTCCTGTTGACTGCCTCACTATGTTTTGAAAGAGGCTTCATGGAAGAACGTGGCAAGTTATTTGGAAATGCTTGACATTTTGCAGAAATCTTCTCTCTTAAACCTATTCAGGCTTCTCTTCACTTAGATACCCTCACACTCCCCTCCACAAGTGACCGGCTCCTGCCATGGTGTCAGGACTGTGCTGAGGGCCTGTCCTGCTCCAGCTGCTATCAGCTTTTGCTCCCTGCTCCTTGCAACAAGTCATCCTCATCTGTCGCCTCAGCATGCCACCCTCCCAGCCTTTGTGTGCATCCCAGTTGGCCGCCACTGCGTGGGGAATGTTTACAGTGTCACCTTTCCTCTTATAAACCAGAAGTGCTTGTGTCTGTTCAAGGCCTGTCTTCTCCGTCTGGACGCAGTCTCTAGGGCTTGCAGCCATTTCTGTGCTGAACGTTCTTCACTCTCTGTCTAGCTCAGACCTCTTCCTTGGATTGCAGAGGGAAAATTAAGGCTGCTTGACTCTGACTTCAATGTCTATCCAGTGCCCAAGCATTCTGTAAAACAGGCTGTGCTGTGGAGCAGGCACCCCTCCCCTGGCCGTTCTTCATCCTGGCTGTACTTCAGTGGTTGAAGAAAGAGCAGCTCCATTCTTCACGGCAAACGGCCTCCCTCTGACACTTCCATTCCGGCTATCAGGCCCTGCTAGTTCTGCCTCCAAAATGTTCCCAGAACTGGACCTTGTTCATCCTTTCAACAGCGCTGTCCCTAGCCATCCCTTACGTCATCTCCTGCTTGGATCTGGACCATCACAACAGACTGGTGGTCCAGGATGAGCTTCTGTTTTTCTTCCCTGGAGACTTTTCACCCCACCAAAAATTCTTGATTTTTTTTTTTTAAACCAACGTCAGACCCTGTCCACATGCCTAGCATTTTCTACAGGGAGCTTCTGCCCTTTGCAAATGAAGGCAGACAAAGGCTTGCTTCTTTCTGTAGCCCACAGGCCCTGCCCAGTGCCCAGTGCCTGCTGGACTTACTTTCTAAGTACTGTCTGTATTTTCTTACTCCAGCACATAAAGGTATATTCTTGGGGACCTTGAAGCTTCAGATCTTCGCTTGTCTGTCATTTTCTCTGTAAGACTGAATCAGTTTAACTTTTATCTGGTCTTGATTGTCATGCATCAGATACACTTGGCTGATTTATGTCATGTGACTTAATCTGATTTTTCCTCTTTACCCTTTAAAATGAAACTCCACAGCATCTAGCATTATTAGTTTAGAGTTGGTGCTAAGCAAGCGTGCTTCCATGGTCCAAAGGAAAACTGTTGACCCAGGCAAGGTGTCTTAGGTATGTTTGTGTTTGAGAACACCTACTCACTAGCAGAGAGTCTCTACTCTCTCCACTCTCATTGGAGGAATTCAAGCACTCACTTGCGGTGGCTCTGCAGACTGTAGTCCCTCACCCCCACACACCTCATTATTTCTATGTCTGCTCTCCCTCTGTGGACCCAGCTTACACAGGGGATCCAAAGGATGTGAAGTCGGCTTTCATGCACCATGCTACCACAAGCGAGTAGGAGGGAGGAACATTCTTTACCCTAGGTCATCGCCACACCTCTTTCTAAGCTTTGCGATTCAGTGCTGTCATTCTGGGGGACATGTCCTCCTTTGGTTTTCCCCAGACCCCACTGAGCATTGGAGCAGGTAGGCTTTTTAAATGAGACTCCAAGGGTGCTTACATCTGAGACTGGGTCTGACTGGCCATATTTCAACACAAACTCCCTTCATTTTCCTGCACCCCACCTAGAAATGAAGCTTGACCATGACGTTCTCTAAACTGTCTTACAGAAACTGTACTTGAACACTGTCCCATAATTAAAAAATTGTATTATGAATTCATCATGAACACTTTGGTTCCATTTTTCTCTTAATTGTTATTAGTGAGACGGTCTTTGTATGAACTCTATACTAAGTAAAAGCCTAGAATCTTCACCACACAAGCATTTCAAAGGTGTGTCGGATATGAGACCACAGGAGCTAGCATTAGCACAGCACTGCAGTGTTCACAGGCCTGCGCCAGTGTCCTTTTCAGAATGGTAATTGCGCAGTCAGGGCAGAAACAACAGGTAACATTTTCATGCTTCTCTTCAGTGAACAGAAGTGCAAATGAAGAATAGTTCCTATAAGCTATCTGCATCTTCCTGAGACGTCTTTTCCTTTCTCAGAATGCAAGATGAAAATCCTGCATACAACTCAGAGCTACAGACAGGGAAAGATAACTGTAGAATGACTGTCCCAACACAGCCATCCCAGGTTGTGAGACATTTCTGTCATTGGTGTCCTGGCCTTTCCTGTTGTTGTGTTACCTTGACTTTTCAGTCCTAAGCACTCACTGTATTGATTATGTTTGAAGTTCACTGATACCAGCGCATCTGGTTTTAATGCCATGCTTTTGATGGAGAGAGCAGGGTTGAGAGGAGTTGCAGCTCTGCTGGAGTGCACATGCACATATCCCGGGGCTGTAGCTGGCATTGTGCATGTTCACCATTTATAGCCCTTCCCGATCACAGATCCTGAGAGACAGGCTCTGTGCCTGAATAATGACAGAAGCAGCCCAGCTCCTCAGCCAGAGGTGCTGCTCCTCAGCCGCAGGGGCCTCCAGACCTGCTCCACCCTTCCTGTCACTGAGGCCAGGAGGGTGGGGTTGTTGATGTTCACCTGTCCTGAAGGCAGAATGGATGTTAGTGCTTCGTTTCCTTTCCAGAAGATTCGGTAGCTGTTCTTGATTTTTAGGAAATAAAGTATTTAAGAGGAAGTAGATGGAGATTTGGATTTATGAGAGGAAATTAGAGTAGCTCTTTTTGCCTGTCCTTCTTGTCATATTACTGTGGGCAGGGATCTTTTCCTCTTAGCCTCATTTTTGCACCCAATAAAATGGCCCTTCTTGCTAATCTACGTAGCACTTGTAGGCAATGGTTCTGTACAATTTTTAATTTCAGGATACTTAACATTTGTGAGTTTAATGCCTGCTCTCCACTGTTCACCTGACAGTAATAGCGTTATACTGCAAACTCCCCAGACCTGTGCTTCTCCCAGGTTCTTTGAGCCTCAGTGTTTGAACAACAGTGTTAGAACGACATAGTTTGGGGCTTCTTGTCTATAGGTTGGGTTTTTAGGGTATGTGCAGAGAAAGCTCGGAGGTTGAATAGAATCGTCGGTGTCTGGTGCTCACAGCGGTATTAGATGGGGACAGCAGGTGTATGCATCTGCGGTGGTGCCCTAGGCTGACATGGAGCCAGAGTGACAGCCGCTCTTTCTCAGCTCAGCTCAGACAGAAGAAGGAAAAGCAGAGTCTGTGTTCTCTAGAGTCCCAGGCAGAGCCAGTAGATCTAGAAGGAAAACAGATTTCTGTCCACGTGGGATAACCAGGACAGAACGCTGTGTGCATTAATGCTTTCTAAACAGCCAACAACTTCATTACTGGGAGGATGCATTATAAGAGAAAGTAGCTGGGATTTAAGTTCAGTTTGCCCAAAATGCTAGTTAAGTGCCACTCACTGCCCCAGCATAACCCTCCTTGACATGGACTACATTGCGTGGTGGAGGAAGGAGGTGCAGAAACCAGCCAGATGCATGTGGCAGTTGGAGCAGTTGTTAGGAGTGCGAGACAAAATAAAGCATGGTAGTCAGACGAGACCTTCACAGGGGAGGTTCGAGACAGTGAATAAAGCACGGTAGTCGGATGAGACACTTCCCACAGGGAGGTTCGAGAGGGCAAAGTTTGAATTGATGCTTACACCTCAGGGAGGAATCATCTGAAAATCCCAGGGATGCACGCCAGGCAGAGGGGACACTCTCCAGAAGCACTGAGCTCACAATGAGCTGGAGTGCATTCCAGGACCTGAAGGAAGGAGTGCCAGGGTCGGGCTGAGGGTGTGGCAAGGGCTTGATTAGAGAAAAGGGCACCAGACACTATAAACTATATCAGGGGATTTCCATTTTATTTAAACAAGGTGATTAGAAACTACTAGAAGATTATAAGGAACTTTTTAAATACATGGGTATGCACGGCAACTTACACCAACACACACATACACACACACTAACCTCCACCCCCTACACACACACACACACACACACACACACACACACACACACACACACAGACGACGGACGGACGGACGGACGGTGGTGTCTGAGAGTAGCAGCAGAGAGGCCATAAAGAATGATGTAATTCTTCATTCATTTCTTACTGAGAGGGGGCAGACTAGGCCTTGGGTTCCAGCAGAAGACAAGACCTACAGGCAGACTCCGGATGCACTTAGAATTTAACGATGGAGTAGAGGCAGCGCGCGTGCTCGAGAGGTCAGGTTTGAGCGCATAGGTGGAGAAGAACAGGTTCCAAGGACGGGAATCAAGGTCCTGTGGCAAGCTCCGAGGTGTTGCTCTGTTGTTGATGGCTTGCCTTTGCACACAGGCCCTGAGCTCAATCCCAGAAGATTTTTTTTCTCTCTTTTGGTTGGGGGCAGGGTTAGTTTTGAATTTTATGGCTCTGTTATTTATTGCCTTTAGACCATTAGACAGATTTTTCAATGACCTCATCTACAAAAGCTACTTGGTTGATGCGGAAAGTGAATGAATGGTCTGGACCTACACCTGATTAGCCACCTGCAATTCTCAGGAACGGTTGGCCGCAGCTGCTGACATTGTTGTAAACAGAAGAGTTATACTTACGTATATATCTGAATGAAGTGTTAATAGACACATCGCACAGTGCAGAGTGTAAGTCTGGAGCTCAGGACTGAAGTCAGGGATAGGATGAGCCTTGGTAGATATTGGCTAGAGATGGGCATTTCAGAGCATGGCACTGTGTAAGGTTGCCTAGCATTCTAAAGATGGCATTTGCCAGCATCCGTGGTGCTGAGATGTTGAGTAAGACGTGGGCAGACAGCCTCACCCCTTGTTTTGGCAAAGGATACACTGATGTGTCCTTACAGGAATCACTCCACGGAACGGTGGAAATCAATGCTGTGCTGAGTGGCAGGAGAGCACACACAGGCTAAAAACAAAGAAGTAGCTGGGGAAGGTTGGGGCCTTCGGGTGTCTCAGGAAGCTCATTTTAATGTGGATCTGGAAAACAATCGTGTGATAACTGGGATGCTCAAGTAGACAGGGAGAATTTTATGGTATGGGAAAGGAAGTAGTAAGGTCAGAGTGAGAGAAACACGGGGCGGCAGGGGGGCGTGTCAGAGCTTATTCTGTGGCCGCAGAGAGACCTGGGGGAGGTCAGAGGCTGTTCTTCCATGACCCCAGAGAGACATGGGGGAGGAGGTCAGAGGTTGTTCTTCTGTGACCCCAGAAAGACATGGGAGGTTGGGGGGGTCAGAAGTTGTTCTTCCATGACCCCAGAGAGACATGGGGGAGGAGGTCAGAGGTTGTTCTTCCATTGTGAAATAGGCAGAGCACAGACCAGGTGTAGGTCAGACTGGGGATTTGGTGGCAGAAGGATAACTTTTTGTTAATTCTATGCTTTTAATATCTCAACCAGTGAGCGTCTTTGCTCTACGTTACTTCTCACCTCAGGGTTTGCACCTGAGCTTCCAGGAGCTCAGAGACCCTTCACGTCCGACCAAGTCTGGCTCTCCATTCACCGTTCTTATGAGAAGGAAAGCTAATACTTCCTGTGGGGTTTTTTTTCTCCCTATGGGAGAAATTCTTTACACACACACACACACACACACACACACACACACACACACACGCACGCGCGTGCGCACACAGGATTAGCTTTTATCCCTGGCAAAACATCTAGAAGCAGTAACGTGAGAATTTATGAACATTAAGAAGTTCGGAGCACTAGTAGCCAATTTGACCTACCTACAAATAAGTTCTTCTCCCCATAAGGAGACTGTTCTTTAAGGGTTTTGTTGTTGGAAATGGAGTGTCCCCATAGGCGCAGATTACTCTGAGTGTGGTGCAGTGCAAGTGAAATTTCTCTTGCTTATTTGTAGATAAAAAGGGTACGTCTAAGTGCCCTCCTGGAAGGTACAGACGGGATTGTGAAATGACATTTCTAGTGCTGGCACTTAAATGGGTGGTACCCATCAGTCAACAGTAGGCTCTCATGGATGTTTGGATTTCCCTCTGTCCCCGAAAGAATACCAGATTAAAAACCATAATAGGTCAGCGGGAAGAGCAAACACAGGAGATGAGAGGGACGAGAGATAAGGCGGCTATGTGTGTGTTTGAAAATACCCTCACCCTCACCCTCACCCTCACCCCCAACCCTGCATCAGAAATAGGCTTGTTCTGGGGGGAAGGAGAAGGTTGGAGGTGACTCAGGCCCGCAGAAGCCTCTACCCTTCGTCACCTCTTCTGGATTCCATCCCAGCCCTTATCTTGTCCTTGTGCTTTATCGGAGCTGTAGAGGCGGTCTGATCATGGTCGATGATCCTGACTGAAGTACCTCATGGTGTTCAGCTGCCAGAGCTCTGAATCGTGACTCTCTTCGTCCTGTTCTGCCCTCGTCTCACCCTGCCCCTTGCATGCAGCATTCCTGAGACCTCCAGCCTCGAGCAGCTGCTGTCTCTAACTGAGTGCCTTTGAAGGGCTTTCTTACCTCTCTGCAAATACATGAAAGTGTTCCCGTTTATGCAAACTTTGTATACACCAGTGCTACTACTACTAGTGTCTACTACTAGTGGCCAGGAGAAATGTTCCCTCAAACCTTAAACCCTCAAACAAACCGTGAAGGTTAAGTTGCAGGACTGGCTTCCTCCTCTGATCAACAAGCCTCAGTTGGTTAAGGTGGCACACATGCCCTGCCTCGCCTCCTTGTGCTGCGTCGTAGCTGCCCACCGGGAGAATGGCTGACCTGAGAGGAGGCAATCAGTATCTGCTTTATGAAGTAAAGATAGGGTGTCTTGGTGGGGTTCCCTCCTTCGTGTTCTCCATTCCGTGTAATTATCTTTGCTGTTAAGTCTTTTGTGAGACCATCATAGTTTAATCTTTTTACTGTAGTCATAAACACACAAATCCTTTGACACACAGGCAAGGAAGTCAAAGCCCCAGACTGAGTCTGCTGGTTTCCCTTTGCTGCTGTGGGAGAGGTAGCTTTTCTGTGCTTGGTTAGCCAATGAGTGCATGGCTGTTTTGCTTCCAAAGTGTGTACTTTCCCCACTGCATCCCCACACTGGAATCATTTGGAGCCAGTGCCTAGCACTTGCCTCAAAGGCTCACCGGTTTGTGGTAGGCCTGCGTGCCACCAAGAGGTACGTGTGTGCCTAAGCTTCTCCGAGGAGCAGCTGAGCAGCAGTGCCTGGCAGGTCAAGACAGGACTTCTGGGTTCAGCTCATCAAACACCTTTATTGTTTCCTCAACCTCCACCCTGTTGTAGCAGCATTTGATGGCAGCCCTCTCTCTGCCTCCCGGAGGCCCACTGGGATTCTTTTCTCATAAAGACATCATTAATGAACTGAAGCTTCTGGGGTGACAGAACATTACATGATATGAACTGGCAAGGGTAACCTGGCCTCTTTATCCCCCCTCTTGGTATACTTGCATATAGAATCTGAGCTAGAAGGACTCAGTGTCGAGGTAGTAAACTCACAGAGGTAAGTGTGCTTCTTCATGTCGTGCTGGTCAGGGTTTGGGGACTGAGGCTGGACCTCGGAAGCTCAGCAGACTCTCTCCCATTGAGCTGCACACTCCAGCCCTGCAGTGGTGATGAAGGTATGAGAACCATGAGGAATGTCCCGTCTGCTCGCCTGTAAGGTCATTGCTTTTTCTGTCCTACAATAGTGTCTTCCAGTACAGTCTCCTGAATATTTGAAATAGAATAAAGATTTTCACAGTTTGAAAAGACACTTGACTTTTGGAAGCTTCTGTAACTCATTCAGATTCAAGCCTAGTAGGACGGGAGAGCCATCTAATATTTGTGGTCATAATTGACTGAGAACTCATGTGATCTGGAGAATTGTCACCAAGCCAGTTGTGGACAATGTCACACTTTTTCAGTGTCACAGAATTTCTCAATTGCTTCAGAATTTCTTATAAACTAAATGGATAGTCTGACCTTGCGGGATGAATTCTGAATGGACTATACCATCTGCTCATGAGGCTTGACATTTCTTTAAGGGAAATAACGCTTTTCATTGTACAATTAGAAGAGACAAGCCTTAAGATGCAAATGACATGGAGACATAACTCCGTGGAACTCACTCACAAGTTGCAGCAGTAAGTGAGTGTAAAAATTACCAGAAGAGCCGGCTACCTAGTTAGTGTGCTTAGACGTCAGTTCGTGATGCTTTGAACGCTGAGAAAGTAAGCGGCACTGGGGCCTGGGTATGTCTAGACTGATCTAACAGAAGCGAGACTCTGGTGAACCCTAAAAATATAGTAGTAGAGCCGGACAAGGTGGTGTGCACCTACAGTCCTAGCTGCTGTGGACACTGGGTATGCACCTACAGTCTTAGTTATGGTGGACACTGGGTGTGCACCTACAGTCCTAGCTGCTGTGGACACTGGGTATGCACCTACAGTCCTAGTTATGGTGGACACTGGGTGTGCATCTACAGTCCTAGCTACTGTGGACACTGAAGCAGGAAGATCATTTGCTTGAGCACTAACTACTCAAGAATAGGGATTTGAGGCCATTTGAGCAACATAGAGACTCATGTTCAAAACAAGCTAAACAAAAGCCATACACACATTTAATACATACCCCAAATATGTAATTATACACTTATGTACACACATATCTAATACATACCCCAAATATGTAATTATACACTTATATACACACATATCTAATACATACCCCACATATGTAATTATACACTTACGTACATACACATATAATACATGCCCTGCATATGTAATTATACACTTATGTACCCACAGACACATATAATACATACCCCACATATGTCATTATACAGTTATATGTACACATGTGTATGTTTTCACACACAGACACACACATAGTACATAGCTACATATGCAATTATACACTTATATGTACACACATGTGCGCGCACGTGCGCGCACACACACACACCCACCCCAGACAGCCAATATTATTTACACTTTGCAGATAAGGAAACCAAGCTTCTGAAATGTCAAACAGCTTGTCGGAGGATATGCAGCCAGAAAGTAAAAGAGCTGTTCCTTGCATGGACCTTGTCATATGCTATTTAATAAAAATATAATAATTTATTCATCTAATACCAATGAGCTGGAATTAAAATTTTAAGATTACAATGAGTCTTTTAATCCATTTTGTCTGTTTCCCTTTTTTATTGTATTATTTAACAGAACCTTAATAACTTTTTTATCCTTTGACCTAGTATATTTCAAGTAGTATTAACTGTTTGTTCTCCCATTTCCAAGGCAGCATTAGGACTTTACTTACCGTGGTCACATTGGCCTTCACATGCTAGTCCTCTGCTGACTATGGAACAGTGAATGGCTTAATGGAAAGCCCTGTGTACTGACTGGGCAGCCATGTCATGGCATCTGAGAAGGGTTCTGGCTGAAGTGCTCTTAGTGGTCATCCTGAGGGAGGTTAGCTTTTCACAGACGATCTGAGAACACCTGGTCTGTGTTCTTTGGTTGAATATTCCCCATTTATTTTGCTGAGAACAGTGGTTCTTATTCTTGTCTTATTTTTTGAAAGAAATTATCCTTATTTAAGGTTCATAGAAAATGTTTTTTTTCCCTAAATCTATATAATCCAACTGTGTGTTTTTTTTTTAAAGTGGAATCTTACAGGATAATTCTAAAATTTATAAAGAAACATGGAGGATCAAAAATAGCCAAGTTGCCTGAGGATGAGAACAGCATAGGAAAATTCGGTTAATGGTCTTGAGACTTAGCAGGAAGGGCATGAGAGTGTCTGGTTAGTGTTCATTTCCTAGCTGCTTGCTAAGGTTACGCAGTGTTTTACCTCTCTGTGTGTGCTGCTTATGTCACAACGAGGAGGGATGCTGGATAAATCAATCCTGTGGTCTAGCAGAGCTGTGAAAGAGAAATGAAACAAACGAATCCGACTGAAGCCCGACGGACGGGCCACAGCAGCTGGCACTGTGCCTCTCAGGTGACAGCCACCTCCTCTAGATTCCCTTTTTCAGAAAACTACTCACCATACAGACTTTAAACTGCTCCATGCCTTGGGTTTTGTTTGACTATTCAAGAAGCTATTTCTTTGTAATGACACTTAAAATTGTGTGACTGACACATAGAACAATACAGGTTTATGGGTGCAGTAACAATCCAAGACAGTATGGTAGTCAGGGCTCAGATGAGGAGGAGTCCCCACTGTGGCCACAGCTACAGACTCCTGTCTTTGTGTGAGGACATTCAAAATCCTCTCTAGGGTTTATGACCAGAGTTTCCTTATGGTGCTGTAAAACGCAAGATGCGTCTGCAGTCCAGCCCTTCCCCGCCTTCGCCCAACCAGCCTTTCAATGCCCTGCTTCCTCACCCCTTCCCAGGCTCTGATAATATTCTAGTCTGTTTGAGATCAACATTGATCTTCTACAAATGAACGGACCACGTGACATTTGTGTCTCTGGGTATCTTCAGTTCCATCTGTAGTGCTGCAACTGGAAGGACTCCATCTCTTTCGGGGGCTAAATAACACAGCACTGTGTTTATATACCACAAGAGCTAGTTCTTAATTAGTCATTCCGAGTCCCCTGTGCTACGTCCTGAGCTCATTAACACAGATCCATAGTGGAACGGGGACGGCTGATCATTATTTTCAGCAGCACATGTTCATAGGTTTGGCATTTTATATTTGTAGGCGCCCGTTCCTCATTTCTTTTGCATTATTGATGTACGTTGTATTCGTCATTAATGAGCTTAATTACTTACGCCATTGACAATTTAACTTTGTTTCGAATTTCCAGCCTCTGGCTAAAACCTTACTGTTGGATTTCATCAGAAAACTCAGCCAGATCATTTCCCATCTATTTTTTGGCTATAGGTAAATATGTTAGATGCACAGCGTGTTCATGGCTTACTATCCTGGTGCTCCGTGAACACAAGGACAGTGTGCATATGTCTGGGGGATAGGTTAGCCCCTTTATAGACCACGTTATGCTACTGCTCTAGCACTCCATGGCCACAAGGGCAGGATACAGCTGCCTCGACAGTAGACAGCTTCAGGTGCGTCATATAGAGGAAGACTGAAATCAGGTTTAAACATCATGGACCTATTCATAAATAAGAATAAAATTTAAAATTAAACAACTCAGCTTGGAGTGTAGCTCAGTGAGAGTTTGTGCCTAGCATGTGCAAGGCCTGGAATCCTGTTCCCAGCAATGCAAAGCACGAAGGAAACAGCACCCCGCACGAGCACACGTGCAGAAGGAAACAGCACCCCGCACAAGCACACGTGCAGAAGGAAACAGCACCCCGCACGAGCACACGTGCAGAAGGAAACAGCACCCCGCACGAGCACACGTGCAGAAGGAAACAGCACCCCGCACGAGCACACGTGCAGAAGGAAACAGCACCCCGCACGAGCACACGTGCAGAAGGAAACAGCACCCCGCACGAGCACACGTGCAGAAGGAAACAGCACCCCGCACGAGCACACGCAGAAGGAATCAAGTGTGTTTTCTGACCACTCTGGGATTTTCAGATATACATTAAGACATCAACAGCCTTAACACTTTGCCCAGTCTTGGCCCTGTGACTTTTGGGATGTGGGGGAATGTGCCCACTTTCACAGTTGTAGGACAGTTTCTCCTTCTGATGACATGGGACGTAAGAAGCGTTCACAGGGCGCCACAGCCCAGGTGCAGCTCCCAGTCACTGCTCCTGGGTCAGGTACTTGACAGGAGCCAGCTCGAGTGTCGAAGAGCATTCGGCTCTAGTTCAAGGGGGACACTGCTCAGCAAGGTGGGGAAAGTGTGGCAGACAGCAGGATCAGGAGGTGGCTTCCCGTGTGGATCAGAAAGCAGAGAGTGGACAGGAAGTTAGATAAGACTGTAAAACCCCGAGGCTCATCTCTAGTGATCCACTCCCTACACCTTTCCCAACAGCTCCACCATCCACCGTTTCCCATCCCAGCATATCGCTAATGGGCTCCACAACCTGTGAGTGGCCTTGTCACTGCCAGCACAAGTGGCTCTTGTATGCATGCTGCAGCTTAGAACACATTAAAGACAGATACCCTGGAGAGAGCTGTGAGAGGTCTAGATGTTGGTCACCATAGCCATGGCACAGAACCGAGTCCATTTTAGTGGAAGTCTTGCTTCCTTAGTCTTACAAATTGTTGAAGTCTTCTACCTAAAGAAAAATTTAAAGCTTAAGAGGCCTTTTTTTTTCTTCTGGGAAATAAGATTGTCAATGGTTTCCCAGAATTCACAGATGAATTAGGCAGCTCGGTGGATCTGCTGTAGAAGCCCAGGTCTAGTGTAATTGACTCAGGTTCTCTCTTGTTCAGCACTTGATTGTGGAAAAGAAGATGGCTCTGAGAACCATCGAAATGTAAAACTACTTCAAACCACGATTTTTAATTCTTTCAAAATTAGTAATTTTAATCTTTCTAGGCATAGGTCAGACTCTAACGATGTGCCCAGGCTGGGTGGGGCCAGGCCTCTGCGCATGCTGTCTGGGTGCTCTGCTCTGGAGCCAGCCCTAGCCCTCAGAACCTTCTAGTTGCAATGAATTTGTTTCAAGGAGGTCAGACATAATGACAAGGTCTCATCAGTGAGATGCCTAAGCATTTCCAAGGTTTCTGTAGCAGCTTCATTGAGCTATATAAGTCATATACATATAATCTACTAAAACTATCCAGTGCATTGTGTGTGCAGTGTGTGTGTGTGTGTGTGTGTGTGTGCGTGCGTGCATTGTGTGTCCATGTGTATGACCACATGCTCAGTAGATGATAGTAGAGAGACAGGGTCACACCTAAGGAGCTAATTGGACACCACAGTAAGGAGCGTGTTGCCATTACTCCTAAACTACTCCTGGCTGAACAGCGTTTATCACTCTCACATGTTCTGGACCATGTGTCCCCATTCAGGTTGGCACTGGGAAAGGCAATGATCTTGTTCACAGGTTGAAGAACTTGCTTCTTTCCTGTTTTTTTTAGCTCTGGGGTAGACTCCAGGCCTTTTCCATGCTAAGCATTCCCTCCCTCCCTGAGCTGCTATCCCAGAACCTGTTTATTGTACAAAGCACAGAAATACGTCTAAGCCATGAATGGAGAAGGAGCTTGCAAGGCCCCTTTAGGCTAGTTGTGGTGGCCCCTGTAATCCGCAGGAGCGGAGGTGAGAGTGCTGCCTCTCACACTGTATCAAGCCCTAATCAAATAGAATAAAGCGGACACCGTAGGGAGCCATAACGGAGAAGAGACTGGGAAGTCCTGCCAGAAGGAGGGCAAGCATTACGATGAGGGAGCTAAGAAATTCCCATTCTGGGATGTTCTAGGATCCCTCTGTAGCAGGCTGGAAGCTCGAGGACTCTCGCTCCCCCATGCCTTCTTCCTCTGCATCTCACCACACACGTCCTAACCCCTTTATTCTCTTTGCTTGGCGGGAGGGAGAGGCAGGTGACAGTGGGAGAAGAGAGGAGAAATGGACCAGAATACATCCGAGTAGATGATCCCGGACTGTCTGACTTGTCAATGGATGGCCTCATATACAATTAGGCCCATGTCTACGTCGGAGCCTCCACACATTTGCATGGTAGCCGCGCACCCCTCCACATATTTCTGCCTCTACTTAGAGTCAGAAAAAGTGATTCTGGGTAATTTATTTTCCTTGGAAGGCTCATCTCATACCAACACTTTTGTTTCATCAAGATCCTTTATATTTTCCCCTTAAATTTCCAGTGCAGTTAAATCTGACTCTTTATGGGCCATAAGCAAAGACATAAATGATAATAGAAAAAAACATTCTTCAATTATAGGAGGCAAGAGTGTCCGGGTGCAGCGATCAGCTGCCTGCCTTCCTCTGGTGAAAGCTGGTAACAGATGAGGGAGAGAGAGAGAGAGAGAGAGAGAGAGAGAGAGAGAGAGAGAGAGAGAGAGAGAACACACATGCATGAGCGAGTGAGCAAACCCCTCCCCCCTTCTCTCTCCTTTTTGTGCACATGGGTGTGGAGACCAGAGAACAACCTAGGTGTCATCCTCATGAACGAGGTCCCTTGAAACAGTGTCCATTGGCTTAGGGCTAACCAGGTCACTAGACTAGTTGGCAAGTGAGCTCCAGGGATCCTGTTGTCTCCAAGCCACAATGTCTGCATAGTCACATGGGCTCTGGGGCTTGAACTCAGGCTCTCTTGCTTGTGGGATATGCAGTTTGCCAACTGAGCTCCCTGGCTTCCTGATTATTTCCTTTTAACCTTTGCCTGTGGAGCAAGCGAACCTGGATGGCCAGTCGGTTACTCACATGCCGCTTCATGTTGTAAACGTCAGCTAAATGAAAAGGGAACCAAACCCGGTCTTCCTGGGCTTATTTACTCAGCCCATACCGGCTGTTGTCACTGCTTATGTAGTGGAGCACAGAGGTGAAGACAGGCCTCACCCCGTAGGCATCACAGTCTGTGGAGCACGGATAGAAGGCCAGGTGATACGCCTCAATAGAACCTGAATTTAAGGGACAGACTGAAGGAAGAGAATCACACACAAACAATAAAGAGCCCAGGAAGAGGCAGGGAGAAGGGGAGAAGAGAATGTCAAAGGAAGGGGCAGTAAGATGAGGAAGTCACAGCAGGTGTGAGCGGTGTGCAGCTGGTCAGGCGGGGTGGGGGGCGGGGCGGGGGCGGGGCGGGGGAGTGGTCGGGCGGGGCGGGGGCGGGGCGGGGGAGGGGACCAGCGGCAGCTCTAGAAAACATTGGGAGGAGAGTGGGGACAGATGTGAAAGAAAAGAGAAGGGGCAATGGCCAGAGGGAGGACACGGGTCTTTCTCTTTCTTTTCTTTCTCCTTTTCAAATAGTACTTGCTTAGTGGAGGAGGATGGATTCACATCAGCAGGGCCCTATGACTAGCATCCTCCATTATTCAAAGAATTAGTAAAATTTATTGGCAGGGCCTCTGTTAGCTGTTATTTTTGAGATGCAGTGAACAAAAGAGAGCTGTAAAAACTGTGGAATAGCTGCAGGATGACCCCAGTAATTATGGATGTCTTCCTGTTCCAGACAGCAGGGGAGGGTATTAGAGCTTGCCATCCAACAACCCGTGTTAAATGAGCACCTTGACAAGCCTGAGGCGCCGAGCAGCAATGGCTGCGTTCTTGCAAACAGTAAATTTTATCAATTATCTTTCTCGGTGATAGACAGCCCATACCTACAGAGCAGTAATCAACAGATCGTCCAAGTTTCACGGAACGTTTGTGGGTGCCCTGAAGAGTGCAGATGCTCATCGCACAGGTAGCACACTAGCAAGAGACCGCTCCCTTGGGGTCGAGTGATCTGCAGGAGCTGTGCACGGTCCAGGTCACTCAGCCTGCAGGACAGTCGTAGTAGGGCCTGTGCTCTGTGCTCTCCATTTCACAGATGGGACAGGTGCCGAAGGTTAGGTTTGGGTCAGCGGCCTAATGAACCTACTCTCAAAACCTTGTTTAAAAACAAAACAAAGAGAAAGGAATGTGCGTGACTCTCAAGCCCCCACAGAGGGCAGTTTGCACTCCTTTAGGATGTGATGTGATGGAGAGGCCCAGGGAGGTTGGCTGAGGGGATAGGCAGAGGGCAGGCAGGAGGGCGGGTTGCACCATGCATATATATGAAATGCCATGATAAGGCCCATTACTTTGTTTATAACATAAAAATACATTTAAATATTTAAAAGCAATGGGTAATATGAAAGTGTGGAGTAAGATAAAGTAAGTGATAAAAGAAAGAGAATGCTGTCTGAGAATGCTTACACTCAGAAATGACACACAGAGCTACAATATCAGATTATCAGTCACACCACATTTTCAGAAAGTTATTTCCATTTCTCATCTCTGGATTCAGAGTTGGTCTCAAGACAGTAGCCCCCGTGATGTATCGATTCCAAACTGAGTGCCCTGAGAAGAACTTAAAACAAGCTCTACACAGTAGAGGTCTGAACAGTGCCATGTTTGTTTGTCCAGAAATCTGATTTGGATGCCAACTCTTAAAAGCTGGGAGATTTTCTTTAAATATATCTAAATCACCAGGTGCTCTTGAAACTTTGCCTCTGTCACATCTCCATGACCCTCTCCCATGAGCACTTGCTGTGTAGTGTCCCCTCTTACCCATGTGGGCATTTTGCCTTGCTGGGACCTTGGTCTCAGTTGCATGGCTAGGACAGAGGGAAGGAAAAGGACAGGGAGGGAGGGAAGGAGTCAGCAAAGGGACACATGGGCAAGCATGTGGTGCATGCCAAAAGCAGGCAGAGAGGGAAGAAACAAATTATAGTACGACATTGGTGGGATTTCCTAAGGGTTAGGCAATTGTCGGCAGGATGGTACCTGTGTAGCAATGGTACCACCTTACAGACTGAGTGAAAGTCTCCCATGCGGTGAACCAGCCCACCTGACCCTAACGGCAGTTCTAAAAGTGAAGCCGAGAGTATCAGAGTGTCAAAATAGGCAGGTGGACGCCAGCTGACCGAGCTCCTCTCTCAGACCCTGGACTTGGTTCTTGCAAGGTATGAGAGGGCTGTTCCCCATGGCCTCATCAACAAAACCCTCTTTTCAGGCTCTGAGAAAGACAGATGTGGGGAGAGCTCTTGTCTCTGATCAGGAGCAAGGTCGAGCATTTGTATTTAGTTCCTTTCTAAGTAGTGTGTGTGTGTGTGTGTGTGTGTGTGCGCGTGTGTGTGTGTGCGTGTGTGTGTGTGTGCGTCTGTGTGTGTGCGTGTGCGTCTGTGTGTGTGCGTGTGCGTCTGTGTGTGTGCGTGTGTGCGTGTGTGCGTGTGCGCGTGTGCGCGTGCGTGTGTGTGCGTGTGCGTGTGTGTGCGTGTGTGCGTCTGTGTGTGTGCGTGTGTGCCTGTGTGTGTGCGTGTGTGCGTGTGTGCGTGTGCGCGTGTGTGTGTGCGTGTGCGTGTGTGCGTGTGTGTGTGCGTGTGTGTGCGTGTGTGCGTGCGTGCGTGTGTGTGTGCGCGTGTGTGTGCGTCTGTGTGTGTGCGTGTGTGTGTGTGCGCGTGTGTGTGTGTGCGTGTGTGTGCGTCTGTGTGTGTGCGTGTGTGCATGTGTGTGTGTGTGTGCATGTGTGCGTGCGTGTGCGTGTGTGCGTCTGTGTGTGCGTCTGTGCGTGTGTGTGTGTGCATGTGTGCGTGCGTGCATGTGTGTGCGTCTGTGTGTGTGCGTGTGCGTCTGTGTGTGTGCGTGTGTGCATGTGCGTGTGTGCGTGTGTGCGTGTGTGTGCGTGTGCGTGCGTGCGTGTGTGTGCGTGCGTGTGTGTGTGCGCGCGTGTGCGTGTGTGTGCGTGTGCGTGCGTGTGCGTGTGTGTGCGTGTGCGTGTGTGTGTGCGTGTGTATGTGTGTGTGCGTGTGCATGCACATATATGCGTGTACATGTGGAGACCGGTAGCCCGCATCTGGTGTGAAGTTCCTGGGCCATTTACCTTATGTTGTTTGCAAAGACAGGGTCCACCACCGGCCTGGAGCGTGACAAGCAGGCTGAGCTTGCAGGCCTGCAGTTCCCGGTCAGTCCCACATCCCCAGGACTAGGGTTACTCACCGCCACGACTGCCTTTTGTAAATGTAGGCTCTGGGATGGAACCCAAGTGTTCACGATTGCAAGGCAAATCCTGTGCCTCAGACTCCCCAGCCCCTCCTGTTTCCCTCTACACAGGTTGTATCCTGTCTTTATCTTCGGGCACTCTTCTTAGACTAGAAAGCCAGCTTCGTTTGTTAAAAGTTGTAGATATGGTTGGGAATGTGGTTCGGTCGTACAGCACCTGCTCAGCACACATAGAGTCGGTCCCAACGGCTGACAAAAAGCCTCTTCTTAATTGAATTCAGAAGAAAAGCAGCCCAGCTAAGGCCCAGCTAAGCCTGGCGTGTAATACTCGTCTGTGTCTCAGCACTGGCCTGGGAGGATTGTGAGTCCAGGGCCAGCCTGATCTATATACTGGATCCAAGGCTAGGCTATAGAACAGAATTCTGGAGAAGAAAAGAGGAAGAGATTATAGAAGTGTTTTCTGTTTGCTGTTGGCACTTTGCCTTATTTAGCTTGGGAGCTTCTGTTATTGTGTGCTACATAGAATTTTCTTCTGTTTAGACAGGATCAGACTGTGTGGCCACACTGACCTGGTATCCCCGGGTAAGATCAGGCTGGCCTCTGGCTCACCGATCCACCGCTGGGTTCCGTGATTAAAGACGATCACCACCACACCCCACTTTGTTTTTTTATTCAGTGAAATTGACTACATTTGTTTCTATTGTTCTGTTCTTTGCTTCAGGATTTTGAGATTATTTTTCTATCCTAGTATAAAAAGAATTTAGTCTATATATTAATTTAAAATTTTCTTGCATTGTAATCTCTAATTCATTTAGAGTTTACCCTCATGTGTCCTTTGAAGCATAGACATGTTCTGTGGTTGCCTAGTTACCCAAACAACACTTGCTAGGAAGTTCATTGCTCATTGGTGATTCTGGAAACATTGTGCATCTTTTCCTGTATGAGTCTGTTTCTGTCTCTCCAGGGCCCAGCAGCCATCTAGTAACGCGCAGGTGCTAGGCTATTTCATTTCTGGCTTACATTATGGTTTCACGTTTGCTCCTCTTACTCCATGTTCCTCACTCTCGTTGCCTGATTGTTCAGAAGTGGCCTCCTCAGATTGTGTAATTCTCTGTGCTGAGAATTGTGGCTTTTCCCCTTTTTATTGACCTTTTCTTTTGGAATGAGGGACTAGTCACATCTCTAGCTTTGTAAGAACATACGTCTTTATGTTTGCTCAAGTCTACCTTTACTCCATGTCTTAGGCATGTTTCCTCCCAGTTTGGGCCAACTTGAATTTGCTGAACAGGATAGAAAGTCCAATTAGAACAGTAGTTCTCAACCTGTGGGTCAACACCCGCTGGAGATCAAACAACTCTTTTACAGAGCTCTGAGTCCATCAGAAAAGAGATACATACATTTCACTTAATAAGTAGCAAAATTACAGTTATGAAGTAGGAAGGAAAATAATCTCATGATTGGGTGTCACCACAACGTGAGGAACTGTGTTAAAAGGTCGCAGCGTCAGGAAGGTTAGAGCCACCGCTCCTTAGAACTTCTGAGGCAGAATTGAAAGGTGAGGTTGGAGCTCAGGAGGTCTGGCTGGAGGTGAACAGTGGAGCCACGCTCATTCCTAAGGTAGGGGTCTGGGAGGTAGCATGTGGCTGTCATGCCTGAGGGTAGTGACTTGGTAGCATTCTCCCTGAGAACCTCACCAAAGGTTTCTCACTCACAGGAGACGTGTGGCCAGGCAACATTTTCATATTTTTTCCCAGAGCTAGATGTTTAAAGAATGTTACATGCCTTAATTACTGTTTCATAAATGAAAAATGTTCATCGTTTGAGATTCTTTCCTTCGTCTTTGTTTCACATTATATCAGCTATAGAACATTCAAGATGAAGTTTGAGTCATTACTTCCTTAGAGCAAATGATGTCCTGATGTGCTGTAGCCCAGAAATATAATAGCTTAGCTTTAAAACATGATTGCAGAAGCAGATGTGTTGTGGGGAATGGCTTTTAGCTTTCTTTTTGGGGAATCACACACAGAAAGTCATGTGTTCTAGAGCAGTGGGTCTGCACCTCATTTGGTGGTGACCTCAACCATGAAACTATTGCAGTGCTACCCCCTAACTCTAATTTTGCTACTGTCATGAATTGTGATGTAAATATCTGACATGCCATCCCCTCCAAAGGCTCACAGCCCACAGGTCGAGACCCACTGTTTGAAAGGTAGCCTGTTAGTAAAATTCTCAATCAGAAGTGTAACTACGAGTGCGTGACCTGTGTTTGTCATATTTCAGAAGTATCTTGTACATTAGAAGCGAGTTTCACACAGCTGCTGTCTGCTCCCCTGCCTTGTGCGTTATGGCCCACATCAGAGCAGGTCACAGTGGTTAAAGCCTTGTAGACATTCTCCGGGATCTGCAGGGTCATTCTCAGGGTCTGTTCCATAGCACTGACATTTGCGGCAGGGCCTGAAGCAAGGCAGCCTCACAGAACTTCCTTTTTCTCCACTGTGTAGGGTCTGCTCCCACTGAGAGCACCCCCTAGCACTGCGTACAGTGTGCATACAGAGAGCACTTGTGCCCGGCACTGGAAATGCTGCCTTCAGCCTCGCTTCTTAGCAGCCTGTTTGACTGCAAGATAGAGGGAATAAGAACATTTGTTTCGGTTCTTAGTAAACATCTCTCTCTTCTCTGTCTATGCCATGTAGCAACTGTTTTCCCCTGGAGTATTTATAGCTTGTGTTTTGGATGGTTTTTGAGGGATTTATTAGGCCAATATGCAAACATAATGGCCCCACAACTGTATCTCTTGATGCAGGGCCAAGATGTCAGTGTCGGGTTGGAAATATTGCAACCTAGGTGAGAGGAAAACTGGCTCCAGCCTGTCCATCACCCTGCCCACACTGCAGTGCTTCGGGGAAAGGAAATAACAGAATGTAAAACCATGTTTGAAAAGGAAAATGCAGGTCATTATAATGGCACTCTCGGACTACGTTTTCCAACACAGCAGGCCTTGGCACGGCTGCCCTGGTAGAGGAGATCCCCAGGTGGCAGTGACAAGCTGCCTGCAGTAAGTGTGTTGTGGGGCTGGGGCCACCATACCCATGCTTAGGAGCTGTGGCTTGAAGTCTTCCCTTGCACTGTGAATAAGAAAAAGGCTTGTTTCTAGGTTGTATACTAGTGACTTCTTTTCTTTTCTTTTTTCTTTTACTCCATCCCTGGGAGAAAAAAATAATCAGATAATCTCCAGAGAATAAACAGGAAGCAGCTTGCTTTTCTTTTGATCGTACATCTGATTCTCCATCATTTGGGTCCCTGGATACAGAGATTCTTAAATCAATCAGCATAGGTGGGCAAGCATCATGCATTTTGCTAGTCTTCTGACTGAGTCCAGTTTGATAATTATTTGCATAGTTCCTGTAGGATTTCCTATTGATTTTCTTGTGGACCCCAGCATGGGAAAGCACTGTGAAAATGAAACCCTTTTGCTTTTTGCTGCAAATAGTCCCTTAACTGATTGGTCCTGTGTGTTGTTTTGCATTTAACCTTTACTTACCCAGCCTACCTTCCTTTTTTTCTAACAGAAGCAAATCTAGCCTGCTGGGAAAATAACTTGAGGGGCATACAAGAATTTTTTTAAACCCTAGCCAGAATCTGCATGGGGCTGCTGCAGGTTGCACCCGGGAGGAGCTGGCTGGTCTGACCCTTGCCCTACCCCGAGCTTGTGCACATTCATCAAAAACAGGAAACACACCTCAAAATCCTTGGTCTTAGATATAAAATTTCAGTGAATCAGAATTCAGAATTAACCTGCAACAAAAGACCCTCTTGTGTTGCTCCAGAAATGGTCCTCTGGGCTCATTCTGAAAGCTGCCATTTGAATTAGATTGGAAACAAATGTTGGAGGTTACCCAAAATGGCTCATTGTTTAATCCCTTGTAATTTCTCTTTATTGTGTGATCAGCAGATGTGTTGCAAGTTGATTCAAAAGGAAAATAAAAGTTCAAACAGTTAACCGTGTGGTTATCAGATAGTTTTCCAGATTAGATGGGAAATAATATTAAAATCCTTTATGGAATGCTCCTTGTCCGCAGCGAGGATATTGCCAGTGTGCATGAGGACAGACCACACATGCTCCTGCAGCACATGCATATAAGGTGTGTGTGTGATGTGTGCGCGAGTGCCTGTGCGCAGTGTGCACACATGTGGATGCCAGAAGAGGATGTGAGGTGTCTTCCTCTGTCTGCCTTATTGCCTTGAGACAGGGTGTCTTGGTGAACTGGAACTTTGTGGCTGAGTTGGCTGGCCAGGAATCCCCTGAGATCTGTCTGCCTCTGTCTTCCCCCCAGGACTAGGGTTTCAGGTCACCATGCTTGGACAGCAAGTGTTTTCTTATCCTCTGAGGCATCACCCCAGGACCCCAGTTTTCTCCCATTTGTTTCTCTTCCTGTCTCCTGACTATGAGTTCATTGACAGAAGTGGTCAGAAGAGGAATGTGCGTTCTCTGAGAACTTCATTTTGGGCCTACCTCTGCCTCTTATTAATGGTGTGACTACTTTGGGGACTGGCCACTGAACGAGGTGGTAAATGTCAGACCTATCAAGAATTGATAAAGCATTGGGGCAGACACTGCCTTCGGATGCCATGATGCATCAGAAACTTCCTTAGTGCACTCCTCACTCGATGTTGAGTAGCCTGTCTGCCTCCTAACCCCTGTGTGAGGGGTTTGCTCAGTCCTCTCGCTGCTGCTGAACTCTCTGTGATTGGGAGCGCTGGTTCCCTACTGTGGTGAAAACAATCCACTAGTTAAGAACCCTGCCCTGGGCTGGAGAGATGGCTCAGTGGTTAAGAGCACTGACTGCCCTCCCAGAGGTCCTGAGTTCAAATCCCAGCAACCACATGGTGGCTCACAACCATCTATAATAAAGTCTTTAAAAAAAAAAAAAAAAAAAGAAACCTGCCCTGGTGTCAGTCCTCACAGGAAACACAAGAGGATGGTACTGTGTGTTCTGTGAACTGTGGTTGTGCATCTTGCTGAAACTTGGTGATAGTACAATTCGGAGCTTTTGTTTGGTTTTTTATTTTCTTATTTTGCCAATTCTCAACAGCACCTAAGCCTTTGCTGCTGTTTCTTCCTGGTCTAACTATGTTAGAGCATACAGTCTCACTGTTCAAGAGATGCTAAGTGCCTCTCACAGGGCCATAGGGTGCTCTCTCACCGCCCCTGCCCTTCACAGGTACCTGTGCACCTGCTGGCTTGGCTCTGGTTTCAGTTTGGAGGCCCACTTCGTGTAAGCAGCACCCTCTTACGGTCATTTAACAGTGGGGTGTGGTAGTGTATGCATTTAATCCTAACACCCAAGGCAGAGAGAGGCAGTTGAATCTGCAAAGTGACTTCCAGGACAACCAAGACTACACAAAGACACAGTTTCAAACAAACACAAATGATCCTCTTACAGAGGCAGCCTACTGGCTTCTGTTGGTTCCAAAACCCCCACTTTCATAAAGCTTACTCTCCCAAAGTGTGCAGTTTGTAATGGGTCAGTTCATTGGGCATTTGGGAGCTGTCCTGGGTGCTGAATCAAACTTTCCTTTCTTGGCCTCAGCTCCATAGTCTTGGGTTAGAGGTGGTGCTACCACGCCCAGTTTGCTTAGCTCTTTACTGGCTTGTGGGAACACAGTGGGCTTGGCTACTTTCTGGCTGTGTTGGCTTGGGTTTGTTTACAAGTATACTTTTCTTTTGTCCATTCTAGAATAAACCCGGACACAAGAACTTGAGGTCTGTGCAGTGCCCCTGGAGCACGTGGTCTATCTGGTGTCTGCACTGCAAAGCCCATGTGATGGTTAATGCATCTTTGCCGGGAACTAGACTTTGCTTTGCTGCTTTGTTTGCTTGTTTGTTTGTTGCTGCTGAGAGATGAACTTAAGGCCTCACACACTAGGCAAGCACTCCACCACCGAGCTCTGCTTCCAGCCTGGAACTCCTTTGCAGAAGCAGAAATTAGGTTTCTGAATTTGAATCTGATTTCCAGACCCCCAGCTCCCTACAAGTTGTTATGTGCTGATGCAAGGTTCTCTTTTTTAGGTCATCACAATTTGGCTTTTCTAGAAGCTACTCTTTTCCTAGTGACTGGCAGGCATCATTACTCTCTGTGGCAAGAAACCAGAAGTTGGCAGGATCCTCACAATAATTGTCCAATTGGATTTATTTTTTTTAAATTCTTGGGCCAATTTCCAAATTATCTTCAGTTACAGGGCTTCTGTTTTCTGTAAGAGGTTGAGAGTGAGAGAGATGCGTGCAGCCTCGGTCCTGCCCAGGTCAGCTGCGGAGGCACCAGAGGTCCTTTCTCAGCACACTCTGGACAGAAGCCGGCACCCACAGGGCATCCTCGAACTGAGCCAGGAGCGGAAGGCAATTCTGAATGTTTTGGAAGCCCATAGGTTGGGACTGCCTCCTTCAGTTTGTTTGAGGGTGTGGAAGAGCCAAGGGTTCCTTTGTACCCCTGGACAAGGAGCACTGAGGGTCTGAGCAATGCAGCTGAGTTTCCTGCCTCGTCCCTGCAGCACGACTGACAAACACTAAAAGGCCAGACCTCTATCCATGAAGTAATTTCTGGATGTCCCTGAAATAGAGGTGTGAGCCGAGCCCCATCATTACACCTCCGCCCAACACTCTTCTCTGTATCCCTGCCCTGCCAGCCTGTGCCAATTCGATAATAACAAGCCCAGAACAAAAGACATCTGTTTATTTTCTGTCATCTGCATTAACAACTAGGAATGATTTTGCTTGTTTGAGCTTTCCTCTCTCTAGATTCCTGATATTTATTTTGAATTTGTGTCTTGGCAGAGTGAGATCTCATGCATGCCAGGCCGACAGAGGGTTGTGTATTTGGTAGCCTGGGCTGGTTTCTTTTTTTCTTCTTCACTTGCTCTGGACTGAGGCTTTCTGTCTTTACAGTCTGACTTTTATTATCCTAGCTCAGCTGCCGGTAACGAATGCACCTTTATTTCAGACTGTGCTGGAGGAGATCACATCTATCCATTCCGTTCCTTTTCCTGCTTACTTTATACACTTTGGCACACCAGTGTACTAAGACATTAGAGACACAGGACTGCGGGGGCTAGGAGAAGATGGGCCAGTGCCCTAAATGAATGGCTTTATGTTACCAATTTTCTAGGTAGACTTTTAAAATATGAGATATGCATCACACAATATCAAAGTTACTTTCTTATTTTGCTTTCTGAAATGTTCCAAGGTTCAGCTGTGTTGTGACGAATGTCGGCACATCTTTCTCGCCTATGACGTAATAGTGTTCACCTGATGAGGACAGAGCAGTTGTAGAAAGATACCGATGAGCGGGCTCGGGGTTCTTGGAGTTGTCGTTGAGCTTTTCTGAAGTAGCTGCAGGAAGCACCCATGTCCAGTTTCTGTGTGGATCTTGTGTGGAGCTTTCTAGGTTACTCTCATGGCTGCAGCTGTAGCAGCTCAGTGTCGAGCTTTCTGAGGAACTTCTAGAATGTTTTTCATAGGAGAGTTCCAGCAGCCCTGTGGTGGTTCAGACTTGACGTGCCCACCGTAACACACTGTTACTGGTTGTCGTCATCCTCAGGGCACCTCAGTGTGGTCTTGATTGGCTCCTCCAATCAGGTAGTGCTGTGGATCACCTTTTCATGCTGACTTGGAGATTGTGCGTCATCTCTGGGAAAATGACTTACTCAGCTCCTTTATTTTTAAACGCAGTCATTTTTGTTCACTTGCCCAGCATATGATTATGCTGGTTTTTGTTGTTGTTGTTGTTTCCTTTTAGTCTTTGGGTTTTAAACCTCTAAATAGTATGGGTTCTAGATACTTATCTCTGTCATTTAAAAAGGTTTTTCTCACATTGTGTGGAGTGTCTATGTGCTCCCAACACACTTGCTCTGGTGTGTGCGGGGGTGGGGGCAGGGCGGCAGCTGGTGTGTGCTAAGTGTCTGCTTCACTGCTGGCTTGCCGTCTTCCAGTATCCTTCTCACTCAGACTTTACCATTCTGATGAAGCTCAGTTCATCCCCTTTTCATATCTGAGGATGAGATAGACCAAGCTCACAAAGATAGACGCTTATGTCTTCTTTTAGAGTTTAGCTCTTATCCCTAATGTTTCCTCCATTTTGAGTTAATTTTGCAGATATGTGAATTAGGAGTCTAAATGCATTTGGTCTTCTGCATGGCCATAGTCAGTTGTCCTTCCACTATCGGCGGAAAAGTCTCCCTTAAGCCCTCCTCAGCGCTGTCTATTGCTGTCATGTCTAATGCTTTTGTGGAATTTATTACTTAATGTTTTGCATTGTCTGTTGTGCTGGTGATGGAACCCAGAGGCTCACATATTCCAGGCACTGCTTTACCACTAAACTCCTCCTCAAACTACTGTTCTACTGTTGTAAGTGGAATTGATTTCCTTAGCTTATTGTCATATAGCTTTTTGCTTAGTCATAGAACTAAAGAAACGCAACTGTTTTTTGTTTATTGAGTTTATTAACCACTGGAAAGACCGGTGTCCCAGTCCTGGCCCTCAGGTGGGAGGAGTGAGGATTAGAAGCTCAAGGTCACCCTTGATTAAATAGCAATTTCAAGACCAGCCTGAGTTACAATCACAAGAAACATATCACACACACACACACACACACACACACACACACACACACACACAAACACAGACACACACAGCACCACCACCACCACCACCAACAACAACAACAAATACTACAAAAATTCTCATTACAATTTCTAGTATATTAGAGCCAATTTACAAAGCAGACCTTCCTTGGGATCCTCTTGAAGAGACTATATAAAGTTAATGTATTTAACACTTACTGGATGCCATATACTAAGCTACTTACATTCCACAAGTCACTTTTTTTTTAAGATTTATTTATTTATTTAATGTATACGAATATACTGTAGCTGTCTTCAGACACACCAGACCTCATTACAGATGGTTGTGAGCCACCATGTGGTTGCTGGGAATTGAACTCAGGACCTCTGGAAGAGCAGTCGGAGCTCTTAACCGCTGAGCCATCTCTCCAGCCCCATAAGTCACTTTTGATTTCACCCTGAAAGCCTAGAACAGTGTTGGAGCTCGAACTGAGCCATGGGACTTAATGGACAGAAAGGGCACAGTCTTTACAAATGAGACTCCCAGTGTAAACTTTGAGTGTGAGCAGTGTGTACAATTCACACAAGGGGCTGTAGTCTGCCACTGACCAAGTACAGCATTGAGGCTGAGCACAGACCGACACAGTGCACAGACCTGACTAAATGGTGGGAGCACTGGCTGAAACACATGTGACATGGGAGAGAGAAGATGGGTCCTTGGACAGTAGTAGAGATGTTGGTGTGGTTTGGATTAGAACGTTCCAGTAGAAAGATAATTTCCTTTCTTCCTTTCTTCTGTTTTTAACCAATTAATTTCTATAAACATTTTTCTTGCATGTCATGGTCACCAAAATGATGTCTCTGTCTTCATGAGTGTCACTCAAGGAGGCAGGTGTAGAAGGGCAGGGCACATAAAACCCAGCTGTGATACATGCCATGGCAGCAAAGGAACTGAGGAGATGTTGTGAAAGGAGAGTATAGCAGCCTGGTCCGGATAGAGACTGAGTGGATGCTGTGCTTGGGGCTGTGGCCGTACTGATGTCTGGTAATCCTGTGTCATAGGGGAAGGGCATCGGAGGGCAAGCGAATTGGTGTCTGTGTCATAGGGCTGTCGGGGCGTAAATGGACAGTCCATGTGCGGTGCTGTCCTGACCCGGGCACAGGGAAACAGTCTTAAGGAATAATTTATAAGGTGATTGTTTACATTACCAAAGCAATCACAGGTCCGAATCCATCTTCTTGTTTATATTGGAGCTGAACTAGCCCTTATGGCCTTGCTCAGACAAGGGTGGATGTGGGGTGGTATCTTAGAGGATGACCACTGAGCAAATGAGAGACAAGCAGGTCACAAAGGACCTGAGGAGCAGTGGGCAGCCAGGCTCGGAAGAACCTAGAAAGGGTGACAGCATAGCTCGGTGCGGGCCCCTGTCTGACATGCTTACAGCCATGTGCTGTGTCTCTGGTACCTCACAAAGACAGGGGAGTGGCAGAGGAAAGGCGGATTGAGGAGGGGCGGATAATGTAGCTAGCGCCTCCCAGGCCACCGAGTTGAATAAAGATGGGAAAGAGGCCAGGAAGCCTTCAGGGACACAGCGGTGACACAGTGGTATACTTTAAGATCAGTTTCAGAAGAGCAGAGGAGAACGGACATCCCAAGAGGAAAAGCCTTCGACAAGGAAATAGACATTGTGGGTTGGGGATTTAGCTCAGTGGTAGAGCGCTTGCCTAGGAAATAGACATTGTATGAACGTCGAGTTTAAGAAGCGGATGGTAAAGGGAAGGAAAGGAGTGGTTGCTGCGAGTGGATGCTGAGGGCCTGGTAGAGAAGGCCACTGCAGGTAGCACAGGATAGCCTTGAACTAGAGAGCCACTGCAGGTAGTGAAGGATAGCCTTGAACTAGAGAGCCACTGCAGGTAGTGAAGGATAGCCTTGAACTAGAGAGCCACTGCAGGTAGTGAAGGATAGCCTTGAACTAGAGAACCGTTGCAGGTAGTGAAGGATAGCCTTGGGCATGTAGTTCCCTGGTAGAGTGTCGACCTAGCATGTACAAGGCTCTCAGTTAAATCATTATCACTGTAAGAAGAACTGAAAGAATAGATTGCAAAGGAGGAGAAACAAGGCGAGGGGAAATAGTAAACAGAGCAGATGTCAGTCAGAAGGCAAACCGCAAGGGAGTTTGAGGAATACAGCTTTTATTCCGGGTCAGCCTAAGCAACTTACAGTCTCCGCCATAGATAATCTAAGCCAGCTAGAGTGGACGGTGAGAGTTCACAGGGGATAAAATCCATCACTGCTCTCTGGTAGCCGTATCTCTCTGACAGGTAAACTGGTAACCAGAGGGTTAAGTAAAACAACCACAGGAGATGGTGGGTAGCCCCACGGAGAGGTGAGCCATCACACACTCAGACTGAACTCAATTCTGTTCCCCTGGAGCCTTTAGTGTGATGAGTCTCATATTTTTAGTTCAACTAGTAGATAATTTGAAAGTTTGGTGTTTTACCTCCATATAATCTTAGTATTCTAAATATAGGTAGTATTAGATACATTACATTAAAGTCTAGAAAGATTAATATGTTGTTAGGACTTATATATGGCCCATTGAATAACACTTCACATTGGCTTAATTTAGCTTTTATGCAGAAACTCATTTGGCTTTTGAGACACAGTCGTTTCTCAGTATATTTCAGAATGTTTTTGTAATCTTTTCTACCACAGAACTCAATAGGGGAACATTGGTGAAAGGAGTTCCTGACTGTTCTGTTCATTTAAAAACAAATGCTCTTATCCATAGAATAAGCAAGCATGTCTTTATTCTAACATTGGAGACCGTTTCTCATCTTAGAAGACCCAGGAGAGCAGGACAGTGGTGCGTGTCAGAACCCTGGGCCAGTGAGCAAGAAGTGTGGGAGGCCTCCCCGCCCCCAAGTAAAGCACATGCTTTTTAAAAATAGACATGAGAACAAATTCTAAGAAAACCATGTTTAGCTTTGTAAGGTTGAAAGGGGCAGAGTATATTGAACTCTATTTTACTAGTAGCTTTTCTTCTTTGTTAATTTATTTGATGGTTTGGGAGCTTCTGTGAATTCTAGACCTGTTTGCCTAGAAGAGGGATGGTGAGTGGACCAGAGAGTCCCTGTGAGCTACAGGTGGATAAACCAGGAGAGGATTGGGGGCTGTGGCTGAATGGCCAAGCTGTGGCTTTTGTTGTGTCTTGGTAGCTTGCGATGCCCAGTGGAAGGTATCTGCTTCTTCCCTCTTATGTACTTTGCCTCTGTGTCTAGTAAACAAAGGGCAGCAATTGTTTATCCTGAAGTGACTTCTTTAACGATCTGAGCTGGGTGGGAGGAGGAGAAGCCGAGGGAGAGAAGCTGGTATCTTCCTGTGCTCTAATCAGCCCTCCATCCGTTGACTGCTTTGGGTTGAAGGGCTAGAGGAGTGAATGAATCCATCAGCTTTGAGTCGTGCCCTCTGGAACACAGTGGCATGTGAGGACCGAGTAGGTGGGTGTGCTTTGAGTCTCACTGAAGACCTCCCAGGACTGCCCACTGTCTCAGGCCTGGACCTCAAGATTCATGGCTCGTCCACCTTCCTAGTTGTCTCTATTCCACTAGTGTCGGCTGGTCGTGCAGAATTGAGCTCTCTGTTTGCCCGGTGCATTTTCTTGCCCCCATCTCCATTCCCATCTGACTTACACGGTTGAATAACTTTGCCATGCTTTCCATCACACCTTAGAACCACGTCCCTTACAGATTTGTGTCCTCTGCTCTTCTCACTTTGTGTATTCTTCCTCCCCACTCCCCAACCTCCGTACAATTTCATGTCTGTGGAATCACTTAATAACAGATATTCATGTCCTGCCTGGATTCTTGCCCTGCACCACCAGCCACAGACAGTGAAGTGTGGCCCTGCAGAACTTCACTGAAGAGACACACCAGTCCCCACTCCACAGCAGACTGACACAGATCCACCCTGCAGCAGGCTCCTCCTCCAAGGTTCCCATTCCAGGGGTTCGCACCTTCCAGAGAACGCGGTGACACTGGGTGTGTGTCGAGCTTCATTCCGCCCTGTTCTGCAGCGCCCATCCCTGTCCTGAAGCCTGGCTGTCCTTTCCTCCTCGAATCATGCATTTCCTCATCCCAGATCTTCTCAAACATGTTGCCTGATCACAACTGAGAATTATATCCATTTCTAATAGTCATATTAAAAATAGCAAAAGAAAAAAAGGTAAAAATTTAGCTATATTTTTCTTTTAAACCAGTGTTCTTCATGAAACATATAACTAGTATGAACCATTATTGATGAATGTTTTAAATATGAAGTCTTCAGAATTCCAGTGTGAGTCTTACACCTCATCTGCATTTGGATTGTCCACATTTCTTCCTTACAATAAGTACTGGTGGCTGGCAGCCATTACACCCAGCATTGTGGCTTCAGGATGTGCAGTTCAGGAGGGATGGAGTGTGGGTCGTTACTTTGATGGTTCCAGCCGAGAGGGAGGAGGGCAGATCACTGGGAATGCAGACAGCATCTCCTGACTGGACCACCTTAGGACCCTGTGAGATGCACAGCTCCAGGCCGTGTCCGTTTCTTCCTGACTTCCTGCAGCTCCATGACAGCTGTTCCACTGCTGTGTGCTCTTCGGTCCCAGGCCATGAGGAGGAAAGGGCTGGTGAGTGTAGGCTGGAGAGAGGCAGGAGGCAGTCCTGAGTCGCCTAGGTTTGCACCCAGTAAACTGGTGGCAAGATGGCCTGCCTCAGATCTCACCTTCCCGTTCTGTAGCTGGTGTCTTGGTTAAATACATGTCCGACTCTCACTTCCTATCTCAGGACATCCAAGTGCTTTCCACTTCCCAGAGACCCCGCCAGCCCACCTGGTGTGCTCTTTGTTGATATTCTGCCTTCCTGTTCTCTCCCGCTCCTTGTTCAGATACCTCCTCCTGAAGTCAGGCTGTGCTTATTACTTACCTGTCGTGTGGCAGACACCCTCAGGTCCGTGGGTTTGCCCGTCATACAGGAGCCTAACTGAATGGCTGTTACTTACAGTGTCTGTCTGTCCGAGCTGCTAGAACAACTGTGGAAAACTCGGTGGCATCGAACATCTGCTGCCCGTCACACTCTCGGAGAACACGGCCATGGCTTCTAGCTGATCCCTCGTTAGCACTGACCTCAAACAATGCTTGCAGCCAAAGGCTCCTCTAGGCCACTTTTCAAGGCTTTAATCTCATGTGTGAGGGCTTCTATTTCATGACCTCTGTCTCTCCCCAAAGTCCCCATATCCTAAAATCAAGGAGGTGAGATTTCAACGTATGAATTGGGAGGCAGGGAATGAAGTTTTACTCCTTAGCAGTCAGAGAATTATAGTCAAGATATCAGCCAGGGGTGTAGTCACGTGGTTGGCAAACAGACATGCTGGCTCTTGTCATGGGAGGTAGGGCCTTGCTGAATTGTCTTTTAGGTTTTTGTTTTCTGAGAGCTTGCTGTGTATATCAGACTGGCTTTGAACTCCGCACTTTCTTACTTAGAGGTATGTGGCACCCTGCCTAGGAGCTCTGTGGACAAAACTGTGTGTCTGTGCGCTTCAGGGCACTTGTTGGAATTACCTACAACTGATAGCCGCCGAATAGTCGGGGAGTGGGGGGGGGGGGCTTCCGTGCTAGAGGCTGAGAACTTAGTAGCCGTTCACCCATGAACTTCACCCCGTGAAGCTGGATCTCGATCAGTTCTGTTCTGTAAGAGAGGAGGGTCTGGAAGATGCCTGGAGGATCACTGGCCTTCATTCTCATTAGAAGGCCAAGAGCTGTGGATTCTGGTGCTGGTTAAGGTGGGAGTAACAGCTGCAGCAAGAGGATAAACAGGCACGCGCGCGCGCGCACACACACACACACACACACACACACACACACACACACACACACACACATGCACCCTCCTATCCGCCCACCCACCTCCATCCCCGCACGTGTCACTTAGCTGATTGTGGATCTAATCAAGATTAAGCTTCACAGTGCCCAGCCTCATGGTGTCGTCTCTAAAATGGGGATGGCTTGTGTATACAGCGTTGTGACCTTCCCCAGTAAAACATGCTCTGAGAGAACAGGGCAGGACCCACGTGCTTGTTAGTTTCTTTGTGCATAGTCTCGGTCACACAGGGCCATCCGAGGCTCAGGCTGATGAGGAGAATCCACACAAAGCCGAGAGTGACACACACAAGCAGTGGGGCCGTGGTGGAGGCTGCCGGCCAGAATGAGGTGCAGCTCTGGAATTTGTGTAAGCTCTAACTTGGGACACCCTTACCTTGTCTTTCAGTGTCACCCTGTGTGACTTGTTTTGTTTCCCTTCTTGTCTTCCCCTGTGATTTGATGTGGGCATCTCCTGACACAAAACCTTCTATCCAGCACCATCTCTGTCCCATGACCACTGTCCCTTAGAGCACTGACTACGTCTTATTAAACTTGCCTGTTTCGTGCTGTGCCTTTGTATTGCGCTCCAAGCTCACGAGAGCAGGGACCACCTTTCTGGTTCAGTGCTCAGCATAACACTTGGAGCACATCACAGAGTATCAGTGAGCAGTTGGGAAGATGAGGGAAGGGGTGGTGGATGGGCGGATGACGGGTGAATCGCTGGCCAGCTATCTTGTCTTTGCTGCTAGTGGACAGGGCCCCTTTCTCATTTCTGTATTCCCAGTGTTCCCTGGTGCCCTGCATGTAATAGGCTTCTGAAGTGACCCCTTCTCTTTCCTATGCTTTCTAATGTGATAAAGACTTTGAGAGGCCCGACACCTATATGGATTAAGTGATAATTTAGTGGTAAACGTTAAGGTCAGCAATTTGTTGTCCAGTATTGTTGAAATTTCCTTTTGAGTCAACATTGCAGTAGGATTTTAGGTAATTTAGTTTTGTGGTGCTTATTATTTTTTGTCATTATTCAGGATTAAGCAAATACCTTGAACATGGAAGGTATTTCATGAATAATTAATGAATAAATTTAGTATATTGATAAGTGCTTTTTATGAGTAACAAGTTTCAGGTACATAAGAAAAGAATATTATTTGTTTTAATTTTGGTTTTGTGTTAAAATATAGAATTACTGGTAGGTAGTAATTTGTCTGTTTCCAGATTTGAAATTAGGCAAAAATTGACCTACTCTTGTGGCGTGATTAAATTATGGCCAGATTGCTTTAGAGGCAAGTGAGGTCCAGTTGGAAAGGAGGCTCTGACAGCAGTGTTACTCCAGCCGTGAAGAGGTTCCGAGGCTCTTGCTAAGAAAGAAGCCTCTGTCAGGAAACTGTGGCTTAATTATGGCTGCCCATTCTTCCTGTTCTTTTCTTGAGAAATTACTATTTTACATTTTTATTTTTATTCTATATTAGTTGATTCTCTCTTTTTTGTTGTTGTTGTGGTTTCTTTTCAAATTCTCTTCTAGGGTTCGATTAGAAGGGCGAGCCTTGGGGTGAGTCAGGAGTGGCTTCACGTTTTAGCTGGCAGGTCTGTCTGGCAGTTGTTGGTTGGAAAGGTGGTGGGATGAGTGGCCGGGCAGACATTGCCTTGTGTGTGCTGGGCAGATTGCTCATCTCTGAACTTTAATTTCTAGTGTGGATAACGGACATGAAATTGGTCCTTTCATGAGCTTGCTTAAGGCAGCATCAGTAAGCCACGCCGTACACAAATGCCTGATGTGGCGTTTGCAGATGCTCAGCCCAGGCGGACATTAATCTGTCTCAAACAGGAATTTCTGTGCCCATGGAGTGTCACCTGGTGAGAAGTGTGTGGCCTGTTGTCCATTCCCACCCAGTCAAGCTCCTTAGCCTCTCTCCCCTGCTTCACTTTTCAGTCGGCCACAGCACAGGTCTGACATGTGCCATTCTGCTGGGGTCTGGTTTTTCTAGTCCTCATGAACTCATTTATCCTAACTCTCTCTGTCCTTTTCTTTGATGATGTTGATATATATTCCTTTGAAAAATTTTATTGAAAGAATATTATACAATGTTTTGGTCATTTTTTCCCCTCCCTCAAGTCCTTAGATCCTTCTTACCTTCCTACTCACCCAACCGTGTGCTGTCTCTCTCTCTCTAAAAAATAAAAACAATGACAAAAATAATATACAGCACAATAAACCCCCCAGAAGCATAAAAACAGAAACCAAAATATACAAGCAAAAAACAAAACAAACAAAAGAAAACCCAAAAGCCTAAATAAAGCAATTGGAGACAAAAAGTCTACAAGATACCATCGAAATCATTTTGTGTTGGCCAACTACTCCTAGGCACAGGAATTAGCTGGAGTGTGGTTAATATACTCAGTGAGGCTCCACTAGAGAAAACTAGCTTTCCCTTTGCCTGCAGGTGTCAGTTGCAGGTAGCTCCACGTTAGAGGTGGGAGTCGGTGTCCGGGTCACCTTCTCAGGCACCATCTGGCATGAACCTATACATACTCTGAGCCTGCTGCCACGGTCTCTGTAGTTCATATGAGCACCAGTCCTGTTGTGTCTGCAGACACCGTTTTCATGGAGTCACCCATCACGTCTGGCTCATTGACTCTTTCTGCCTCCTCTTGTGTATAGATCCCTAAGCCTTGCTTGTGGGAGAAGATTTGATGAAGACATCCCATTAGGACTGAATGTTCTGAGGCCTGTCACTTACTGCTCCTGTCCAGTTACAGGTCTCTGTTTGTTCCCATCCACTACAAGAAGAAGCTTCTCTGTGAGGGCTGAGCAAGGCATTGATTGATACTTTTAGATTGATTGATTGATACTTTTAGATTGATTGATACTTTTAGATGGCTGCTTGCTTCCTCAGCCTGGTTTCAAGGTTCGTTCCGAGCCCTAACACACTTTTGCCTCGCCAGGGTCTTGTATGCTGTGCAAATAGCTTGCTTCTCAGAAGGGTTTGCTCTAAGAGCTCCTTTTAGGCTTTGCCGTGCTGGGTTTTACTTGAAACCTTGCCAGGAAGTGCTGGTTTAGATGATGCGCCCTCATTTCTTTTCATATGATCTTCGGAGTGATCTGCCCGAGGAGAATGTGAGGCACCCCACAAATAGACTGTCTCAGGTATCCAAACCTTGAGTTGAGTGGCCTGTTAAACAGGCCTGTGTCAAAAGTGATGAATAGTTTTTGTGGATTTTGAGCGAGTTGCCAATCGATCGACTCTGGTTTAATGAGAGAGGCTCTGTAAGGAGCAGAAGCCCAGCTGCCTGTGTGGGAGCCACCTGCCTTTTCTCTTTACTTCATTTTCTTGCTAATGAAGGAACCAATTGGTTTAGAGCGATCAATGCTGACCTATTAGGATCAGACATTGTTTTGGTGTTGCCAAGGCAATTAAATTCAGCAGGGCAAGGATTAGTGAGAGAAAGGCTGTTGGAGGGGGGGAAGAAACAAGGGACTTTTTATTCAGAAACAACCTTTCTTGGTGTTAGAGGTATTAAAGGGATTAGTTAAAAGAGAACTAATCATTAGAGCATTTTCCTTCTTGGTAAAAATAATCAGATTTGTTGACACGAGTTTTTAGACTTGGGGAGATAGGAAGTTCTGTCCGGATGACCCGACCCAAGGAACATCCTCATGTTACCGCCCTCTCTCCTGTTTAAGGCTGTGATTTCTCCAAGGAGCCTTCTTTTGGATTCTGTGCATCTAGTGCTAGGTACTGTGACCCTGTGACCCACATATCCTTGATTGTCTGAAGCGGCAGTGATTTAACTTGGCACGGCCGCGTTAGCGCATCAGCAGATGCTGGGATCTCGAAGCCGTTAACTGTTCGTTACTGAAGGCTTGATAGAGAGCAAAATCCATAAGCTAATCAGCCCGATGCACATTCTTCCCCCTAATCTCAAACCCCCCAGATTGGCGCCTTCCACTGAGGCATGCACTTGACGTTTGTATAAATAAACTGTCAGTCACTGGATACATCCGGTGGCCAGAGTTTACGTCTTGGTGAAACCATCTTAATGGTTAAGATTTTAAGAATTGGCTTTCTTGGTTAGGGAAGGAATAAAAGCAAATGCACAAAGCAGAGACAGTGAAGTAACTTAAGGAGACTCAAGTCTCCTCAGGTAGAAGACAGACTTAAAGCAGAGTCTTGGATTTCATGGACCTTGTGATTTTCAGAAGGCTTTTTGTTTCACAGAGATATTGGTAATCATTGCTGTTCCATAAGCAAAGTGCAGAGTGGGTATAATCTTGACAATGGAGACTTACGCTTTGCATTGTTCAGTCTCTGCAGATTGTTCTGCTATTTACAGACCACAGTGGCTTGTTCCATGTGGGATCCGTCCCACAGTCTATGCGGTTGCCTTTCACTGTTGACGGCAAAGAAGTGACATAGAAATTATGCTGCTCTCCTCATGGGAGCAGAGCAGTGAATCTACATAAGCAACACCAGCAGTGTAAATGGTCCTGTGTGTGGGGCTCAGAATGGATGGACCATTGTGATTTGGAGGTCAAACCTAGACATCTGTGTCTGCTTGAAGTTCGTTCCTACATTGGTTTCCTGTAACTTTATTTCCTGATTCGTATGTCACCCATGGCAGTTCCTTTTTTTTTTTCCTTCTCCATGAAGATTGAGTATCTTTAGCAGGAGCTGTGGTAGGTTCTTTGGACTTTCTTCACAGGTAATTTATAGTAGTGGTCTGGGTCTTAACAGCTGTGTACCAAAATTGATAATCAGCCCCATCAGAGAAGGACAGATACAGCCCTGAGGTAACTATTCCATGGTGACTGGGATGCTCGCTCATAATAACAAGCTCTGACCCACAAACCAACATGAATTGTTGACGTTGATCTTTAATTCCTTCCAGAAGTTGAGGGTAAGGCACTGTTGCTGAAGACACCATCTTCTGTGGTCCTGGGGCTTGGGGACATCAGGCCAGAAACGTCTTCCTTGGCGGAAGGCACTCCTAGTGTTAGAAGGCACTACGCGGGTGGCCAGAAGTGCATAGTTCTTGGCAGTCCGGCCTAGCTGTAGATGCTGTAGCCTGTTGCAGGATATTTGATCACACTGTGAATCCTGAGGTTGTGTTTTTTACTAAAAACAAACAAACACCAAAACTGTTTCTAGTTGTGGTGTGACTCAGCCCTATCACCTACCTTTAATCCCAGACAATGAAGGGAACTTAGTTTGCAGAAGGAAGCACCCGTGTTTGAAAGTGATGTCTAATTGAGTGGCAGACAAAGTGACGAATCAGAGGAAGATTTGACAGATTAGGATTTGCCCAACTCTCATGAGAACAGAGAGGAATGGGATCTCCTTGAAGGGCAGTGCAGAGAGAGGAAAGGATCTCCTTGAAGGGCAGTGCAGAGAGAGGAAGGGAGGAGGCCGTTTTACTAGGAGAGTTTTACCGAGAGAGACACGGGTGAAGACAGAGGAGGCAGAAGGGTAGAGCCTGTTGCCAGAGTTAATATGAGGCCAAGCAGAACTATTCAGGAGAGGCGGGGAGAGAGAAACCAGATTGAACCAGTCAGCTTGGAGAGGGGTTTGAGCCAGAAGAACTCAGCTGACAGCCAGCCAGAGCTCAGAAAGCACTAGGAAGGGATGAGCCTATCCCGCAGCAAGTCCCAGAGGCTGGAAACATTCTAGGCCTCAATTAGACTGTAAGGAGGCTAGAAGCTTCCAGGCCTAGGCCTGGGTTAGCAGACAGAGGCTGTAAGCCTCAGACATGACAATTGACTCTGGAGAATAAAAGTTACTTTTACAGAAAACTTTGACACCAGCCAGTTCATCAAGATCTACCCAATGGGACAGCATTGGCAGAGGTGTCTTGAAGGTGACCCCCAGCTGTCTGGTTGGCTAAGGCTCACTGTTGGAAGAAACATATGACTGGTACTGTAGACTTGCCTACCAACTTACAGCTGGAGAGAGCATAGACCTCAGGGGACGACCTGCTGCCATTTTACATTGATGTTGACTTCATCTACCTTCTTAATATCCATCCTTATACCCAGGGATGAGTACACCTAGCACCTCTCATCAGAGAAACTGTATATACTTATGCACATACACATATATGCTGTTTTTTAAAATGCTGTATGTTGCTGTTTTTGAAAAAGAATGTTAACAAGTTTTGGCAAGGATACTGGGAAATTGAACCCTTGAAAAGCTCCTGGTGTGAATGAAGAAAAGCGTGTAACTGCTCTTCAGAATGGTAAAGCATATTTACCACGTGACCCAGAAGTTCCTCCTCTTAATGCTTATGAGAAACAATGGCTGGACAAACATGATGTGCTCTATCCAGGCAGTGAAACTGCTGAGTCATTAAAGGAGTGGCTTGCTAATGCTGCTTCCGTGTGCATAACCTCATTGTGTGAAGGGAGAGCAAGCAGTCACAAGTGACCATGCAGAGAAACTGCAGAACAGGCAAATCCATGGACAGGCGCGTGGATTCCGGGCTGTTTGCACTGGTAGAACTGGTGGTTGTTTAGATGTGTGGGTTCCTTTTGAGGCAATGACAATGTTAGACGCTCAGTGAGGTTTGTGTGCCCACAAATACACCACCAACCCTGTGTTCGTCAAGTGCGTGGTGGACGGCGTGACTCCCCTGGCATACAGGCACTTTGAAAATCAGTTTCTGACGGTATTATAGAGAAGAACGCCTGAGTCAAACCTTCACAGGAAAGCTAGTCTGCCTCATTCAAAGAGGCTGGTGCAATCGCTTGTCCTGTGTAGATTTCTGGAGCTGTCTGAGGCTCAAGAAGAAAAGCCTGTGGGAGCCTATAGCTCACTCCTGCTTAGGGGATGGCACCAGCAGAAGGCTCTTTCCAATTATTGCACGGCACCATCACAGAGGGGTTTGAGTGGCATATGATGACAATCACTGATGGCCCTCTAACCTCATATTTCATAATTACTACTGGAATCTATTCAGTATGTATGCAGCACTCTCCAGAGGAAGAAGAAATCCTATTCCCCGCTGCATGACAGAACGCTCTATTTTTATTAAGAACTTGACTGACAATATAAATCATAAATCACCAACATGATTCTCGAGGCACTAGAATCCAGGGCAGAAATATAACCAGCAAAGTGTGCCATCGCGGTATCGGTTAATATTCATGGTGCCCAAGACGTAAAAGCAATTATGTGCCAAATCACGGGTGCAGTTTTTGTAGGCAGGCCTTTGCCTTGTGAGTCTTGGAGATCTTGGGTTACATCTTTATCATGTCGGCCGATGCTAACTAGCTTGATATTTGTGCATCTGAGCTATTAGCTCTCGTAAAAGGTGGTGAATAATTACAGCACATTTTCCATAAGCCATCCACACCACACAGAGCATGTCTGCAGAGCAGGGCTCAGACGTGTGCTGGTGTGATATTGCTGTTACAGTGGAAAGGGGAGATTTGGAAGTTCCGGCTCTGTTTGAAATGCACGGAGAGTGTGGTATTGCATTTGCTTGCTTTTTGGGGTGGCAATGTGTCATTAACAATTTATTGTGTCAGATCAAGCCACGGAACAGACCACATCCTGAGAGTATCTTTGGCAGACAAAGGTGCAGACTTTATGTATTGAGTTAAAGGAAATGAAACTTTCCCTGCAAGGATAAGTAGAAAGAAATTTGGCTAGAGAGGTAATATATATCTTTAAAATGTGATGAAAACACGTTTAAAGGGTTCTTTATTAAATCCCACCTCTATTAATTAATTTCTATAGTATAAATCACCAGAGACGTCCTGCTGGTGAAAGGCAGCTCGGAGATCAAGTGGAGCTTTGGAACGGTGGTAGCCCTGAAAGGAAATTATTTTGATCCTACTGCCTTGTCCCCTTTGTTTAAAGAGCTCCTTTGCTAGTATGCAGCTTGCGCTCTGACACACCTCAGATTTTCTTTCTTGAGAAAAGATAATACATTATGAGGCAGTTTATTAACCCTTTTAGAAATGTCGCTTTGTTGATAAGATTTTAATATTTCAGAAATTTTAACTGGAATTTAGTTTAAATGACCCACAGCTTTGGGCTGTTGATATTTAATTAGGAACAGTCATTTTGAGGTTAACACTCTGAAGGGAGTGTAGGTGTGTTGTGTAGTACCCGCCCCACAGCTGAGGGACTGAGGGACACCACTCCTTCTAGAACACTTTGTTAGAAAGGGACTGCGTTGACGCTGTATGAGCACAGTAAATTTCATTTGATGTTTCCAGTCAGTCAATTTGAATTCTGGCAGTTCAGGGGGAGATAGGAAAAGCTATTACTTCATGTGCTGAACATATACAAATAACACAGTTTCCAAGGGAAGGTCCAGAGCATAAAACAAAAATCATCATGGAAATCTTAAGTAGTCTGTACTCCCCAAGTACGCCATGGTTCCTTCCTCTCTCCCTCCCTATGTCCCCCCACAAACCAAAAAACAACAAACCAGAGAGCCTTTAATGTTGGAGAATCACCACCGTCACCATCACAGAAATCAAATAGGAGAGAGGCTCTCACTACGTGGAGAGACTGCAGCGGGTTAACCCAGGCACCTCAGAGTACGTTCACCTCAGCAGACTTTCTGTCATGGACGATTTTACTGGAGTATTCTCCTGGCACAAAGTGCACATCTGAACATTTAAATCCAGATATGCTAACAGATGTCTCTTGAGCAACCGCATCATCAAACCAGACTTGACTTGAGTAAGGAAAATCCTTTTTCCATCATCTTTTATTTCTCACGTGGAGATTACATTTCTCCATAGACGACAGCCCCACAGACTGTGATGAGAATGGCACGTGAGCAGGTGGAAGTGTCGCGTCCCCTCAGTGTGAGGGACCACACGCATTCCCAATGAGCACTGCCACCTAGTTCTGAGGCCGCAGCATGCTAATGAAACGGGCCCTTATTTTTCTGTCTTGGTCTGCAGGCCTCTTTCCAGAGCTGTCTGACATGCTGTGAATTTGCCGTTCTTCATTCTGATTCCGTGTGCATGTGTTTGGCATCTGGGCAAGTCCTGTTCTCAAGAATCTCGGGGAATGGTTATCCGTTGGCCAATTTCTCCTTCGGGCACAGATGGAACAAAATGAGTGGCACAGTTTAGATGGTTTCTTTCAGATCCACTCACTGTGCCTTCCAGCTCTTCCTCGTAACCTCTGTCCTACTGACCAGATTCCAACCGCTGAATGATGCCGATGACACACATGAGCCTGTCATACGCCATTTTCTTATTTCTAGAGTAAATACTGTCTTCTGTTTTAAGCCAATCTATAAAGATTCTCATTAAAGAAACATGTAGTAGTTGTGTGTGTGTGTGTGTGTGTGTGTGTGTGTGTGTGTGTGTGTGTGTGATTATTTAATGGGAAGCTCTAAGGAAGGCGAATGTCCAGAAGTAAATTCTCAAATGTTTCCCTGGTCATTGCATCTGAAGGATCCTGCCATGCATCACACAAGGTCACTGTACTACACTTGATCTTAGCCAAAAGGCCGAGAAGCGATACACAAGGTCACTGTAAAAGGACCTTACACACACATGTCTTCGTATGCTTGACAGGTTGGCTCCAGGAGCTCCATGGATACCCAAACGCAAACACCAGTGTCATGTTCTCTGGGGTTTGCATGTAACCCATCCTCCTTCTCCTGTGTCCGCTAACGCACCTGCAGAGAACGTTTAACACCTCATCAGGATAGGTGTCAAGCACACAGTTGCCATCCTTATGGCTTTTAAAGAGAATTGTTCACTTCAGGATGGATGCAGCTGTTTTGCTCCAGTTTCGCTTTGAGATTGATTGAATTCACGAGTGGGGAGCGCATGGGTATGGGCGGCTGACTGACTACGCGCGAACTATACTGACTACGCGCGAACTAAGGTCACAAACAGCCACCTCCATAGGACAGACATTTGGTGGCCACATGTGTCTGCAGTCCATGTGTGTTGTTAACGTTTCATTATGTCAGTCAGGATTGTGAAATTTGACTGTCTAGTGCAGCATCTGTTTTACTCACCCTTTAGGGTAGTGGTTCAGTCACCACTCCTTGGGGGGTCGAATGCCATTTAAGGGTTCTAGCTTCAGGAAGGTTGAAAGCCAGGGCTTTAGAGCATCCATCACATTGTACTCTTGAAATAGCAAACTTTCACTTGCAGCTAGTGTCTGAGGACTGCACTCTGCTCCTTGCAGTGTGTCCTCCATTCAATTTAGTCATTTTAGGGACATTGTTAAACATTACTTAGAGGGGTTCTCCCCATCCCCCGGCCATGTATTTTTTTTTTCCTTTTTAAGCATGGTAAGCAAGTATTTGGATAATTTTGAAGTGACCCATTTGATATTCTCTTATTTAATTTATCCTCGTCTGAGATGAGAACTCCTGAAGTAGAGTTGGACATTATACCTTGTAGGAAAAGGAAGTAAAATAAGTAAAAATAAATATTAGTTTTCTTGTTTACAGGGGTGAATAATAGTTTATAAAACAATATCACAGCCAGGTGGTAGTGGCACATGGCTTTAATCCCAGCACTTGATGAGGCAGAGGCCAGTGGATCTCTAAGTTCAAGTCCAGCCTGCTCTACAGAGTGAGTTTTAGGACAGCCAAGGCTACACAGAGAATCCCTGTCTTGAAAACAAACAAACAAAAAACAAAACAATGTCACAAAGATTAGAATTACGTTGTCTAATCTCAAGTAAAATGCCTATTTTTTCATTTTATAAGCACATAGCAATTCAAAAAATATGGAATGTTCTTTACAAACAAAATTTATTATTTAATTTGTATTAGTAACTTGTCTTCATTTATTCACCAACTGCAGTTTTTAATGATTGATTTCATGCATTAAACTGAAATTATCTTCAGGCACCGTTAGATCAACAGTTTACTCTTACTTAAGGCTCACCTTGAGTTTACCCTGAAGATTTCTGATCAAAAGAATATGAAAAAGGGTCTGTGAGGTCTGACAGCCTGAGCCCCATTCCTGAGCCCACTGGAGAGGAGAGAACTGCCACTGGCCTCTCATCTTCCTTCCCTGTGCCCACTGTGTCCCACACACACTCCAACGTACATACACACATGCACACACAGACACACACAAACACAGACACACATGCACACACAGACACACACAAACACAGACACACATGCACACACAGACACACACAAACACAGACACACATGCACACACACAGACACACCATGCACACACCCTCCAGGGCACACACAGACACACATGAACGTGCCCTCCAACTCACACAGACACAAAGACAGAACATTCCTCCAAGAAATGTAATAACTATTCTAAGGACATGAAATTATCATACCCGGTTTCAGCTGTGTTGCTCACCTCTGCTTGAAAGAGAAAAATCAGATATTAACTCTGAGTACACGTGAGTACTGTTCTGATGTCTGCTTTTGTTAGTGACCAGGTCATCACTAATCATGACGAATGCATTCAGGGTGTTGAAGTTGACCATGAAGTAGACCTTAACCCCTGCACACCCAACCAAAGACTGAAGCTAAAAGTCAAATTTCAGGTGGCTGAGATCATTAGTTTCCAGACGTGCCTGGTGGCACAAACCTGTAATGCCAGTACTTGGGAATTGCAGGCAGGAGGAATCCAAGCTATCCTGGGCTACATAGCTAGACCTGTCTCCAAGAAAAGGGAGAATAACTGTGTTTTGCTGTTGATACGGATTAAGATTTGCATGCTTAGCCCCGATGTAGAGCAGGGTATTTTTGTCAGTACACCCCACACAAGACGGGACAAATCCCCCGATAGCCTCCAAGTCCTTTTACCCTGAGAATGCTTTCTCTTGGGTTGACTGCTTCATTCAAGCATTGCCCTGTGACGATTTAGGTCGTTCCCGGGTTTCCAGATAGTACTCTAATCAGCCCGTTTCCTGGTCTTCTACAGCACGAACACTGATTTCCCTCCCCGTTTGTGACTGTGAAGACCTTCTACTGCACTATCACAGAGGTGGATAATGCCAGTTTTAAATGCTAACTCATCTGCCTTCTGTCTGAGCTAAGCAGGCTTTTGTTGACAGGGTACATTTTGCATATTAAAAAAAAAAAGAACCATATGTGGAGGCCTGGGCTCAGAGGAAAGATAAAAAGGGATTTATATCTGACAGCAATCTTTGTCTCTTTTAATACCACTTTATTGAATTCTTCATAAGGTGAAAACTACTCAAAGAGTATAAAGATATACAAATTAGGCCGACAGAATCAAGCACATCTGACGTTACAGCACAGAAGCAGTAAAAGTTTATATAATGCAGTATGCTTTATTTTTATATAGTCTAATTCACAGCATCACAAGGCATTTTATAGAAAGAATCAATTGCAAGCTTAAAAGAATAAGGAAAACTTTTAAGGTAAGATTTAAGGACAGAATATGCCCTAATTGCACACTTATCTTGCAACTGAGTCAGAACCACCATGCCTTTCTGCTACTACTAAGGGACGGTTAGGGCTTCCCTGTGCTGCCAGCCGGCAGGAAGGATGCTGTGTTCCTGTGCACGCCCAGCTCTTTGGAGGAGCAGCAGTAAGGAGCCACCATGGAATCAGAGTATCCCACACTAAACATCCAGGCTTACCAGGCTGATAGGCCAACACAAGGCACTGTTTCTGCACAGCCATTTGTTCATCCTCAGACGTTTCCTGTCTCTAGTTACTTCCTTAGTTCGTCAGCACAGGCCTGCAGGAAGAGACCAGGTTCTGTGCTGTGGGCCTTCTCATCTCAGACTCTATCACTGGAGTGTGTGTGTGTGTGTGTGTGTGTCCCCACACTAAATGTTTCATGGACTTGTAAGATTCTGTCTTTATTCCTTTTGTGCTGCTATACCAGGAAACCACAGACTTGGGAATTTATAAATGATAGGAATTCATTTTGCCGGGTTTTGGAGGCTGAGAGGTCCGAATTCACAGTGCTAGCCTGTTGGTTGTCTAGTGAGGATGGGCTCTTCACCCGGGACGCCACCTTTGTGTTGTCTGCAGTAGAGAGGTGGGATGCTGTGTTCTCAGAGGGTGTGGAAGGCTCAAAGGCACGGCAGCTTGAAACCTTTACAAAACTCCTCTTATCAGGGCCTCAGATTCTTCATTCAATCCCACTGGCCACTTGACTTTAAGCTCTGAGTTTTGGAATGAACACTTTTAAAACATAGCATGGCAAAATAAGTACTTTGCATTTATATATTTTATGTGTACATGTGTATGTGGAGGAGCATGTGGAAGTCAGAGAACAGCTTGCAGATGTTGGCAGTCTCCAACATGTGGGTTTCAAGGTGCAAATTCAGGTTCTCAGGCATTGAAGGGAACACCTTTACTCACTGAACCATTCACTAATTAACAGTTTTTAAAAGCCTTTTAAAGGGTATTCTTTAATATTTTTCTTCAAAGTAGTATTACTATAAAGAAGACTTTTCTTTTTTTATTCAAAATAATAAGCGTACTAATCTGTTGAGGTTGTATAAATACAGCATCGTAAATAGAGCTTTATAGATAAAAGGAAGTTACAGCTGGGACATCCAAGATACAGGCACCACGTATTTGGCTCGTGGAGGCCTGCCGTCCGGTTCCTGTCCTTGGGTCCCCAGAGCAATGCCGGGACCCTGTACTAGTCTCTGAATGGTGCTAATGTGTCTCTCAAGGGTTCCCTCTTCATGATCCTTCCAATGTCCCAGCTTCTAATAACTTTGGGGATTAGGAAGAGTGGAGCATTCAATCCATTCCATGAGACGTGACAAAATGGAAACTCCTTTCCACTCAGTTTAAAAGGTCAACATACGAGCTTTGTGTGGGGAGAAGGTGGTGGTCATCTTTCCCACGCCGGCCCTCTCAGCCAGGATGCACTTTCCATTTAGGTCTTCTTCTCTGTGGGTCTTTCCTTTACATGTTGTTAAGCCTACTCCTAGGTAAGCTGTATTTTGACATTAGAGCACAGGGTCTCCTGTTCCAGTCTACTCTGCCCAGTTACTTGAGAATGCACAAAGGCCTCGAGCAGAAGGAGCGGCGGTAGTCATCCTGCTGTTGGCTTCTTTACGTTTTTAAGTGAATGCTTCCCACTAAAGAACATTTGCTGTAAGGTTTTGATAAATGCCACTCCACAGATTAAAGAAATCGCTGTAAATGCCTGGGTTGATAAGTGTTTCTTAATTTTTTGAAAAGTCAGAAGACTTAAGCTCATTCCTTTTCTAGAAATAATGAATAAAATTGTGTGTGGTGTGTGTGTGTGGTGTGTGTGTGGTGTGTGTGTGTGTGTGGTGTGTATGGGTGTGTGTGTGAGTGTGGTGTGTATGGGTGTGTGTGGTGTGTATGGGTGTGTGTGTGTGTGTGAGTGTGTGTGTGTGTGTGTGTGTGTGTGTGTGTTTCCCCTTTAGTTAAAGTTAATTCCATCAATGCAGGAGATACTTGGCATTTGTGGGATTAACCTAATTTGGTGACAATTAATTATTCATTTATACATTATTGAATTTATTCGTGTTTGCAGTTGTGTTCCTGAGTGAATTCAGCTCGAATTCATATACATTCTTGTGTGATTTTCAATTGGTACGACCTTTATAGATGTGTTTTCCCTTTCCAAATTGAAAGAGTTAATATCCTGTTAAAATTGAGTATTTGGTATAGCATGCCTATAAAATTTTCTGAGCTACATTAGAAAATTATTAGCTATTAGTTAAATAGTTAATGTTTGGAGGTGGAGAGATGGCTCAGTTGTTAAGAATGTGTGCTGCTCTTGTGTGTGACCCAGGTTTTGACAGCTCACTGCCGTCTGTCACAGGGACCAGGGGACTGACAACCTCTTCTGTCCTCTCCAAGTACCTGCATGCATGTAGTGTGCTTAGGTGGACGCAGGCCCACACATATGCATAAAATGCATTTTAAAATACATATTCAATGTTGATAGTCTTGTTCTGTTTTTATTGAGTTGGTATGGAATATCTCTAGACATTTATCTATTTCAACTTTGCTGGATATCCTTGTGATTAAATGTATGACGTGGATAATTAGTGCTGCAAGTGGATTCAGTTCTAAAAAGTGTGATTTCAAAGGCCCCATGGTCAGTGCCATCCATCCCTCCTCTAAGCGAGAGGAGGCTTTCACTCCCTTGGCTATTCCTGGTGGGAGGAAATGTCCTCAGCAGCCATGTACAGTAGCTGCTAACATGCAGCTTCTCATGGGCAGTGTCTGCCTTTCATTGACCACATGCCAAAAGTCACAGGTAGCATGTTCAGCCATGTATTTTTGGGGCAGAATAGGTAGGTTCTACAAGAAATACTATAGTTTTAAGAAGTGAGTCTGATGAGGCACTGGTGGGGCACTGGAGGCTCTGTCTATCACTGGAGAAGCTGCCTGTGATAAGCCTGACTTTTCCTTTAGGAATCAGCTAGGCCTGAGAGCAGTCTGCATTCAGTGGGTAGGAGCTGTGTGTGTGTGTGTGTGTGTGTGTGTGTGTGTATGTGTGCATGTGAGCATGTGTGTATATGTGTATATGTGTAGGTGGTGTGTGTGTGAGTGTGTGAGTGTGTGTGTGTGAGCATTGTATGTATGTGTATATGTGGTGTGTGTGTGGTGTGTGTGTGTGAGTGTGTGTGAGGGTGTGTGTGTGTAAAGGCGATGATGCCATGTGCTATATTCAGATGGCTGTCGTTGTGACTCTAATTATCCAGTCCATTCAGGGAACTGCATAGCTTTTATGATTATACCCACTCCAAGAAGGGCAAATGCAAGATAATAAGCACCAGAGCCGCTGGGTCCTCAGTGCCTGGACGAGGCAAAATGAATGATGCCCGCATGCATCAGCTCAGCTCCAGCTTTCTTTGTACACAATTGCAATAAAATTAGATGTGTATTGCAGAACATTAGGAGATTTTTCAGGGGCTAATGATTATGTAGTGATTTCCCTTTTACCGTAGAGTTAACACAGCTCATTTCTGGGTTTAGAATAACCTTGGTACAGCTTTCATTTTGTTTAAACACACGCACACACACACACACACACACACACACACACACACCATTATTTGTGATGTGTGTGTTTTACTTGTGACCCTTCAGACATAGTATTTCTGTTACTCAGATTGTGGCAATGTTATTGGATTTAGGATATATTTTCTTCCTTTTTTTTAAATTTCCTGCTTTCCCGAACACTAGTAAATATTTAAAAACACATACCACTAAAACCTTTCTCCATCTTTGAAGTACCCTTCAATATTATGTTTACAATGTAGCGTCGTGTTTAGTGGTCCTTAGCCAAATGGTATATGGTTTCCTTTCTGCAATTTTTCTTCTTAAATCAAAGTGTGAGCCTTTCCCACATGTTTTCCCTTCCTGAAACCTGGTTCACTCTGTATAATGCCCACGTCGCAGGATGGGGACGAGCCTCAATGGGACGTTTTCTAACATGGCCTCCAATGCTCACTGAGGGGCAGTAGATAATTTGGAATATGCTCCTTGCTCTACATCTAGGGCTGCAGGTACTGGTACTTTTCTGGCCACAATGACCCTGTCTGTCTGTTGCTTGCTTGCTTGCTTTTGCTGGATCAAGGTTGATTGCTTTGGGAAAGTTTCAACAAATCGGTTCCATAATAAACTGTGTCCATTTGAGACCTGGAACTGTAGATGCTGGCCTGTTTGTCTGCCCCCTTGCAAGCCAGCCGTGGTGGACTTGTTTTGTCCGCCTGCCCTTTCCCACAGACCTTGTCTTCCTTGACAAATTCTGTTCAATAATTCAGGTAGTTAACTTCCTCTGAGCAACAACAGGTCTGATACTGGTACCAGAGTTCAGATGTCTGGTGACCTCTGCTGTGGTTGGCCGTGAGGGACAGTCACCCAGAAGATGCTTTCCTACCTGCAGCACCTGGCTGTGCAGCTCCAGACCTCGAATCCTGGCCGTTTCTGCAGCACTAGTTAGGTTTCCACTCGACCCTGCCCAGAAGACCAGAAGCACCCTGAGGGCACACACAGGCTTCATAACCTGACATGGAATCCGTCCTCCTTATGCCGAGGTCGGCACCACGTTGTGCCTCCTCTGATCCTCCAGGAAATAGCTGATGCTAATGGACAGCAGGATGAACACTTTAGTTGTTTAATAAACCGTTTCACAGTTTGATGGAGCCTACCTTTCACCAAATTTGTTTTGTCGTGGCACTGGCATGCATGCCCTTACATAAGAAGATTCCCCTGGAGACCACACCACAGCCTTCTCCGTTAGCTGTCCCAGCCTCAGACTGCCCCCGTGGCGTAGCTTTCTTCTCCTGTAGTCCTGGTTTTGTCAAAGGACTCAGCATTCTGTGAATGGGAGGAGTATTGAGTGACTGAATCTGAACTCTCGCCTTAAACTTCTCCCTCAAATCTCCAGAGTGTTGGCTATGGCATTACAGCCACGACGAGAAGCTGCCTTGTGGTTTTGGACATTGTGTTCCAAAGATCACTAAAATGTCGCTGCCAACCCCGAGTCCTTTTCCTTGCCTCTACAGGCAGAGTAGGAAGGCTAGTGACACTTTTCTGAGACACAGTGAGTGCGTCCCTAGGTCCAGGAATGCTTTCGGGGCTTCATAAAGGTATTGATCTCATGCTGACCTCTATGCAGGCCTCCTCTTCTCCCTCAGGGCTCTCTGTGTGCATGCATGCCGGAGGAGGAAGAGGTCTGTCAAAATCCGTGCAGAACTTTCTTTCTCAAATATTTTGTTGTAAATTGAAAGCATTTTCATTAATTAGTTTCTTGATTCTGTCGATCATGCCAAAATGAGACATTTCAGTTGGATACGCACAGTTCTTTTCTCAGGATATCGTAAGTTAAAATGCTGTCTGGTTTTAAACGGCGTGATTATCTGGAAGTTTCCGAGTATTAATAAGCCTGGCTTTGAAGTTACAGATTGTAATGTTACTGTCTTCTTTTACGTTTATGCTGTTGATGTTTAATAAGCTTTTTTTTTTCTTTCTTTTCTTTTTTTTTTTTTTTCAGAGCTGGGGACCGAACCCAGGGCCTTGCGCTTGCTAGGCAAGCGCTCTACCACTGAGCTAAATCCCCAACCCCCTTATTTTTTTTTTTTTAAAGAAAAGCTATGACCACTGGTAGATTGAGAGGTAGGGGAGTGGGTACAGATCTGGGAGTGAGAGGTAAGTATGAGCAGATGTCTTACTTTGTAAGAATGCCTGAAAGATTGCAGCTAAGCCTGGGGGTAGGGCTGTGAGAACCAGACGAGCAGCGCAAGTCCCTTCAGAAGCCTGTGACCACAAGAAAGGGGACATTCCGAGAGCGCGTGCACCCGTGAGCTTTGGCACGGTAGCCCTTCAAAGGTTTAACAATGGCGCACGTTAGTTCAACAGTACATGAAGGTTTGGGTTTAACAGATAAAAGCAATGTGTAAAACAGGAAAATGAACAAAAAAAAAAAATAGCAAGCGTATGCTTCAGATAGATTCTAGGCACGGAAGTGTTAAATACCGCTTACCTTACCGTCCTAGCAGCAACCTTTTTATCTTTGATTTCTAATGATATTACTGCAACTCTGAATTTTAACCTGGTGCTACACTTGTTCATGTTTTCATTAAAAAGGAAATTGTTGGGGTTGGAAAGGTGGCTCAGCAGTGACTGACTGCTCTTCCCGAGGTCCTGAGTTCAATTCCCAGCAACCACATGGTGGCTCAAAACTGTCTGCAATTCCCATTTCCAGGGTATCTGACACCAATGCACTTAAAATAAGAATGAATAATTTTTTTTAAAAAAGGAAACTGTTGTGGATGGCAGCGCACACCTTTGATCTCAATACTCAGTAGGCAGAGGCAGGTGGGTCTCTGAGTTTGAGACTAGCCTGGTCTCCAGTTCCAGGACAGCCAAGGCTACATAGAGAAATTCTGTCTCAAATGACCCTCCTCAAAAAGGAACTGTTGTAATACATCAATGCCCCACCATGTGTGTGTGTGTGTGTGTGTTGTGTGTGTGTTGTATATTTAAGTAATGTACTAATGTGAAAAATACAAGGATGACTAGTCATGATTTCTGTATTCAGTGAACTTAAAATCTTATTTATTCTGGTCCAATTCAGAGAAATAAATTAGTGTGTGAACTAGTATGACCCCAAAGCAGAAAGGCTGTAATGTTTGAGTAATTACATAAGGTGTGATCTGTTTACTGATCACTCTAATGAGCTCTCTGAATCCTAGGTCACTTTCAGGGGTGTCCAGGGGATCCATGGAAAGAACAAAACAGGGCAGTTTACTTTTGACCTCGTGAGGATATGTAGCCTCCCGAGGAGAGGAGCGCTGTCCTCAGCAAGTGCTGCTTGCTGTGTCCCTGGTCAACACATAAATAGTCCTTAAGCTGCAGGAGAGCTGACAGAGCCTCTCCCCTCCCCCGTGGAGAAAGGAAAACAGAGGGGTTCAGCAGAGAAGTGGGGTGGGGGCGGGGATGGAGGAGCCCCATGCTTCGTGCATGCTAAGTCCTCAGGCCTGATTAGCATTTTCATAAACTCTGGCAGCTGTTGCTGCACTTGTGTCATGGCAAGTGTAAGAGTCTAGTGGCCACAGAGGAGAGTTCCGAATGCACTGTCAGGAGAGAGGGAGGCAAGTAGGTCAGGTTTGGGGAGTTTTCGGAGGAAGAGCAGGAGTGCTCAGTGGTCCAGGTCAAGGACACTAAAGGAAGTCTCAGCAGCCCTTCGAGGGCCACTTAGCATCCCATGTGTGCGCTCTGGTGTCAGTGCTGAAGAAGTCAAGAACATACTCTCTCAAAAAGGGAAAATAAACACACACAAAAAAAATGCTTTGTTGCTCTTGAAAATATGGATGGACAAGGTTTATACTTTCATACTTTAAAGTGTGTGTGCTTCTTTTTTCTTGGAGGATCTGTAAATTGATGGAGCAAGTTTTTCTTCCAGCCGGCTAGCAATACATTTGACTTTTAGAAAATGAGTTATGTCAGTCCACGCCAAGCCAGCAAAACCCCACCTCACAGCTGCAGAAATAGCCCGGGGAAGTGACAAATTAGTGTTCCTCATCAGCCTGTGATTAGGCTTAGCTTCTTTTAATAACGAGTCTGACTCTGCATGGGAAGAGGATAAACTGGCAGTTTTCACAAAGATAGAGTCTCCCAGGAATTTTGGTGATATTTAAATTTTAATTACTTTAGATGTGGGGTTATGAGACTGCTGAAGGTATAGCTAAAAATTCTGTCACTCAGGGCTCGAGAGATCCTGTTTCATTGATGGCATGTGTGGCTGCTGATCCAGGAGATAGCATTTGTGTACACTGTGATTCCTGCGGGATTTGCAAGGTGGGGAGCACCTCATTGAAACTACTTTACGTTGAGCTATTGTGACTTTTTCTTTTTGTGTTATTAGTCTGCGGATAAAATCATCCCTCCTTGGTCTTATTTATGCTGTCCAAAACTTATATTAGTCTTTCCCTTCATTTTTATGGAAATTGGAAGTAGCCATTGAGACAATAAGGGGTGTAAGGAGTAAGGATGTTTAAATGTTTCTTACCACAGTTAGGTGCCAGGGAAGAGCCATTTGGAGGTATTGGGGAGCAGCCACGGCTGCTTCTAGGACTCACTGCGGTTCGTGGCTCTTTCTGAGCTAGCCTTGTTTACATTATTTTGAGTGTGCTGACATGCAGATTGCAGGTGGTAGGCTATGGCTTCAGGAAGACAGCTCAGAGTAGCAGCCCGTCCTTTAGTAAGAGATCATGGCTATTACAGTGACCTTGAGAAGTTGCCCGTCACATTCGCCCCATGTTCCTGCACAGGGCTGTGCCTCACCATGGGCAGAGCAGGCCTTTCCTGTCTGGTGCTATGAGCTCCGGGAAGGAGGGCCATCCAGGTGTTCCTTGCACCCACCTCACCAGGCTGCTTCCCCTCATCGCGCTTCACTGCTGGACACTTGAGAGTTTGAATTTCTGTACTTTCGGAAGAGCACCAAAGTTCAACTCTTGCACAATAAAGGGTGTCATCTGTGCACAGTACGCAGAGTGGTAAATTGTCCTGGGCTGTCCAGATCCTCTTTCAGTAAACTAATACTGCTGAGATCCATTAGAGCCGTGGGGCTGCCAAGTGCTTACATCCCAGACTCATCACCTTGCTTTTTGCTGACTACACAGTCAGCAAGAGCAATGAAATAAGTCTTGGATGATAAACATGGTTCTGTTACAGAGACAAAGTGGATCACAGCCGAGAAGAGAAAATGTTTTAGGTGCGGAAAATAAATGCCAGGGGCAAGGTCCTGCTGGTGAGAGCAAGGCTTTCTGGTTCCAAGAGTCCTGTGTCCAGCGGAAGCTGGGGGAGGAGGAAGCTAACAAACTAACAATAACAAACTTGCCCTTAATGTTTCCCATCCACCTTCAGCCTCAGCAAACAATGGCAGGGAAACCTTTGACTCCGCAGCGCATTAAGGGCAGATTTCAGTGCTTGCTAAATAGAGTGGAGACATTTGTTGCAATGAAATGCAGATCTGCTGCTGGTGGGGATTTATTGTGCTGCTATAGCGTCTTTATTATTTCCTATAAAATACAATCTGATGTAAAAATAACTGGTCCTGTGACACTTACAAGGTTGAATCTGATGGGATGTCCATTGTAGATGAATAGCCCTGTGAATAATTTATGTGTATTGTCACTTCTGTGTGGATTCTCTTAGACCCACAGTAATTAGCTATAAGTTCTAAGGTAAACCAGAGAGTAGAAGTACCAGAAAGTCATGTAGGTTAGTGAGCTCTATTGATCCTTTAAAATAACTCTATAGTGGCGACCATGGGAAAAGAGCCAGTGTTTTTCCAGGTCTGATTAATAGCTGATTTAATTCATAAGCCTTAAAGCCCACAGCAAAGATTCATTTGTTTTCAATTCTGTTTTATGATTTTTTGGAGCATTGGAGCTTGGGTAGTTTATTTAAATGAGGTACATTTATGACTTTTAATATGATTGCCCTCCCATTTACATAGAAAGTAATATATTATATTCAAGGAGGCAGGTCTAGTGAGTAATAGTGGCCATGAAATAAAAGAAGGTGATATGGATTCCATACTGGATGTCACTTTGCCGTTGCAGACACGGTCAAGTCTTTTATATTATAAGGAGCTGAAAGTTGCCCAGATGAAAGCGAAGTTGAATTTATAATCAGGGAGCAGGGAGGGCTGATGGAGCCAAGGCAGGAAATGAGCTCAAGCCTCATTAGAGAGCAGGCAAGGGTTCGCCTGCCTGCCTGCCCGCCCGTGGTCTTGGGCTGTTGGGACTGAACACCCTTTCCTCCACATAGCTTCTTCTCAGGCTGACTTTCCCATTTGTGCATAGTTTTCCTCATTTCAGAGTAAGGCTCCTCCTTATAGAATCACCAAAGCCTTGATTCCTGGTCCAGTGTCCAGAGTGCTATGGGGAAGTATGGTGGCCAAGGCCAGGAGCGCACTAAGGCGGAGCTTCCAGCTCTGCCCAGGGCATCCCTCCCTCCTTCCTTCCTTCTCTCCTGTATCTAGTCCAATGCGTGTGTTGTGGTCACCGTAGGTCATTGCTTTATAGAGCACAGAAGGAAGGGGGGGGGGGTGCTGACGATGTTTCAGGAGCTTGGACCTGGGTGTGCAGAGGGAACTGCAGTCTGATGTGAGAAAATCCTTGAGTGGGAGCCAAGGCAGCCTAGAAACGAGAGTGGGGGGCAGGTGTGATTCCGGGTGTGTATGTGCAAGGCCATCTTAGATGGCTGGGTGTGTGGCTTTTCCAGGGAGTTGGTCTCTGCACTGGCAGATTTATATTCTCTGAAGTATGAGGCGTAAGTAGAAGAGCAGATGCACCGTTGAGTGTCCTAGGGGAGCATGAGGTTCCGCAATGGAAGGAGGATGCTCTGAAGAGTGGGGATGCGTCAAGAGCTGTTAGTCGGGACTGTGATGAGAGTTCATCCCAACCTTTGCTTGACAAGCTGGGGAGACCACACTGGTGCGAGCTGTGGGAGAAGCCAGAGAAGCATTGAGTGGAAGGTGAGTCCAGAGGTGGACAGCCGAGTAGAGGGGATGTCACATGGTACACATTTCTGCCCCAGAAATGGATGTCTGCGCCTGTGCTAGGCGTTTCAACTCAGAAAGGGAAAAGTAGCCAGAGGCCTCTGCAGGCCCATTAGAGCAGGGCATGCTCAGCCTCCAGTCCAAGAGGGGCGCTACAGGAATCGGAGGAGACACTGTGTCTGAATGTGTGTGCATGAAAGGAATGTCACAAGAATACATAACTTTGTCGATGGAGTCCTTGAGTCAGAGGTATAAAGAGATCGCTTTCCTACTGTGCGGCCTCCACATCAGGCAGATAAAGTGAAAGTGGGACACAGAAACCTCCCTTAGGAGGGGTTGAGCACATGATCTCGCTGTGGTACCCAGGCTGGTCTGAAACATGGCATAGACCCCATTCAGGCTGACCTCAAAATCACAACCCTTCTGCCTGAACTTCCCAAGTGCTTGGCTGCAGGCAGGAATCATCACATGTGTTTTGTTTTACCATTTGTGTGTAAGATGCACAGCATCTAAGCAGACACCTGACAGGTCTGGCACTAAAGCGTCATGGTGGGCCTCTTCAGCTGAGGAAAGTGAGATCTAGAGCTCTGTTTTGCTTCGGGGGCTGAGATTCAGTTCGGGGGCTGCGCATACAAAGCTACGCTGTGACCGAGGCCCTGTGTTGAGCATACTGAGATCCATTGCTGCCGCTCTGCGTAGAGAGCAGCAAAGGCTTCCTTCCATATGAAGCAAGGTGGCTTGACCAGTGGGCGTGTCTGCTTGCTACTGAGGAAGCGCCATTCCTAGACCAGGAAGCTACAGAGACACCATGTACATCTGCTCAGAGCTGATTGTGGATGCCAGTAGGAGCATCCTGAACGTGACTATTGTATGTAAAATCAAGACTCTACCCTGTTCGTGGATGGATAGTTGGATGCTACAGTGTCCTGTCAACTGGGACCTGGGGCACCAAAGAACTAGCAGAAGCTAGAAACTTGTCAATCTCTGAAGAAGGTGACATCTGCTACAGGAGTGCCTTTAAAGGAAGACAAAAGTAATTCAGGACCATAGCTCCCAGGGTTCAGCACTCTGTCACTGCGGGGCCTGAAGCCAAGAGCGACAGGCTGGGAGCCTCAGGCTGCCAAGTATCTTGGGCCCTGTCCCTCATCTTCTGAGATTGTGTACACTGAGCCCTCCATATACCGGGTATGTATAGGACAGCAGATCTGAACGGAGAACAGCTATGTAAACGGGAGAGGATCTGGCCCTGTCCTCAGGGAGCTTCCGTTCACACCAGTAACAGAGCTGCCATGGCCAAGGGAGGAAGCTGCTGCAGAGTCTGTCAGAGGAGAGGCAGCCGCCTCAGAAGACTAAGGCAACCATGCCTCGGCATGTGATGTGGCTGTATAGTCCTAATCTGAACTCTCTCAGGAGGCACTTACAAGAAATGATGGACAAATTAACCAAATTTCACTAATCTTTGCATTATTTTATCGTAATGTAAAATATTGGCCATCTTTGGGGCCAGAGCTGAGAGCAGCAAGTTTTGGAGGGAAGCAAGATCAGCAGGTTTCTGGCCACTGTGTTTCATTAAATCGGGGCCCATTTATCTGCATTAACTCTTGTTCTGAAGTGTTCATATTTTTAACATGTAGGTAAGGCTTTTCACAGCGGGAAGGATCTACTTTGTGCACTTCTAAGGAAAACTAGTTGCCCCTTGAACCTATATTCATCTGGAAGCCTTGTTACCTTGTTAAATGGGGGCCATTATCAGGCTGCCATGGTCTGGACTCTGAGAGCATGCTTCATGCGCTAGCCTTAACTTCTAAAGACCAAAGGCAGCAAAACTGCAGAAATGCTAAAGGAAGCAGCAGGTATCGCTTGGAGGAAGATCGTTCTTGTACTTCTTGTGAATGGCCGTAAAGCTGAACGCTGCTGTTGTTTTGTCTTCTAAGAGGCCCGAAAGACAGATCACCGTCACGCTTGCTGTTCTTCTCTACTCTCCTTCATAGGCGCAGGCACAGTTACATGCTTGTCTTAGGAGCAGTTCATTGGTATAAGAATTCCCGAAATACTTGGCTGTAAGCAGGCCTTCGGGCTTTACCTCATACAGTGGCAGTTCTCTCTTGGTAATGGTGGACCAGTCGGTTCAGTGCTGTGTGTGCTTTTCAGCTCAGCCCTGTAATAAAATGAAAAGTACACGTGTGTGCTTCATATGTCAAGTTTGACAGCAGTTCTGTTTGTTAGACCTGCCTCTGGGGTCAGCAAACTTGCCCTGCTAGTCCTGGGAGGTCCAGTGATCCTCGTGGTTTGAATGGTGGTCAGAGTCTGTCTGCACACAGAAATAGGCCTTCGTTGGAAGGAAGCTGATGGACGCTATGGACAGTGCGTGTGTCCTTGTAAAAGGGGCAAAGAGAGGGCTGGAGAGATGGCTCAGCGGTTAAGAGCACCCGACTGCTCTTCCAGAGGTTATGAGTTCAATTCCCAGCAACCACATGGTGGCCCACAACCATCTGTAAAGAGATCCGATGCCCTCTTCTGGTGTATCTGAAGACAGCTACAGTGTGTACTTATATATATAATAAATAAATAAATCTTTAAAAAAAAAGGGGGGGGGCAAAGAGAGCACGCAAGGAAGCTCATGCTTACTGCAAACTGACCTTCTCTGTGAAAGCAAAAGCCAAAGTCAGTAGGTTAAGAAAATATTTAACTTGAAGTTCATTCCATTTTGATGAAGCAGGTCACACTCTGCTTTTAATTGTGAAAAATGGTGCAGGTATTTTCTCACCCCCAAAGCTCTAGGGACCGCAGTGACTTAGCAAGGCAAAGATGGGCGTGTGGACTGAGTATGCACTCCTGTTGAGTGAAAAGTGGGCAGTGTGTAAATGTGGAGCTGCTTTCTGTTGGCTTTTGTTGACCCTTGTTTCTGAAGACAAATTATTATCTAGGTTGTGTGCAGTCTTTCCTTCCCAGTGATTGATTGATTGATTGATTGATTGATTGATTGATTGATTGAGATGCTGGAAATTAAACCCAAGATTTGGTCTGGAGATGGTTCAGCAGTTGGGAGCACTAGCTGCTCTCCTATACCCCCCCAGAGGGCGTGGCCTGTTCCCAGACTCACGTGGTGGCTCCTCCCCAGAGGGCGTGGTCTCCGTTGCCTGCACTGACATAGTGGCTCACTATCCTCTGTAAGTCCAGCCCCAGGTGATTCATCATCCCCTTTGGTCTCTGTGAGCACTGAAGGTCTGTCCCCATCACCTAACTCAGAATTATTCCCAGTGGACGGACCATGCAGCGGTGGTACTCGCTAGATATGGATGGCATAGTTACCTCAGCTTCCATGTCGCTTCTCATAACTGTGTATTAATCAAAAGGTTCATGGTTGGCAATTTATAGTCAGACTCAAATTTAAGCTAACAAAACCAAAAAACCAGGACAGGCATGGCGGCCTGTGCTTATAGTCTCAGCTTTTCTACAGAGCAAGACAGGAGTAGCTGTTGAGTTCATGGGCTCCAAGACTACCTGCTTCAAGAGGGGGAAACCAAAACCAAGACCGCACTGTGGCTCACCAGGGACTGAGGAAAGTAGCCTTGCTGCTCTGCTGAGCACACAACATGGCTTTCCACTCCCACACTGCCCCTGAGCTGAGAGGGTGAGGTAACATATGACGCTGGCGTACTCAGTAAGTGCTAGGGGTGCTTTTTAAACTTGCTGTGACTGCCAGTGTTTAAGAGCCATTCAACATTAGCATTGGCGTTGAACTTGTTACAGTTTAGCCAGGTCCTGGTTACACCTTGGGTTACTGGGTTATTATTATTATTATTATTATTATTATTATTATTATTATTATTATTGGTTCTTTTTTTTTCGGAGCTGGAGACCGAACCCAGGGCCTTGCGCTTCCTAGGCAAGTGCTCTACCACTGAGCTAAATGCCCAACCCCGGGTTACTGGATTATTGATAGTCTCCCTGTAGTGCTTTGAAATTGCCTTTGTCCTAACATTCCAACATTCTAGGCTGTGATTAATTTATGTAAATCAGTACTTGGCTGGAATATTCTAACAGGATATTACTATATTCATCAATCTATTTGCCTTAGATTTTCTTTAGCCATGATATGTCAGCATTTTTCATTTTATCCTATTGGACAAACTAAAAAAAGAGAAAGGTCACAAAAGTATTTCTTGCACCATAACCACTAGTCCGTAGGAGCCTGAAGGCTCCAGGTAGCATCAGCTTGACTTCCTCATGTGCTGTGAGTTGTGTAAATGTTGTCCTAATAGTCGGACCTTGCTGTCAGTCTGTGGAGAGCCAACAGCCTTGGAAACAGCCTGGGCTGTTTGGAGGTTCCCATGGGGACCCTTTGACCAGGAACTCAATTAGATGTCACCTATTCCCAGTACTGGAAGCTTCATTTGATGATGAGAGATGTCCAGTTGGGGCTCTGTCACCCTTGTCATTTGGCAGTTCCATTTAGATCACCTTTATATATGTCTATGTTTGAGGGCCTCCTCTTAGCCCTTCCTCTGTCTTTCTTCCCTTGCCCTGCTTTTTTCTTCCCTCCCTCTTTGATCCTCCTATTCCAGTTGTCCTCCACCCCCTCCATCCATAACTGTCCTTTCCTTCCTAGGGAGGTCCCTCCCTCCCCACCTAACCTCGGGATTGTAGCTTGCTTACCAGTGAGGTAACCACTAACATCCAAATGTAAGTAAACACATACTCCATGTTCTTCCTGGGTCCAGTTTCCTCACTCAGTACAGAACACCCCTGCCCCAGTCCATCCATTTACCTGCAGACTTCATGAATGCATTTTTTAACAGCAGAGTTATATTCTGTTGTGTAAATGTACCATTCATTCTTCGTTCATTGATGGACATCAAGTTTGTTTCCAATTTTTAGCTATTCCCACCAGTTGAATAGTGTCTGTGTAGTAGCTCGAAGCATCTTTTAGGTATATGCCCAAGAGTGGTTTTAGCCAGTCTTGTAGGAGGTTGATTGCCATCTCCCTGAGGAGCTACCACACTGATTTCCATAGTGGCTGTGCAGGTTTGAGTCCCACCAGCCATGGGTGAGTTCCTGTAGGCAGCATCCTCAGCAGCACGAGCTGTCACTTGTGTCATTGATCCTGGTCACTCCTGCCCGTGTAAGAGGAAAGCTCGCAAGTTTGATTTGAATTTCCTGACAACTAAGGATGGTGACCATTTAAGCACTTCTTAGTCATTTAGTTTTACTCTTTTGAGAATTCTCTACAGTGATGACCTGTCTGCAAGATAAGCTGGTGTGACAGTGACACAGAACTTGTGGGAGTGACCAATCACTGACTTAAGGCCCATTCCATGAGCTAGAACCCATGACAAACGTTGCCTGGGTGACCAAGAACCTAAGCCTGGATAGGCAGGGACCTAGGGGGAAACCAATTACCTACGATTCTGCTGAAATGAATATAGCAATAAAATGATTCCAAGCAGCGTTCTGCTGTGCTCACAGATCCATGCCTTGCCCAGCCATCATCAGAGAAGCCTCCTCCTGCAGCAGATGGGAATAAACAGAGACCCTCAGCCAGTCAGCATTCAGAGAGTGAGAGACCCCTGACATAGATGTGGCCATCACATCCCTCCCCTCAGGGCCCAGGGAAAAGGAGGTAGGAGTGTAAGAGGCAGAGGGGAGGGAAGACACCAAGGAAACAAGGCCTAGACACAGTAGGGCTGGTGACAGAAACTCACAGAGGCTGTGGCAGCTTGCACAGGGAATGCCCAGGTCTGCACCAGATGTTGTCCTTGAACTAAAAGAAGTGGACACATGCTCCCATCCCTAACCCAGATGCTGTCTCTGAGACATGAAAAGAAAAGTCAGTTTTCTCCAATCGAGTCCCACTGGGGAAGCAGGCTCTTCTCAAGGGTAGACTCCATGCCCGGCCATGGCCGCCAGCACAGAACAACTGAAGAGCAGCTCAGGAGTGTCTTTGGAGGTTCTTTGTCTCCTAATGTTAAGTCAGAGCATCTGGTTTTAGCCTTATTAGTCCTTTGTGTTACATCCTGGCTTCCTGGTTTTGTGGTTTGGGGCCCCGTGCATACAAATGTGTTTCATTTCTGCATCTATGTGTGTTTCTTTGGTTCTTTTTCTTGTTTGATTGCTTTGTCCTACTTTGTGGGTTGTTTTGTTCTATCTTACTGTATTTTATTATTATTCCTTAGAGGCCTGTTTGTTAAGGAGAGACAGAAAGGGTGTGGATCCCGGTGGGAAGGGAAAACTGAGGGAGGAGTAGAGCCAGGGAAACCATAATCAATAAAATATAAGAAATCTGTTTCCAATAAAAGAAAGTATTTCCCCAGGATTAGCTAGGCTTGATAGCATGACTACACACAGATCCATTTGACTGTTATGTGTGGGTGTGATTTATTACCTTGTAGGTAACATGTGCCATAGAATATTAGCTGCCAAGGTCAGCAAGTGAGCTTGGCTTTTTTTTTTTTTTAACATCTTGTGGATTGAATTGCTTAAGTGTTAATTCTAAATACTTTTATCATAAATATTTAAAGCAAATAACCCATTTCCACTTAATCATAAACCATAACTCTTATTAGTCTGAAAGCACTGCATGGAAAATTACATATCTTCTTAATGTATTTTCTGTCTGTTTTTATGTCCATATAAAATGACAGCCCACAGATGCAGGATGACATCATCATCAGTGAGCCCAAGGAAGCAAAGGAAATCATTTGCGAGCTGACCATTTGAGCCGCTCCTTGTCAGCTCGGTCAGCCTGAAGATCCAGGACAGTTGACACTCAAAGGAGCCCCAAATTTAAATACAATGTCCTCCAAATGTCCCTTGGCACCAATGAATGTGATTTTTTTTGAATGCTACATTAGTTTCTCTAGTTCATCTCACTCAGGTCCATTGCCTTCCCCCTAATGTTGTGTCCAATTTTAAATGACGTGAATGATGGGCCTTCCATCTTTTACCTGGCCCATGTAACCCCTGAGTGCCCAGAACTTCTGGGCCTCATTTCCTGTGCTCGCTGTACTGTGGCCGACCTGAGGAAGGGGTGGCAGAGCGCGTGAGACTTTAATTGTTGCCTAATAGGCTATGAGCAACCTGAACACTTTATCAGGAGGGCATTTAAAATTAGCATTGTTATTCCAGAAGATGCTTCTATACTGCAGTAAAAATCATGCTGAGAGTGTGTCTGATATGTAACCTAATTTCACCACTTTCTTAATTTCTTCCCATTACTCCTAGTAATATACCTCTCAAGACATTTTATATTCTTTTCTTTGTACCTGTCTGTTTGCATGTGTGCAAACATGAATAATCACACTTGTGCAGGTGTAGGTGTGCTTGTTAATCTTACTCCTGCTGGGGTGAGGTGTGAGGGGGTTGCTTGTTTATTATGATGTGGAGACAGACGTTGGCTCTAGATACCTTCCTCTATTGCTCGCCCCCTCCCCACACCTTTTTTTTTTTTTTTTGCACAGTATCTCCCACTAACCCTGGAACTGCCACCTTAGCTAGACTGACTAGCCAGTAAGATCCCAGGAATCCTCCTGCTTGAGCACCCTGCACTAGGTTTATAGTGGTATGACACCATATCTGTCTTTTATATGGGTTCTAAGAATGGAAGTCTTTGTCCTTATGCTGGCACAGGAAACACTTCTTTACCCATGGGGTCATCATCCCAACCCCAGAAGTCAGTATCTTTGAAAAAGTTGTTGCTGATGGCCTCTATGGAAATAGATGATTTATTTCTTCTTGTCATAATAGTTTGCACTGTAGGGATTTAAATGTCTTATTCCTTCAAAATCTGAGAGAGTAGGCCAGTGGTAAAGTACGTGCTTTGCCTAGTACGTGTAAAGCTCCGGGCCCAATCCTTAGCACCATAAAGCTAAACAAGAAATCCCTTGATTCTCTTTCTTGGTCATTGAAATCTGTCATTTCTGGGACACTCTGTTTCTAAGACTATCATGAAAACCAGATTTCAATAATATCCTTTGAGAAGGGAACTTTTCTGTGCTCAGTGATATTTGAGAAGCCCTGACATCATTGCTTAGCTATTTGATGCTATTGTATTTTAAGTAATCTCCAGCCTGCTGACGGTTGTCACTTAGAAACCTTGCTGGTGTTTCTTCTTCTGCTACATCATCAGATTCTTCAGCCTGGTTCCTGCACCTCTGTATCATGATTACTCTCCTGTCAGCGCTACAAAGGATTTGGGGTGTGCTGTTCTTTTGAGAAAGGTCTCACTGGGAAGCATTGTCTAGCCTAGAACCCACTATAGCATAGACCAGACTGGCCCTGAACTCAAAGAAACTCACTCGCCTCAACTGAGATTAAAGGCATTCACTACCCCACCCAGCCCACAAAAAAAGGACTCTTGACAAAGAAAACACTGCCTAATGGTGATGGTTTTGAGCCATATCTTTTTTTTTTTTTTTTCCCGGAGCTGGGGACTGAACTCAGGGCCTTGCGCTCGCTAGGCAAGCGCTCTACTGCTGAACTAAATCCCCAACCCGAGCCATATCTTGAATAGCAAGTTTCAAACTCTATACCAATTGGACAATTTCTGTACTTGGTTCCTTAGGGGTAGTCTGTATTATTTTAAGAAAATTTCAAGTAAATATTGTTTGAATTTTAATAATTTTTAGATGTTCTTAAATTCCTGTGTTATGGGTATTACAACCATTAACCTTTTGTCTCCTCAGAGTTATTTCTTCAGTTTGCAAATATTTTCATGCATTCAGTGCACTGTCCCATGCACTGTACTGGGCGCTTTGAAAGGGACCCTGAGCAGCACCCCAGGCTCTGCTTCAAGAAGACCTGAGTTTCCAGTGAAAGAGAGCACTTAGCACTTTGATGGCACACTGCAGTGAAGCTAGGCTCGCATGGATGGGGAGAAACAAAGCCTTCTTGAAATGAGTGGCCGTGGCGCAGAAAGTAGACGCTCGGCTTTCTAGGAAAGTTTCAGTTCACTCAGAGAGTAAAGGGAGAAAGGCATTTCCAAGAGCAGAAGAAGCTCTTCGTATGAGGCCCAGACATCTAACATACTCTGGGAAAAGATCCATGATTCTTTATGCCGGGCATAAGTCGTTAGTACTAGTGCCAGAGAACTAAACAAAGACACAGAGAAAGTGCTCCAGCAGTCCAGTGATCCAAAGGAGCATTAACCCCAACGTAACTAGTCTTCGCCTGAGTACTGTGTGCTTGTACGTATGGCTTGTACGTATGGCTGTGCTGTGTTTATTACAGATTAGACCACTGGTTCTCATGGCTAAGGCTGCAACCCTCATGTGGTGGTGACCCAACCATAAAATTGTTTTGGTTGTGACTTCATACCTGTCATTTTGCTCCTGTTAGGAATCGTAACACAAGTATTTGTGTTTTCTAGCGGTCTTAGTAGACCCCTGTAAAAGGGTCTTTTGACCCCCAAAGGGTTGCAACCCCTAGGTTGAGAACTGCTGATGTAAACTAATGTTTTCCAAGCTGAGACATCTATTAGACCATCTGCCTCATTTCAGTTAATCACGCTGTATGGATAGCATTCATGCATTTCTAAAGTTCCTCAAATGAGTCTGATCTGATTTAAGAACCTCTTATCCATACCCTTTACACTTAGGTTCATGGGGCACGGGAGGAGCCCTTCACTGAGCCAAGAAAGGGGTGTGATTATGTCAGAGCCGTTTCCCCACTACACAAGCAGAAGCAGCAGTCTCCACCATGCTCCCTCTCTTCCTCCCGCAGCATTCACAGCTGCTCAAGTCAGCTCTGTGTGCTGGTCGCTGAAACATGCTCTTCTGCTCTCTGCCACCTCCCGAGCCAGAGCCCTGCCTTCCATCCTGCTGGTCTTGCAGCCAGACTGTCTCCACCATGGCTGCCCCAGCCCTGTTCACTCCAGCCCCAGCCGGGCTGTTCTGTCCAGCCTTCCTGGCCATCACCTCCTTAGGCTCTGTACATGCTGTTCTTCTGCCTTGAGTTTTCCTCTCCCAACTCCCTTCACCCCTTCCTTCCCCTCTCTTGGTTCTCAGCAAGCACATCTGGGAAGCGGTTCTGGCCGTCCCTGTCTGGGTGAGGTGCCAGTGCCATGTGCCACCATGCCGCTAGTGTATAGTTCACATGCCAGTTATTAATTGGATTGATGTGTCATCTACATCAAAACAGTAGCCCTTTCAGGAACTGGCTTGTTCACATTCGTTTCCTTATCTAGTGTCTAAAAGAGTATATGGTAGTTCCCCAATAAAAATGCTAAGCAGACTGAGAAATGTGCCCACCCACCTTTTTGAGTGCTTACAGTATGCCTCCCCTCCTGGTCTGAATTAATGGACTCTTAATGCTGTAAGAAAGGTAAAGAATTGTATATAAACATACAAGCTTATTCTCTTCTTTATTGTTAATTGCTAGTGTTACCATTGCCTGTGGTGATTGTCAAAATAATTTTTTAAAAGATGAGATCTCGTATAGTTTAGCCATTGGTTTTCTTGTCTGATGCTTACAATTTTCCTAGTCCTCCAGTGCAGACACAGGCTCGGCAGTTTACTCGGTTTGAGAACTAGAAGGGGTCAAATTATTGTACAGATTTTACCTCAACTTCCGTGCCCCAGCCTCTCTTCTTACCCGTGAGCCCATAGCTTGGGCCTCCTTTCTGAGATGCCTGCTTTGCACTGGAGAGGTTGCCTTCCTTCTGCCTCCTGGTACTAAGCAGTGACGTGGCCTGATGCTCGCAGAGCAGGAGGGCAACACAAGCCAGAGTCTCTGCACTCAGAATTATCGTCCTGGACAATGGAGTGTTCTCTGGCTTCCTCCCTCCTCCTGAGAGTTAGCTGTGAGGTTATTCAGGGTGGCGCGGTTTCCCTGCACAGAGACAAGCTTTATTTCCGGTCTCTCCATGGTCATTTTGATTCAGCTCTGTGGGCTCGATGACTTGTGCTCTGACTGGGACTCTAGAAAAGAAGCTGGATGAGCCCAGTCAGCAGGGTCTCGGTTTCTGCCGCAAGTCAGGCCATGGGGCAGGAGTGGGGGGCCTGAAAGATGGAGGTCCTGGTGGGGTGCAAATCCGCTCAGCCTCAGTGCCCCGGGTGGGAACGGCTGCTGTGGCCTGCGTGAGCGGGTGCGTCCTGAGAATGAGCAGCGCCCTGAGATGGGAGACTTGGTGTGCTGAAACCAGACGGTCCTGACAGACGAGGATGGGTGGCCGTTCTGTTTAACTGGACTGTGCTGAGCTGGACAGAGGCAATGAGAGATTTAAAGCATTGTGTCTGGCCTTATTCCTGTCTAACTCACTTTGACCCAGGAGAACAGCCCTAAGGCTAAAGCTTTCCTTGGGCTTCCTGAACAAGTAGTGGAAACAGTGGGGCCTGGGGTTGACACTCCTGTGTGTCCTACTCCGAGCCCTGAGCAGGCCAGCAGCTATTAGATCTTGGCACCCCTACCTCCGCCGTCTGCCTCCTGCTGCTACAGCTGCTGCAGGAGGTACAGGGATTAAAGATGGCGGGGCTGTGCTTCCTCCCTTGGCTCTGACCTCCCAAGGCTCTGCTTAGATGCAGCTGGCTGAGCTGGGGTGTCTTGGGAGCATCCAGAGGACCCAGAGCTCAATCTATCAGGTCCCCTGCAGCAGCTGTTATCAGCAGCAGCAGCAGCAGCAGCAAAGGAAGGGTGCATGGCGGATATGCAGGAAGAGCACCAGACAAGTCTGTGCTCCAGCGTTGGAATCAGCCGGTGTGCATGCGGAGCCGGTGACGGTGCTGGAGAGAAGGAAGGGAGATGCTGTTTTCCACAGTTATCAAGATAAACAGAGCGGCCAGGGCGGCTGTGCAGTTGTGTCAGTGCGCCATCGAGCTGATTACTTTACCCAGTGGGAATTAGCACATCCCCCTTTTCTGCTGGGGGAGGAGGACTGTAGCTAACAAAACTAGTCAGTCATTGGAATCCTCCTGCAGAATGGCGATAATTTATAGGACTGTCTGACGGCTCCTTGTTTGGACATTTAATTAGTGAAAATAACAGTCTAGAAGATGAAATGGTTCAGTTGGCTGAGACAAATATTTGAGGACCTGGTAGAACGAGTGGGCAAAGAGGCCAGAGAGGCAGCGGGAAGGTAACGGTGTTATTTTGAGACAAGGAGTAGAAGTGTAGCCCTAAGGCTGGAGCGGAGTGGACGTGGTCATCACGGCCCTGCCTACCAGATTTCAAGTGGCCATAGAAACTTGAAGGCTACAGGTCTCAGATTCCAAAAGGTCCCAGAAGTGCTGGCTGGAAGCCCAGATATCCAAAGGGATGGGCACTCCCTAACGACAAGTAGTGACGGCTTTAGTGGTGGTCACACTGAGAACACACATCAGTTCTCACGCCCTTCAGAACAGAACCCCAGCAAAGCTCGAGCAAGGCTGTGTAGGCCGAAGCCCCATTTGTATGGAAAACGGGAAGAGCATGTGCTTAATGACTTAAAGGCTCAGGAAGGTAGAGTTCAAAGCTGCGGTACCCTCAGAGAAAGGCACCAGGCTCCCGCACAGTGCTGACCATGCACCGGGCAGGAGAGCACTGAAAGGAGGAGGGCCGGTGTCCACATGTCTGTGGAACAGACATGAGCTGTAGACCCACTCCCCCACTGCCCTCAACTTGACCGGTTCTCCCCAGCCAGAGTGCAAACCTGGGAGCCTAACTGATGAGGGCAAAATAAGGGCATGCTGGGGGCTTGGGGATTTGGCTCAGTGGTAGAGCGCTTGCCTAGGAAGCACAAGGCTCTGGGTTCGGTCCCCAGCTCCGAAAAAAAGAACCAAAAACAAAATAAGGGCATGCTAAGCCCAGGAGGGGCACAGTTGAGAAAGGCCTTACTTCACGGGGTGAACTGATCTCTAGTAGAGACAGACCCTGGCACTGACAAAACCCTAAAACATGCACACGCATGGGCAGTTTGGGGTCCAAATTTATCACTTGCTTCTAGAACAGTAGCATGTAGGTCTTTACCCTTCCTTCCCTGCAGGGAGTTAGAGATCTCTCCCTAGCTAATGTGGCCAGCCCCAGAGGGGAGTTGAAAGATCTTAAGGAGGCTTTGCTGGCAGTTGCCTCTTTTTGTAGTTTTTGCTGTTTGGTTTGGTTTGTCTGAGATAGTTTCTCTGCCTAGCCCCGGCTGTCCTGGAACTCACTCTGTAGACCAGGCTAGCCTTAAACTCAGAACTGTCTCTGCTTCTGCCTCCCTGGTGACAGTTGGCTCTTTAGGGAACACTAAAGTGGAGCTGAAGCCCTGGCCCCCTGTGCCCTCAGACTCTCTGCTGTGTGCCCAAGGAGACCACAGGAAACTGGTGAACTACCGCGCTCAACACACACGGGAAGAAGTACATAGGGGAATTAAGAATCCAAAAGGCCACCTCCATCCTTAGAGAGGTTAAGCAACAGCAGCAGCTTTATACCAGGAATGCCTCGGGAGGGGACCCGTCAGGGAGTAAGACGCGTTGTTAGAGATTTGATGTATGAAAGCAGAACCAGGACATCAGTAAGCAGCCTGGACACTGCAAACAGAGGAAGACCAAACTCGTGGAAAGATACGCAAGAGAAGACATAAAAATGCAGGTCAGGACCCTCAGGTTCTCGGAAGGTTCTGGGAGTCCAAACTTCAGGCGTCATTGAGAAAAGTCCCAGGGGAAGAAGTCAATACTAACAGTTAAGGTTTTACCCAGAGTGCAATGTGTGGGTTTCCAGATTGCAAAGCCCGCTCCAGAAATCTTCAAGTCATTTCTGATAACGGGGTCTAGACAGAATCTGTGCTTCTAGAGCAGGCCGTGATCAGATAGTACAACGGCCATTCTGTACCAAGGCAGTTAACTGACAAGATGATATTCTATGCAGAGCTCTTGAGGAAAACACTAGGTAGTTCAAAGGCGCACACCAGATACAATGGCAGCCAAACAGGAAGGCGTGCTAGAGGTTGGCCCACAGTCTGTAACTGTTCATCTCCCAGGGAGCTTCTGGTAGGTGTGCCCCACCAAAGTCACAGAGGAAGACTGCAGAGAGCAGGCGAGACATAAAAGCAGCGGTGAGTGAGGTGGAATGGGAGGCAGCGGGTGGCCAGGCTGGGCCAGGCCTGCCCAGGAGGCCGGAAAGATAGCTGGCAAAGGAAGAAGTTAAAACCGCGTCTCCTTCATGCGTCAGAATGTTTTGAGAGCAGTGTATCCGCTGAGCACGAACTACTGGGAAAAAAGGGTTTGCGTGGAGTTTCTAGAAAATTAAGCAAAGCAAATCTCTTGAGCCGTGGTCCCTTGGTGACACATGCCTGTCACCCTAGCGTTTGGTAAGATCAGGTAAGATTCCATCACATTTGAGGGCCAGCCTGAGCTATGGGAGACCCTGTCCCAAACAAAGGAAAACAAAACAAGCTAACTGATTTCTGACTAGGAAGACCCCATGCAAGATTAGATGTGAATAACATTTACATAATCATAATGTAAATCGTAAGTATTGATCCAGCCGATGGTACAATCTACGCTGGGGGATGGGAATGGTACAGTTGGAGAGGGAAAAGCTAAATCCTTGTCTGCTGTGGTAGCATTGGTCGATAAAGCCTAAAACCAGAAGATCAAGAAATAGCATTAAAAGCTGTTGATTATAGATGCAAGATAAATCCTAAAATAATGAATTAAAGCAGATAACAGCGCTTCCTCCGGGGAGGGGAAGGAAGAAATGGAGCATGGGACATTTGTCATAGCAAGCCTTACAGGTGATTTGACTTTTAACTGTGTGCACATACAATATTACTTTTAAAATTAAAGAGGAACTAACAGTAAAGGCAGCTTTGGCTTGTCTGAGTACAGCAGTGGTTCCCCTTATCGAAAACAAACCCCTCTTTATAGGAGCCCATGCCTCTGTGTGTGTGCGGTGCACCCCTCCCCCACGGGTGGGCTCTGCTCACTGCCCCAGCACTGACGCTGTACCGGGAGGGCTCAGAGCAGGAGTCTTGAGGGTTGAACTCTAAAGACATGGGAGGAAAACAATCCTTGCTAAACTACTCCACCTCCCAAGCGGTTTCCTAATCCACAAGAGATGGTGGACAGACTTCCATTGAACTTCAGCACCACGGGTGTGGACCAGCAAAGGCCTTTTATGTTGACTGAAGGACCGAATCAGCCTAGCTCCTGCTGTAGGCAGCCCCACAGTGCCTCTTGGAGCTTCTTTCCATCCCTCTGTGCTTGAGCTCAAGTTCTAAAGACTTGGATGAGTCTCTCATAGGTGCAGCATTGAAACTGGAGGGCAAGCATCTGTGGCAAATGTGGTCACACGCTAGACTTCAGCAGCCCTGAGGGTGCACTGAGTGTCCATGCCCACTGTGGTTCGTCCTTGTGTGCTTCCTGCAATTCTTTGCATTTCCTGTCTGTGGGCGGTGAATATTCCCCTCATTTTCTCCAGTATTGTTTTTATTTACTTTCCTATTCTGCCTCTAGTTGAGAGCTGTGCATAATTAGAGCGCTACTTGAATTGCGTGCCAACTGAATCACTGGCTCGCTTCCCCCTGGCTCCTCCCCCTTCCTATTCCATTCTGAGTCAAGTATAGAATTTCTCAAGGGCAGAGGAAGTTCTCTGAAGTATTCTGTGACCATGGGTGACTCCAGGGATATTAGATGGCACATGTGGAATTCTGGAGGTTGGATTGAATTGAGAACTGTTTTCTCAATACAGTTTGGTCAGTGTTCTGAGGCTCCTTTGTCCAAGCTCTGGGTTCTTTAGGTAGGAGAACACGAGACATTGGGGGTTACAGGTCGACAAGTCTCCAGTCTGAAGATAAGACTATAGACATGATATTGAATATGTTCACATGTGAAATGCATATATGATAGCATGTTTGCACACGTTACAGGTGGCTGTATGTCAGTATGGACTATGAATGGTCGTATGTGTGGCATGTTCAGAGTTGTTAGAAGCCAGTGCTGGCTTCTCAGCAGAGTGAAGCAGAGGCCGGTGTCCTCAGTTCCTGCGTTCCGTGGCACTCTAATTTCTGAGCCTCTGAGACTGTCGTGACCAGTCACCATGGCATTTCTTCAGGTAGCCAGTGTTGGCCTTCTTAGGAATCATAAATGTTGCTTTGGAGAGCCAGACCTTTCTCATTTTAACTTCTCACAACTAGCATATATAACTATACAAACATGGTCTTGTGGAGGTTCTCTTGTTTCTGAGACATGGTGTCACTCAGCAGCCCAGGCTAGCCTTAAACTGGAGCAGGCCTGACCCCTCTGCCTCCTGGGTGCTGGGGTGACAGCCTTGCCTCTCCCCCTAACCACTGAGACTTACTCATGCATGCACAGAGCACATTTCAGTCAGACCGTGACCAAAATTCTTTCTCTTCCCGTTTACCCCTCTTCCTTCCTCATTTATTCACCTGTTCTAAAAGAAGAACGAAAGGGGGAAAGTCCCGTGTCTTTAGAATTTGTTGCAGTGAATGGCCCATGCCATCCTAGTTAACGGAAAAAGAAATATTTTGCCCACCATGATCCATGACCCCCACAAAGCAGATGTTTTATAGGTCACAGTCACAAAATGAGTTTTTACAGATTCATAAGTAATCTAACAGATTTAATTTCCTCTTGCTGCTTCTTCCACTGTAAGCTTCCCTTAGACGCATTTGTCTGTGTTGGAGGAAGGGGCCGCTGGGTGGACTGGGATACGTAATGCCACTGCTGCCAAGATAAAGCGAGGCTGTCTCTCCCCTGCCTGCCCCGGCATCTTAGGCTAGGGGAAAAGTTAATGAAAAAATGCAAATGTTGAACTTAGGTAATTCCGTCCTATTTGTTGAGATACTTTGTGTTGGTTTCAAATGTTTTATTGAGTAATAAAATTGGTGATTTGTTCCCATTAGCAGCCCACGGAGAGCAAGGTTGGCTCCCTCATTATGGTGTGCTCCCCGCACCTTCCTCTGTGTCCCTCTGCTTGCTGCTGTGCTCCCCGATCCTCCTCTGTGTCCCTCCACTCATTGCTGTGCTCCCCGATCCTCCTCTGTGTCCCTCCACTCATTGCTGTGCTCCCCGATCCTCCTCTGTGTCCCTCCACTCATTGCTGTGCTCCCCGATCCTCCTCTGTGTCCCTCCACTCATTGCTGTGCTCCCCGCACCTTCCTCTGTGTCCCTCCACTCATTGCTGTGCTCCCCACACCTTCCTCTGTGTCCCTCTGCTTGCTGCTGTGCTCCCCGATCCTCCTCTGTGTCCCTCCACTCATTGCTGTGCTCCCCGCACCTTCCTCTGTGTCCCTCCACTCATTGCTGTGCTCCCCGATCCTCCTCTGTGTCCCTCCACTCATTGCTGTGCTCCCCACACCTTCCTCTGTGTCCCTCCACTCATTGCTGTGCTCCCCACACCTTCCTCTGTGTCCCTCCACTCATTGCTGTGCTCCCCGATCCTCCTCTGTGTCCCTCCACTCATTGCTGTGCTCCCCGATCCTCCTCTGTGTCCCTCCACTCATTGCTGTGCTCCCCGATCCTCCTCTGTGTCCCTCCACTCATTGCTGTGCTCCCCGATCCTCCTCTGTGTCCCTCCACTCATTGCTGTGCTCCCCGCACCTTCCTCTGTGTCCCTCCACTCATTGCTGTGCTCCCCGCACCTTCCTCTGTGTCCCTCCACTCATTGCTGTGCTCCCCGATCCTCCTCTGTGTCCCTCCACTCATTGCTGTGCTCCCCGCACCTTCCTCTGTGTCCCTCCACTCATTGCTGTGCTCCCCGCACCTTCCTCTGTGTCCCTCCACTCATTGCTGTGCTCCCCACACCTTCCTCTGTGTCCCTCCACTCATTGCTGTGCTCCCCGATCCTCCTCTGTGTCCCTCCACTCATTGCTGTGCTCCCCGCACCTTCCTCTGTGTCCCTCCACTCATTGCTGTGCTCCCCGATCCTCCTCTGTGTCCCTCCACTCATTGCTGTGCTCCCCGATCCTCCTCTGTGTCCCTCCACTCATTGCTGTGCTCCCCACACCTTCCTCTGTGTCCCTCCACTCATTGCTGTGCTCCCCGATCCTCCTCTGTGTCCCTCCACTCATTGCTGTGCTCCCCGATCCTCCTCTGTGTCCCTCCACTCATTGCTGTGCTCCCCGATCCTCCTCTGTGTCCCTCCACTCATTGCTGTGCTCCCCACACCTTCCTCTGTGTCCCTCCACTCATTGCTGTGCTCCCCACACCTTCCTCTGTGTCCCTCCACTCATTGCTGTGCTCCCCGATCCTCCTCTGTGTCCCTCCACTCATTGCTGTGCTCCCCGATCCTCCTCTGTGTCCCTCCACTCATTGCTGTGCTCCCCGATCCTCCTCTGTGTCCCTCCACTCATTGCTGTGCTCCCCGATCCTCCTCTGTGTCCCTCCACTCATTGCTGTGCTCCCCGCACCTTCCTCTGTGTCCCTCCACTCATTGCTGTGCTCCCCGATCCTCCTCTGTGTCCCTCCACTCATTGCTGTGCTCCCCGATCCTCCTCTGTGTCCCTCCACTCATTGCTGTGCTCCCCGATCCTCCTCTGTGTCCCTCCACTCATTGCTGTGCTCCCCGATCCTCCTCTGTGTCCCTCCACTCATTGCTGTGCTCCCCGCACCTTCCTCTGTGTCCCTCCACTCATTGCTGTGCTCCCCGATCCTCCTCTGTGTCCCTCCACTCATTGCTGTGCTCCCCGATCCTCCTCTGTGTCCCTCCACTCATTGCTGTGCTCCCCGATCCTCCTCTGTGTCCCTCCACTCATTGCTGTGCTCCCCGATCCTCCTCTGTGTCCCTCCACTCATTGCTGTGCTCCCCGCACCTTCCTCTGTGTCTTTCCTCTTTATTTATTGCTCAGACTTAATTTTCACTTTCTATGTCCTACTTCCACCTCAGAATCCTTGAAATACTACAGTGTGAAGAAGAGACAGCCTAACCAGGAAGTACATGTTCCGTCCAATGGCATTCAAGCTGGCTCCTCCGTCTGGGTGTAAGGAGCCCGTTTGATTGAGTTTCCTGTTTTGTCCAGCACCTCGTGTCCTAGACCCCAGCTCCCGTGCCTCTGTGTTGGGCAGAGCTGGTCATGCCCTCCATTTGACCCAGCTTGCATTCCGCCAGACAGTGGTTTTGTAAGTGTTTTGACCTAGGCAAGCATGATTGTCTGCAAGGCTCTATGGCGTGTACTTTATTTATGAACAGTGCATAACAATGTGTTATCTGTTTCCTTAACTCTAAGTCCCACGGGGAGGGATGTATTTGTATTGCGCAGACTGGGAGTTGCAGGCACATGACAAGTGCCCAGTAACACCGTTCACACAGGCTGTGGATCTCTGGGGGTGGGGTATAAAGGGAACCCTGTGTACTTGCTTTTGGCCTTTGAAATAAGTGTAGTGGATTCTCCCTGGGACTTTGACAGCCCAAGCTCTGGGTACGTGTGTGAAGACGAAGCTTCCATATGTGAATGAGTGGGTAGTGAGTGTTCTACTCTCTCCCATGCTCCTCCAGTGTGGAGCCCAGGACAACTGAAGACCTAGCCGCTCATCCCCGGGCTCATCCCCTCAGAACTGCACAGTGCTTCCGTTCTTGTCCGTGGCTTAGCGTGAATGTCTTCTGATTGAGGTCTAGGTCCTGTCTCTTTGCTCCTTCCTCACTGGCTTAGTCGAATTTCTTGTACCTGGTGGGTGGATCTTGATTAATGACAGTTTGACTCAGGATACCTTTAAGAGCTTAAATGCAGAAGCAGAAAATTGAAATGAACTAAATAAACTTTACACCTTATATAATTTTATGTGATTTATTTAAACAGTACAATTAGTTCAGGTGGTAATAATTCCAAGAACAGTTTTGTAAGTTAAAGGCACGTGGCAGTGTTCGTTAGGCTCTGAATATTTGGGGGACAGGGAAAAGTTATTGTTGGGTATTCCCTTCTGCCTCTTTTGTGGAAAACCTCAGATGTTTCCCACTGTGTTGGGTGCCTCTCCGCTGAGGGAGCTCTGGGTTGCGCTGTAATCGCCTCTAACCATCGTCTCTGCCCCTTGCTCTCTGTGGCATCAATTTTTTCAGCGAAACAAGATGGCTTCTTGTTTTGTTTGCCCTTCAGGTTGAGTGTCTGGGAAGGGGGTGCATGATTGCTCCCTCTGCAGGGCCCCAGGCCAGACAGCAAGGGCCTGGTCGCTCTCTGAGCTGGTAGCCTGTGCTTAGGCGAACTGCACACAATGTTTAACCTTTCCGTAATTCTCCCTCTCCAAGTGCTCACCACTGCAGGGGCTTCGCCGGTGTCGGCAGAGGAGAATCTATAGCGGCCAGAGCAGCCAGCGGGAAGGCTTTCTAACAGTTACAAATCTTCTCTGTTGCAGCATGCTTTTTCTAGAAGCTTTTTGTCATTCTGGCCGCAAACTGTTTTCCACCAACTGCCTTAGCAACAAGGCCCAGAGTCCCTCCCTCCCTCCCAGCTTGTGGTCTGCTGTTCAGAGCACAGACCTTACGCCCAGCATTGGAGGCCTGAGGAACCGTAGGTAACTGTGGAATGTAGCTGTGCTTGGGCTTGGAGGACCATGTGCTTTGTTAGATGAAAGAAGGCAAAGGTTGGACAGAAGCCTCGGGAGTGACCAAACCCCAGGTAAACCTCTAGTAAGAGTAGCAATTTGTTCTTGTCAGGGGTCTGTACCTAGACATGCAAAGAACAGAACTTCTCAGAGTTCTCTAAGGCCACTTGGAAGAGGATGCAAACTATTAAGGATCCCTTCTTAGACATGCGAACAGCTTTGACCATGGTATCTGTTTATGCCAATAGTGTAAAGTCCAATTTGAAAATAAACTTTGTTTACCAAAGATTGAAATTCTATTGAATTTTAGATTCCCTTGATTCCTTGAGAGCTTACTTAAATAGTCTTAAAATAAATTTTATCCCATAATAGAACGTGCTCAGTATAGAGAACCATGTAACTGAGACTTAAGGGTTAAGGAGTCGCTCTAATGGAACTAGAGACTAGGCAGTTAAGGTAGGAGTGTACAGTCCACTGAGTTTCTCTTTTCTTTAGTACATTAAGATGCTTAGTTTTCACTGTTAGCTGTGAGAAATTGGCTCCGGAAGCAATGACAGAAATGACGGACAGATGAAGGGTGAGAACACGTGCCTTTCCCTAACAGCAGACAAGCCATGACGTCACCAAAGGCCTCTAAGGAAGTGGCATGTGCCTTAATGAGTTAGTCTGAACCTTCCGATGGACTGAGTGGTGCAAATCATCACCGTGATGAGTCTGCCTGGGTTCCTTTCTCTTTCTTTACCAAAGAGGGGGCTTGGCAAGTGGGTGGGGGCTTGAAGCTCGTGGCAGGCCATTGGTTCCTCTCTTGCTTTCACAAGCACTGAGACAGGTCCAGAAAAGGTACGTTGTTATGACTGCAAAGTAGGAAATTTTGGAGATGTACATTCTTAATAGAACCTGCTTCCTTTGCCCTATGGTGCCCTGCTGTGCTGCCTCAGTGGCTGGGCCAGACCTGTCTGTGTGAGCCAAGTGTGCCCTGTGGCCATCAGGAGCGCTCTCCTCCTCATTGGCCCAGCATTCAAAGTCCAAACCACAAAATAATGTACCCAGCAGTCTACTCTTAAGATACCCTACTCTGCCAAGCCTTGCCTTTAGTACTCTAAACTATTTAACTCATTTAAACACTCTGTAAAGGTTTTACTGTCGACGTTTTCTGGCTAATTTTCATTGTTAATTATTTGTACAAGTTGACAACATTGTACTTGGTATACAGTGTACTAAGATGTACGTTCACAGCCACTCTCTCTTACCCTCCTCCCTGATCCTCTCCTTCCTATCTAGTCCCATTCTTTCCTTCCCTCGTGCCCTCCTGGGGGACCGGGCAGGGGGATACAGCAGTCACAGCTTCTCCGTCTTCAGGACTGCAGCATCCATGTCAGTGCCCCACTGTGCTTCTCCCTACCCTCTGGCTCCCATAGTCCTTTGCCATCTTCCTCCATGATGTTCTCTGTATTAGAAGGAGGTGACATCGATGTCCCATTTGGGACCAAGTGCTCAGCAGTCACTTACTCTCATCACTTTGGCCTCGACCCATTGCCATGGCAGGCAGGCTTCTCCGCTCGAGGCTGAGCGCTGCACTGACAGCAGTGTAAATACTGGGAGGGCAGTTCAACTGCATGTCCTGGTGGTGACACCTAAGTAGTGAATCCCTGTAGCTGACCCTTGCTACTGTGTGGGTTCTCCCCCCCCATCCCTCCCACCCCTGGGTTCACCCCTGTCACTAGATAGGAAATAAAGAATAGGGGGGAGAGAAACAGAGATCCCTGAATCTAATTCCTTTCCCTTGGTTTGTTCTTTGGGCACGACTACTAATAAAGCACAGCTACCCCCTACCCCCAACAGCCAACAGTCACCCACCCCACCTCTCAGGGTCCTAACATTTATACCCTCTGAAAAGGCGCTGAATTCCAAATGCCACACAATCGCAGAAACTGTCTGCAGCTGGCAAAACTGTGCCTCCGCTAGAGCACGAGGCAAATCACAGTCAGCTGCTGTGGACGTATGAAGCGGTCCCACATCTCCACACCTGGGATTAAATGAAAAGCACATTCTTATGGTATTTGTGTTTTCAGAGGAAACCAAAATTCCAGAACTCTCACTACAGATTCCCCAATGGCTCCTGAGACCTCCTTAGCCCCAGGCTTTTGAACAGTTCTACAGTGCTATGCATATATCCCCTCCCCCAGAATGGGCTTTCGATCTGATCAGGAAGCAGTCATTAACCCAGAACCTTCAGGCCTCTATTGTACCAGTAACCATATCTTCCTTGAGCAGTTTGCTATTGTAGCACAAAAGGTGGTTGTGGCTTTTCTTCTCGAATGGCTTGCATAACACCTTCCAGGACATCAAATGCCAGCTAGTGCAGAGAGAGGGCTACCAGCTCTATGTCTCTGTGGTTTGTATCCAGAGTGCGTGGTGTTTTCAGCAGTAACTAGTTCTGATGGGCAGCCAAGAGCAATGGTACTAACCTTGATGGCTTTGGTAGCCTCTGGGCTGTGGTTACTTGGCCAACAACTCAAGGGGAGGTATCCTGCACCTGGCCACAGGATTTGCAAACTTTGCAAACCTATGACTTGGGGGTATATTGTTGACCTTTCTTAAAAGAGGAGGAAACAAAGCTTTTAATTGCTTCTTTTCTCTCAAACGACTCATCTGCCCCCATGGTGGCTGCATTGCTCTGAAGCCCACACTGGTCTGAAAGTCTTCAGAGCTTTCTAGTTTTAGTAGGCTGTCCTGAACATTTTAACTTTCTCTTGTTAAAGAAGACAGGCTCCCTTTCACCCAGTCTCTCAGCTCTGACGAACTTCGTTACTGAAACATCTTGTTCTGAACTGTGTTCAAGGCCCAGGCTCTGGCAGCCACTCGAAGACTGAACACAAAGAGAGCAGGGAAGTGTCAGAAAGAGATCGGTTCACTGGGACCGGTGTGGGTGGCATTTATCTTTTTGAGTCCGGCCATTCTGCTGCCTTGTGGCTTCTACAGCACACTTTAAGTTTTAATTACCTTCAGACAGAGCCGCCGTGTTGAGGACCTCTGAGAACAGAGCGGAGCTCTCCAGTTTCCTGGTGCTGCTCCTCCCTGCACACTGATGAGGCCCTTGCAGCCTCTGCCCTTGTTACTAGGTGACACAAGTGACTGTGCACCACAGAGACAGCGCTGAAGGGAAAGAGCAAATCCGAAGCTTCGCCTGTTTGCTGTCCAGGGATTCTGGTGGCAAGGAGTGATAGCCACTTCCCTTGCTTAAACATTAGAATCATTTTGTTTCTCTTTTCAAAGAAAGTTAAAAGACAAAACAAAAAGAATGGACTCCATCCCAACCCTTTCTCTTGGGTTTTCAGCTGCAGCTTCTCACCCGCCCTGGGCTACTCCATTCTCAGCTCTGGAAGGAAATGAGCCAGTGATCAAGGGAGGTGCTTGCGCGCATCCTCAGTCATTGCTTAAGGGTCTCTTTAAGGCAGGCTTTGGACTTCTTAGTGTAGGGCTCCGGGCCGTCGGCAGCCATTGAAGCCTGGCCGTTTGGAGAAGCCGTGCTCTTTCCAGTCTGGCTCTTCAGGGCAGGAGCTTGGCTGGCTTCTTGCTTATGGTTTTTATTTCTTGAAGTATGAGCTTGGATAAGGACATCAAGCATTGCTGTGAGTTATGCTGAAACTGCCCAGGCTTAGAAAGCAGAGGGGTTGGGGTGACAGGGCTCCCGGCATGCTGCGTGGCCAGCAAGTGATGTACAGTGATGAATGGCTGGCTTGACCTCAGGGCCATGGGCGGGGATAATGCTGTCTTCATTTATGGTGGCTTTGACCTGGACCATTTGTCTGTGTTCTTCTTATCTATTATTTTGTTTATTGTCACAAACACTGTCATTAAAGTTGTAAAATGTCTTCAGTTGCTCTTAACTGTGGGCAAGGGAAGGAAAACTTGCATAATTTTGTCTATTCCTGCCTGGGTAAAATTTGGGAAATGACTGTAATCTACTGGAAAGCTTGGTTTTCGTGCTTCCAAAGGGCAGGCAGGACCTGCTCAGCATCTGCTTAGGCACCAGGAAGGGAGAGGCCCGTTCCGCCTGGGCTTTTACCCCGCACTGTGGGAGAGGTAGCCCTTCTCTGGTAACTTGACCTTGAGAATAGGATCCGATCACATTGCACCAAACTGCCCACTCTAAGGTTGCAGAGGGCAGCGCTCGGGCCACCTCGGGCTTCTGCGGTTGAAAGTGCTCTGCTGGTCGAGTTCCTGTGGTTACAGGAAATGACCAAAATTAGATTCAGGCCAAGGCTCCAGGTTCAGTCCACCCCTTCCCTTCCAGAAAATACAGGGGAGACCGCCGCTGACAACAGGAAAAGACAGCACGGATCCACTACGACCTTACTCTAGATGAACTCCCTGGCAAAAACCACACCTAACCAACTGCGCCGCCCTCTTTCTCCACAGTGAGGCTGAGGAAAGCCAGGAAACCTTCCGTGTGCCTGCGGGCTCCTGAGAGGAGGAACAGTTGTTAGGGCTCGGCAAGGGAAGGATGGCGCCTCCCTGCAGGAAGTGTAAGCACTCTGAGTAGCTAGTCCAGGCGATGTCATTAGGGCGGGTTCTGAAGATGAGTGATCGGCAGTGTCAAGGAGCAGATGGTTAAATGAGCTGCACAGGGAGTGCCATGAGGCACAGGCTGGAAGAAACGGAAGAGGATAGGGCATGAGGTAAAAGCCCTAAATAGAGTCACCTTAATGTGAACATTCCAAATAGTGTTCTACATCCTGCACGTAATCCGGACTGATGAGAAATGTTACAAGATTACAGAATTAGTGAACAGCGATTAACTCGGAAGTAAAATTATATCATCTGAATCGAAGGTTGTTCTTCATCTGAGGGAGGGTATTATTAAAACCTTGCCCGGACTGTCATTTCCTAATTGAGATCTGTTCTCTCACAGGCCCCTGTCCCTCAGAGTTCACAGTTTGCAAGGGCATCCTTAGTTGTTTTTCATGGTCTTCCCTCTTGAATTCTAGTAAGATCGTGTAGGGCACCTTCCCTTTGGAATTGCGTGACACTCAGAAGAGTGAGTTTGTGTCTTCGTTAACCTGTGAACCGTCAGTCCTTTCGGAGACAAGAGAGCAAGCCGCTCCAAGGTTTAATGCTTGTGTGTGGCAGATGAAGTCTCTAGGGAAACGGGCAGGGTGAACAGGCCAAGGCACTCCAGACCTGCCCAGTGCCACTGCACGCGGTGTGCAGATGGCAGAGCTGTGGGGCCAGGCGGAGGCTGCAGAGCAGGCTGGGTCCTCCCTACAGGGGAGGCTCCCCGGCAGTCACGTGGGGGCCGGCGTAAGTATGTGGGCTTCACTTTCTAGTTGGGATGGGAGCAGTAAAATAAGTGATGTCCGTGGTGCTTCTCAGTAGGCTCTGTGCATGTTTGCTTCGGGACAGGGAAGCAGCATTGATTGCATGCATTTGTCTGCAACGCATGGAAGGAAGCTCTCGGAGCCGAAAGCATTTGACTTTGCCTATAGTTTTGCACATGTACCCAGACAGACTCCTAGCCATGAGGCAAGGTAGAAGCTGGTTGTTACTCTCCTGGGTAAATGCCTCCTGGGTTTCCATTTGTCCTGACATCCAAGGGTTGAGCTGAATAGGACCTAGTGTGATTCCTAGGTACATCAGATCTGAGTTCTACTACATTCCCCGAGAAATGGCCTGGCCATGAGCCGGCCTAGGAGGTTGACTTGAAGGTTTTCAAGGTCCCCTTTACTGTTTCTGGCTCCATGTCCTCCCTCCCCTGCCTCCCCTGGCTGTGGCAGAGTTCCTTCCAACAGCTGTCTCTCTTCTCGCCTTCAGGTACATTCGAATAGTTGGGACTCACAACACAGTGAACAAGATTTTCCACATTGTGGCTTTTGAATGCATGTTTACAAACAAAGCCTTCACTCTGGAGAAGGGCCTGATAGGTAAGTACCACAGTGACCTTTCTGCATATCTACCTAGACACTCCGCCTTCCAGTGTTTTCGGATTGTAGTAGTGCCTATTAGGCAGCTCTGATTGAGGACTGCCGCTGATGTTTGAACGTCATATGGCTCAGTGACAGAGAATGCTGTTTATTTGTACAAAAATTCAAAATAATAAGCTCGGGAAGCCTACGGAACCAAACGCGAAGACGATGCTGTGGCCGAGCACCGGGGTCATTCTGGGAACTGCTCTGATCTGCAGAGTACAGATGCTCTCGGTAGCAAAGGCTTCCCCGCCAAGGCTTGTCTCTAAGAGAAGGCAGGGCTGGGGAGGGCGGCTGTCTGATACTGAGCAGGTAGCCTTCCAAGGCTTTGATTGGATGTGAATGGGAAGTGTAGCTGTAGGATGTTCTCAAAGACAAGTCGGCCGGGATTCTCTTTGCCTAGTCCAATTGCTGTCCTTGTGTACAGTCTGACTGGAATGCTGACCTGCCCTTCAGGAAGTAAGGCACTGGGTGGGAGCTGCCTGGCGAAGTTTTCCCGGGGTGTTTTCAGCTCTAGGACCTTTGCTCGTTTTCTCCTGTGTCCGGTTTTGTGTAGTCCGTTGTGCATACTCCATCCCTGGCCTTGGCCTTGGCAGTATCAAGAGTGACTTCTCCCTCCCAGGCACTGTACTCTGTTTTCCCAGGCCTTTGGCTTTTCCTCCCCTCCTGTGGAGCTAGGCTCCTGAGATCCTTGAAGCTCTGCTTTTGCTGTAGCTGTCCTTGGAAATAACTCACTGGTGTGAGCGTATGCTTTGCCTAGCCTTACCTAGAACAAACTGCTGTGTCTTTGAAGGATTTCGTTCTCCTGGCCGTGTTGGGACACACATGCACATTGACACAAGTCTTTAGAGCGTGGTAGACTAACAGGGAGGAGGAGGACAACATACAATGCTGTGTGAGGAGCAGGAGTGTGCAGCCCCACCCCCGCTGCATTTCCCTCATTACTTACAGAAGTAGCCAGACTGGGGAGCGCCCCCTGAGAAGAGCACCTTTAGAGCTCACCCCGAAAAGTTGTTTTATTTTTTACTTTATTATTGATGTAATTTTTTTTAAAAAAAATGAATATTTGTGCTATTTTTGTGACTTTCAAGTGATGTGAAAATTAACAGGTTTGAAGCACTGTGTGGTGTCACTGTCTCATTCTGTGTGCTGTGTAGGTCTGGGGAGACTTGAGGCCTCACTGTGTGCAGTTGAGAGAGGCTTTGCTGAGGGACATCTGTAGAACCGAGACCCTGCAGACTCAACACCTGTGTGGCAGGGCTTCAGCCCCGAGGACTACACTTTTACACGTGTTGCATCCATGTAAATGCTTCCCCTTCCTACTGCAGAAAGAATACGTTTGTTGATCCTGTGGTTAACTAAGAAACAGACCCATCTGGTAGAGAAGCCAGTATGTCCATTGCGAGGCATGCATCCTTGGTCGGCATGTTAGTCAAAGCCAACCCAGCCAGTATTACCCATGACGCTCATAGCCTCAGGTATGTCCGATGAAGGGAGAAGGTTGCAAAGGCAAGATGGTGGTTTGGTGTCTCATCAGACACCCCAGGCCCTCTTCTGTGAGGTTTACAGTGTTTACCAGAGTGACTGCAAGGGAGCACTACGGTCACATGCCTGTCATTGTCCCTCAGTCAGATAGCAGCAGCAATGCAGAGCCACAGCTGTGGATGTGCACTGACCAGCAGGTGACGACAGTGGTGGCCTCCACTCTGCACCTCCTGGGGTCGCCGTCACAGAGAGCGAGGTGGTGTCAGTGTGAGGGGCTCTGGGGACCTCGTGACCCTGAGTCTGACACTGCAGCTTCATTTAGCTTACAGAGGTGTTTGAAGTTGCCATGGACACACTTCCATGTCGATGACGTCAGATGTATGCGAGCAGCGTGCTGGGCTTAGCCAGCCACCCTGCTGAGGACACCCACAAAAGGAGTGGGCGCCCAGTCGGCGGCTCAGAGGTACCCAGAGGCGAATTCTTTTACGTGACATCTCCTTGAGAGCCGCCTAGTCAACCTGAGATTGTCATGGCTGGAAAGCAACAGGAGAAAAACCAAATGACTGTGAATAGTTAATAGAACGTCAACGCCCCTGTTGTAGATCCATGGATGCTTTCTCAGTCCTCTGTCTTCCTTGAACAGGTCAGGGTCTTCTCACTCTTTTTCTCGAGACCTTAGCAATGACTTTAAAACAGTTGTGTGCATTAAGATCAGATCTTAATGTCAGAACTCACAGTGATGCTGGGAAGCCATGCGGCGCTAACTGAGCATTTTGTCTTCTCCCATCAAGAGCTTCTTTCCATGTTTTGTTTGGGGGTTGTTTCAGTTTTGTTTGGCTGTATAGACCCCCAAGCTCATAATCCCCTGACTCTGTGTCTCGAATGCTAGGGTTGTCAGCGTGTGGCACCATGACCTGACTTCTGATAACAGTGTCATCATCATACTGCTTCCCACACACAGCTTAGCGGGAAAGCCGCAGTGAGCTCAGGCTCCTCTGTCCCTGGGTCGTCCCTTGCTGGATCAAACCAGCTACTGCTGCTGCTGCTGCTCACTTGGTGACTGCTTGGATCCTGCTGGGATTCCTTCTCTCCTGGCTGAGTAGGTCTATGGTGACTGTCACCTCCATGTTAGGAAGAGTGGCAGGAAGGCAGGGAGGCAGTAGTTAGGGCAGAAGCATCCACTGTTTCACAAGTTCTGGCCTCCTGAGACTGGCGCTCTTCAGTGCTCTACTTCGTGACCTTTGTGCATGTTTGACAAGGGCGCAGACTCCGCATCCCCATTCACTCTGAGTATCCCAGTAGTTACTCGCTGGGGACTGCAGTCCAGACCAGTTCTATCCCGTCTACACTGTCCTCTCCACCACATTGCTACTGTTTGTATGTGGATGCATCCTTTGTCTGCATGTATGTCTGCACCGCATGTGTACCTGGCCCATAGAAGCCAGTAGAGAGAGTCGTAGCCGGTTGTGAGCCACCATAAGGGTGCTGGGAATCGAACTCCAGCAGGTCCTCTTAACACTGGGTCATCTCGCCAGCCAGCCATCACCAGCTTACTTTGAAGTTACTCCCCCTTATCACTTCATCTGTAGATCAGTCATTGTATAGCTCTAAACGTAAGTTGGCATTCATATTATAGTGCCATTATAATCCCTCACATTTGAATAGTAATTTCTTAAGCTATTAACTGGTCAGCCAGCATTGAAATGTCTTCTAATAGTTTCAGTGTGTGCAATGAGGAAATTTGTATTTTGTAAGTTACTCAAATCAGAATTTAAGGAGGAAGAAACAGGCCTGGGGTGTGGCTTCGAAACCCCATGCTTGTTCAGTATGCATAAGGCCCTGAATTCCATGCCCAGCCCCCCTCTCAAATGCTTCAGATAAATGGCCGGTACCCCAAGTTAAGACCAGCTCTTCTCTGGTAATGACTTTTCAGCTAAGGGAAAAGACTTTTGTCACCAGAGTGGCTGACAAGCCTGCGTTTTGGTCACTGAACCCCGGTGTGCTCAGCGATTGCGTTCCTGTGACAAGGAAGTGGGAAGCTTAGTTGGGTTTTACTGTTAGTTTTAGGTAATTCTGCTCCACAGCTACCATTACGTGTGCTCTGCCATCATAAAACACACAGACGTGCAGGGTATCTCTCTCTTGGACATTTCCATCCATTGATGTCTGTTTCTTAAATCTGTCACTTCATAATTGGGGAGTACAGAATGCTGTTCCAAGGTATCTTTTTTGATAGCGGAAAGTGATGGAGAGAGAACATTTCTCTAAGGTTTCGTTTGGTAATCCTTTCTGTGCCAGTTTTTAAACTGAAGAAGCAGCTCCCTAAGATGCTCCAATGTGACCAGAGACGTAGACTCCTGGGCTTTCCTAGGGGAAGTGTTGTGCAGCATTGCACCCCAGTAACGTGTTCGTTGTTGTAACTGTGTGATGTGTGTGTGCATGTATACATGTGTGTATGCTTGCGGTATATAGGCCAGAGGTCAACTGCCGTGTGCCTTCCTCTGTCCCTCACCTCCTTGGGTTTTGAGGTAGGCCTCTCACTTAAGCTGGAACTCACTGACTGGCTTGACTGGTTGTCTAGCATGTGTGAGGGCCCATTTGTCTCTGGTTACAGGAGTGCATTGTCCTGGCCAGCATCTCACATGGGGAGCTAGTCTCAGGTCTTCATAATAGCACACATCTCCCTAGAGCCGTCTCCCTAGCCATGCAACTTTAAAAAACAAACAAACCAACAAAACGCCATTTATCATTGTCTTCAGACACTCAGCTTTGACTGGCCCTTGGACTTACTGATGTAACTCAGCATAGTTCTTAGATTTGTAATATAACACAGCACACCTGAGTCATCTTGTACCATTCATGCCCTTGATCTGAAACCAGCCATTTCTTTAAGAAACCCTCTTTTTGTTTAGAAGGAGGTGAAATTTGAAAATGTAGTGGATATACAATAGATGATGCTAGCTGCTGTCTTTATTAGTTTGCAGAAGTAGGAAATGTATGCTTATAACCTTGTCTATTTATCCTATATACAACAGGTATAATATATCATTAATATGCCCTGAAACTGCTAATTCAGATTCAGTTTAGCCTTACGTCTGTTTTCCACCTCCTTTTCTCCATATTCAACCTTAGTTACCAGTGATACAGTAATTCATGCACGCTGTCCCTTTTAGTACTAAACAGCCTTAGAATAACAGTAGCGGTGCCATCATGGGCCATGTCATTACTGAGAATGGTGTGAGATTTTTTTACCATCATTTATGGTGTTCTAGGGTGTATCGCAAACTGTATGAGAAAATGTATTTTGAAGTTAGTTGACACTGCTCCATGCACTCGGCCCTTCAGCTACAGTTAGTCCATCTGTCATTCTGCTTTCAGTGTGGAGGCCACTGCCCATAAGGGCGGCTTTGCTGCTGGGAGTTCACGATTACTGTGGCATTTTGCAGCTCATCTCCCTGTCTCTTGACTCTTAGATTCTTTCTTCTCCCTCTTCTGTAATATTCCCTGGACCTAATGTACTGAAACACCTTAGAGCTGAGCCCTCGGCCTCCTTTATTCTCAGTGTCTTGCAGACTCATGGGTTTTTGCATTCACCTCCTCTCTGCAAAGACCGGCTGCTCTGATTAAGGCTGATAAATAACGCTTGTCTCCAGAGCATTATAAACACAGGTGTTTAGAAGACAGCTTGATGTTACATCAGTTTGGCCAAATAGCAACTGTAGGTTCCTCCCTGAAGCTTAAGATTACCTTAATCAAGAGCTTTTGACAGGGTTTATGCTTCTAGGGATGGGTCTTCTCTCACTGAGTAGGGCTCAGATCTGATCAGTGTGAGCGAGTGACTACTGCCCGTAAAGCCATGTTCCTATGGCACCAGTCAATACCTGTCTCCATGCTAGGTTGGCCGTACAGATACAGAGGTCACCTCTGCATGAGACTGCTGATGCCTTTGTCCCCCCCAGCAACCTTCATAGCACCGTCAGGCACTATGAAACGTACCCAGCATGGAGGATGCTTCCAGCTCTCTGAAAGCTCCCAGAAGGAAGAGGCCACTAAACAAAAGTCCGAATGTTAGGAATAGCTTAATGCCAAAGAAGGGCCCAGAAGCCCCCTAAACTATACAACAGTCTCTTGTCGTCTCTCTCGGTTGTCCACCAGAACTAGCGAATGTATTGCTGAAGATCCATTCACAGTGCAGTATCAATGACAACAAAGCCATCCGATCGGCTCTACCCATTTACATGTCTTATTTTTGGCTCCAGAAATTTGAGTTTAAAATAAAATACCTCAAAAATGGAGTTAGGTTATAAGATTTAAAATCACCCAGTCTAAAATCCCCCCACATATTATACTAATCCTGAGGGATTCTTTTTGAAGATAGTGCAAAGTTTGAACTTTTAATATAATATTATGATTCAAATAAAGTAGGAAGCCTTGGGGATACATAGAGGGTCATAACCAACACGTGATTAATAAGAGACCACAATTATCCTCATTGTAGTTTCACAGGAAAAATAGCATTGTTTTGTGTAGTTTGGGAAACCATACCAATAAAAATTCCAAATAACTCATACAACTTTTAAAAAAATGCCTCAATATAAGAAGATTTAAGGAATGCAATGCAAAAGAGACAGGGTTCATTGAAGTGCTGTCTAAGTGGTTTCTGAGATGTAGTTATGTCTATGTGAGTGAATGTACACATGTGAGCGCCACAGAGGCAAAGAGAGGCTGAGAGTTGCAGGCTTTACGTGTTATGTAAACTCAGAGCTGGAGTTGCAGGCTTTACATGTTATGCACGTGCTAAGATCTGAAACCCAGTCTCTGCGATCGCTCTGCCAGTGCTCTTAACTGCTAAGCCGCCTTCAGCCCTCCCAGAGTTTTGAGTTTGAGTTCAGTTACTTGGAGCTCTCAGCTGTAGATGTAATGGAAGGTGAAGTCCCTGTGGAAGGATCCTCAGAAGAAGTTGGCCTATTGGTAAGAAATAATCAAGTTTTGCAGGACAGCAGGTGTGGCGTTTGAATGAGAATTGGTCCATAGACTCATAAATTTGAATCCTTGTTCCTCAATTTTTTAAACTGTTTGGGAAAGATTAGGAAGTGGTGTCACCTTGTTGGACAGGGTGTGCCAACGAAGTTGGGCTTTAAAGATCCAAAAGGCCACACCATTCCCAATTAGCACTCTCTCTACCTCATGCTTATGGAGGAGAATGTAAGCTCTCAGCTGCTGCTCTAGCGCCTGCCTGCCTGCCTGCCTGCCTGCCTGCCTGCCTGCCTGCCTGCCTTGCCTTGCCTTGTCTTGATGATCATATGCTCTAACCCTTTGGAACTGTGAACCCGTCCCCCCATCCCAGAGCTTCCTGTGGTGGTTTGAATATGCATAGCCTAGGGAGTGGCACTATTAGGATGTGTGGCCTTGTTGGAGTTGTTGAGACCTTGTTAGAGAAAGTGTGTCACTGTAGGTGTGGGCTTAAAACCCTAGTCCTAGCTGCCTGGAAGCCAGTCTTCTCCTAGAGGCCTTCAGATGTAGAACTCTCAGCTCCTCCTGCACCCTGCCTGCCTGGATGCTGCCATGCTTCCTGCCTTGATGATTATGGTCTGAACCCCAGAACCTGTAAGCCAGCCCCAATTAAATGTTGTTCTTTGCAAGACTTGCATTGGTTATGGTATCTCTTCACTGCAGTAAAGCCCTAACTAAGATATCGTATCAGAGCAATAAAAAGTAGCTAAGACAGCCAGATAGAAGTCCTTCCCAGAGGAAATTACTTTGTTTTAGCTCTCAGTTATTAAGTTATCTCTTGGGAGCTCCCTATAGAAAGACTCTGTAATCATTTTTTTTACTTTTGTGTGTGTGTGTGTTTTTGCATATTTTATTTCACATTATTTTTATTTTTGGTTTGAGACACTGTAAACTCTCTGAGGCTGACTTGGAACTCACTTTGTAGCTAAGAATGACCTTGAACTCCTCATAGACCTGCCTCCACCTCTCAAGGGCTCAAATTACCTGTGTGCACTGCCATGCTGACTCCCTGTCTCAGAATCCTCTGTCGCAGTGTGTTATGTCTCCCTTTAGCAGAGAGATCACATGGTACTTTGTCTATCCAGAGGATGCTTAGTAATTATTTTATTAGGAGATAGCTGGTGTTTTTCAAAAGAGAGAGATCTTAGATTTAGTGGAATTAATGGGAGTGTCTTTGGCTGAGACAGTCCAGGCTTCAGTCAGTCTGACAGTCACTTTTTGTCGTGCCTTTGTTCATTTAAGCCAGCATGGTAGTGCACACAGCCCAGGATTCACTAATGCACTTAAGTGTTTGTCTGTTAGGGTGAGCAGTACAATCAGTGTTTTACCAGGAGGGACCCACATAGGAAGAGTTTCTTTTAATAGAGTTTTCCCTACTGCCCAGGCATTGCCTTTCTGATAAGAGGAGACTCCAAACCCAATGGGAAAGCATACAGATGCTGGCTTCCTGATGCCCAGGCTGCACTGCAGGCTCAGGGGACAGTGCGCAGGGCCCTTGTCCTCTAGAGCTCTTTGCTGCGGTTTTGCTGATGGGAAGGGTTCTGTCGTGAACAGAAAATTAGATCTGACTTTTATACTACCACATTCAACTTCAGCCCTACAAATTTTTAATAACTTTAAATTAATTAATTCTGATAGAATTTTAGAAAGCATTTTTACTTAGTAAAATTCCTCTCTATAAGTGAAAACCAAGGGTGCCACATCAGAAAATGTGAACGTCCCAGTGAAACGTCTGTTTTCCTTTACCAGCAAACTTGATAAGGATGTAACAGGCACTTAGAAATATCCCACGGCGTCTCCTTTGGGCCACAAGGTAAAAGGAGGGTCAAAGTCCAAAATCTCTGTCTTCATTCTGTGTCTGTGTCCTGCTCTAGGGCAGATCTCGCCTGACTGTGTAAGCCTGTTAATCACTCAAAGCCTCCGTCTCTCTACCCATTTCTTACCCTCTTACCCTACACACAGGCAAGCGATTGTCCTAAATCTTCAGTCACTCCAGATTCTAAGACTAAAAAAGCCACCCAAGACACATAGTCCTCCAAATGAGGGCAGCAGCCACTGCCATCCCCTGTGGGCATCTTGTCCCTTAAACATTAAAGGGCCTAAGTCCCCAGAGGCAAAGGTAGGTGGATCTCTGGAGGCCAGCTAGAGCTCCTCAAGACCACCCCTCCCTCTAACCTCCACACCCCCAAAAGAACTCCAATCAGTGAGACAGCAAGGTGGCTCAGTACTAAAGCTGGGTGGCTGGAATTCTATCCCAGGGCCCACGAGGTGGAAGGAGAGAACTGATGACTCCATGTTGCCCCTGACCTCCACAATTGCTCTAGAGCACATGCTCACATAAATGGCATGTATGTAAAATGAATAAAACTTTTTAAATAAAAATAAAAGTTATGCTAAGGACTGCTTAATTATATCTCCCATGCCCCTTGTCTGATGATTTCTGTTTTGTTTTATTTTTATTTTTTTGAGATGGCATCTCACCATGCAGCCCTGGCTATCCTAGAATTCTCTGTGTAGACCATGTTGGCCTGAAACTCAGATCCCTTTGCCTCTGCCTCTCAAGTTCTGGGATTAAAGGCATGCACCACCATGTCTAGCTTCTTTTTAAATTTAAAGATCATGTCAGCACCCTAAAAGTGGACTTGGGATTGCTTGGTCCATGTAGTCATTTCCTCAGCGTAGTGCACTGATGATGTTCTTTGCCCTACAGCATTATTTCTCCTCTCCTTAGCATCTTCGACAAGTGACCCAGCCTAGCATTTTGTAACTGCTTTAGCTGGGGGGAGGAGCATACTTGAAGTTCCTATTAACAGTGTGAACTGAAAGGAGTGTAGAGTATGTTTGCATGAGTGCTGGCTAACTTAATTCCACTCTTTCTTGGCAGTTTTATCCTGAAAATATATCCCATGACATCCATCTACAGGTAGCCATCAGCAACATCATGCTGAGAGACCAGGGTGCTACACACATTATATTAAAGCAGGTGGGGGTTGGGGATTTAGCTCAGTGGTAGAGCGCTTGCCTAGCAAGCACAAGGCCCTGGGTTCGGTCCCCAGTTCCGAAAAAAAAAAAAAAAAAAAAGCTAAAGCAGGTGATACAGATGTCATATTAACTCTCAAAACAAACAGCCATTTAAAAAGAAAAGACGATCCAAATATATAAAAGGGCAAGAAATATTAAAGATCTGTAGAAGTTCTTATAGTTGTAAGTCTTCAGACATCATGAATTGTGTTTTCAACAACAGGGTCTACTGGTAAACACAGGTTAACAAGCCAGCAGTCTGCATAACACGCAAAGCCCTGGTAAATGCACGAGCCATAATGAGCACGGCGTAGTGACATAGCCAGGTTAGCTCAGAGCCACTGTACACACCTCCTGAGAACAAGGAGGCAGCCTCGTCTGTCTCACTTTGAGGTGTCAGAGACCCAGGGGAAGGTGAGCTGGTGGAAAGGTTAGAGTGAAGGCTGTTGTACAGGCTTAGCCGAATGTTTTTCCATTTTGAGAGCTAATTGGTAGACAGGATATGCCCTTAAAATGGATAGTTTTAGTAAAAGTTTTAAAAGACTGCTCTATAGTTAGGCACGGTTATGGAAACTGGTTAGCAAGCTCCAGAGTCTCCTGCCACAACTCTGGCACACCGTGTGCTTAGCCAGGCTCGGTCCCGGGTCATAGCGATGTGAGGAGCACTCCTCCTCTCGGTTTCCACCTAATCGTGGCCGGAAGAGCCTTTTCCTTTGGTACAGAATTTGGCTCATTTGGGGATTTCTAGAGAAGGGAGTAGGAGGGGAGGGGAGGGTCCCAGACAGTAGGAGACAAGGAGCAGCCACCCACGGTGAATGAGTAGAAGCCAAAAAATTATATTCTTGAAAATTCATCAGTTTTGATATAGCTGAAAATTTATTAACTTTTGTTTTTAAACATCTCTTTTTCTTGTCTTAGTTTCTAAAATTCTCTATCATATTTTGTAAATTAGCTATTTCATCATTTCTCAAATGTTTTTAATCCCTTAGTGTGCCCATCTATAATCTTTAGTTCTGTTGCCTAAGACTTTTAGTTTCATGTACATTTTTTTTTCACCATTAAAAAATACATAGGTTAGTGTGGCGGTTTGTATATGCTTGGCCCAGGAAGTGGCACTATTAGGTGTGGCCCTGTTAGAGTAGGTGTGTCACTATAGGTGTGGGCTTTAAGACCCTCATCCTAGCAGCCTTCAGATGAAGATGTAGAACTCTCAGCTCCTCCTGCCCCAGGCCTGCCTGGATGCTGCCATGTTCCTGCCTTGATGATAGTAGACTGAACCTCTGAACCTGTAAGCCAGCCCCAATTAAATGTTGTCCTTGGCTGTGGTCTGCTCACAGCAGTAACATCCTATCTAAGACAGATTTCCAGAACTTTCAAACATGAGACTAACTTGACTACCAAACACTTTCTCCTTCCTTGAATTTCAGTTTCTCATTTTAGTGTCTTTTCCTTTCGTCTTTCTCAAAAAAATTGGAAACTTCTAGAGCAGCCGGGGTAGGATATGTGGAACAGTCTCCTGCCAAGGGTGGCCCCTCTCAAAGCGTCTCAAGTGTATCTTGTGTCTTCACAGGAATGTGCAGGGCTCACACGGTGGGGGGACACCCTTCATTTGAGTCTTGATGGAAAGCCTGTGACAGCATACTGCTCTTTGGAGGTGAAAGCAAGGGAATATGTTGTTGTAGGTTTTCATTGAAGCGATTGAGTGTCCTGAGGAGTTTCCCCTGTCTCCTCCACCCTGTGGAGTCTTTATGTTCAGGTGGCCATAGGATTTCTAAACTAAAAAGACCCAGGTTCCCCAGCACAGGACACTGGGGAAGCAGGCAAAGGGATGATGCTGGTGAAGGAATGTGTTGATCAAATGCAGTGAACACAGTAAGAGCATGGCCAGCAGCCAGCTCAGACTCAAAGACTTCGGGTCACCCCCCGAAGACCTTTCATTGCCCACTGAAAAAGGCAGTACAGACAGGTGGGACAAGGGCAGGGCAGCATTTTGAGTGAGAAGGGAATCTTCCCTGGGCCCATATTTCAGCTCTTAGCTGAAACGGAGTAAGACCATTTATTCAGAGCCCGAGGTGAGTGACTGTGTCCCTGGTAAAATGTTCCAGCACACACATGCTTGCCTCAACTTCCTTCAGCCGCGGGACAAAAGGAAGTCCTAGTGTTTGCCAGATGCATTGGTGAGAACGGTGGGAGCAGCAGAGCCTGCGAACTCTGCAGTAGGCGTCAGGTGCTCCCTGGCGGCCTTCTTAGCCTTGGTGTTGGTGAATGCTAGTGAGTGCTGACACATTGATAGGATGCTATGTTAGAGACAGGGGCAGGCAATGGATGACTAGAAAGGGAGCAGAGACTGCCCCAGGTGTAGTTTGCTCTGGACCTCCATTTCGACTCCCCACATTAGGAAGTTCTCATCAGCCGTCATCCTTGTAGAGTCTTTAATGTGTGTGCAGCTTTTTGTTCTGGGAACTTCAGTCCACAGGACTTAGCACTCACGCTAGAGCTGAGATGTGGAAGCATACTGTTCACTTCTTTTTATAGCTCCATGGTGTTCTGTGTAGATGAGTGGCATCAGTGCGGTGGGGTCTCTGGTGACGCTCTTTGTATCATTTCCAGCCTTGCTACTACAAGTGGTTTGATCACCTTGGACATTAATCTTTTCCCATTTTTGCCAATATACTTTTGGGACAGATTTGTACAAGAGGGCTTTCACAATCCAGGAGTTTTGTTAAATAGTTGGCGCTCCCCTTTGTAGAGAAGATAGACACTCTGCAGACTCTCACGGTTTACAATGGACCGAGCTCCCACAGCTGTGCCAATGGAGGGGGCTCCCACACTTGTGGGGTCTCATAGTTCAGGCAAGAGATAGACCTCACTACAGTTTAGCTGTAGTTCTCCTAGGAGGGAAATTGAACTTCTTTTTATATGCTTAAGGGCCATTTGCATTTCTTTTTTCTTTTTTAAATAGCTTTTTCTTATGAGTCTTCTAGATGAATAGACTAGCTCTTAGAAGACCTGGGAGAGCAGTAAGCACTAGCTGCTGTTTGGACGGTATTCTGTGGTATGAGAATCTAGTCTCCGCCTTAAGGTCTTGTGGAGCTTTGAAAGCGTGCTGTCAGAAGTTCACCTCCTTCCTCGTCCTTCATGTTCTTCATGCTCCATGAGCGATGCTAACCAGAGCATAGAGCCAGGTTCAATGTTCAGGCTTCTTTAAACTGTTTAAATTATGGAAGGAAAGATCTCATTGGCTTGAGCCCAGGACATGTCTTGTCTACAGGGCCAGGAAGACCAGTGGCTTTCTGTTGTGATTCCTAGTTAGCAGTCGAAGTCGGAGCCAGCCAAAAGCATAGGCCTCCTGCTGAAGCTGTGGGATACTGTGCCTCCCTGCTACTGCCCTGGACTGTGATCTGTAAACAGGGGTGCTCATCGACTGCTCTCAGCACCTCAAGAAGCAAGCTTCTTCTCTTCAGTTTATCACCAGCTTCTTCTGTTGGCAGAGCCAGAAGCCAGGCTGATAAGGGCATCCGAGAGCTGCCAGGCTTCTACAAGAAGCCTGCTATCTGAGTCAGAGTGGGTAGGCACCACGACATGGTGGAAATGCACAGCTTAGAGGACAGTGTGGGAAAGGGTGAGTGTTCAATGGTCATTAGAGGGGCCCTCAATGTATTGTCTTTGCTGGTCAGATGGTGCTTTGTGAAGAATGGTGTTTAGCATAGATCTTGAACTAAATACACGTTATGAAGCATAACAAAATAGGTAGCACTATTCCCACTAAGGAGCAGAGTGCAGGAAGGGGAGTAGGTGGGCTATGATTGTGACTCTCTCCTAAAGGGACTGTAATGGTGCTTCAGGAAAAGCAAACGGTTGGAAATCAGGTCACATCAGAGTCTTTGTACCCATTATACTATGATGTATCATAACTGGTATGCTTTGTAACTTTGCTTAGAAAAACATGTCCTGGAGGCTGGAGAGATGGCTCAGAGGTTAAGAGTACTGATTGCTCTTCCCAAGGTCCTGAGTTCAATTCCCAGCAACCACATGGTGGCTCACAACCATCTGTAATGGGATCCTATGTCCTCTTCTGGTGTGTCTGAGGACAGCAACAGTGTAATATAAATAAAATAAAAACACTCATTTAAAAAAATGTCCTCTGCCACAGAAACATAGATCTGGGTTTGGGGAAGTTCATTAGCATATGGAGAGGAGAGTAACTATCAGGCAAGATGGTTTCCTAGGACCTTGCCGGTGAGTTCCCACTGTGGCAGGGGTGGGGCTGTTCCTTCTCAGATCCAATTCCTCAAACTTAATATGAAGGCTAGTTCTGTCAGTGAAACTTAACTGATGGAGCTTCTGTAAACTACTTGGCATTAGGCAGACGTTTATTCAGAGTCTGTCACAGGGAGGATCACACATGCTATTTGAGGAGAGTGCCTAAAGCAGAGGACAGGCTGAAGCAAGTTGTGTATGGGGAGGTGTCAGCAGGTGAGCTAAACAGCCCAGCCTACGCTGAGGGGATGGGGTAGAAGAGGCCTTGCCAGACATGGACCAGGCTAGGCCTTATGGAGTAGAAAGGAGGTAAAATGCTTGGGTGAATCTCAGTCCTCAGCGTGTCCTTCACTTATCAGCAGATCTGCTCCCAGTGGGTCACTCTATGTCCTAGTAACGTATTTCTGTGTGGGAGTGCCACAGAACACAAGGAAGTCATAAATCAGAGCGTTTTCCAGATCCACTGGTGAGGGCATGAGCTGTGTGGGCTACAGCAAAGTAGGGAAACTGCTGTAGATGGTAGGTGCAATCTGGTGACCCATGTGTTTTACGTAAGGTTAACAGGTTGTTAGATCCGACACTGAAGTAAGAAAAGAAAACGAATGAATGAGGACCTTAGCATCGTATATTAAAGTTAACACTGCAGACTAAAGGATGCGTGCTGTCAACGCAGGAGCAGACTTGTAGCTAAGTGAGGCAGTCATGGATGAGAGAGGCAGGGAGGAAAGAAACATACTCACGTCTAAAGAATAAAGAACCTGGACAGGAACCCACGCATGTACAGACCGTTGACTTTTAATTTCATTGTCAAGTGTACGCCGCCGAGAAAGGAGTGCTCTTGTTTCGTTCATTGCTGTGGACTCGCTCAGTGCTTTCCACCTGTGCTGTCATGACAGGAAAGAACCTGGGAGCACCACGGGGAGCACCGATCTCGCTCTTTCCTTTTATTTCTGGGTCTCTGTTTTGTATCATGGGTCTTTGGGTGATGAAGGGGGATAGCATGTGTCAGGAAGGTCTGATAATAGTTCCCTGGTCATTAGCACTCTTTGGATGCCATTGTCCCTCTGCATGGGAAGGGAGTTTTGGTTTATTGACCGCCATGCCAAGTGTATGAAATGTAAAAGGCAGAGTCTCTTTAGTAGATGGGGTTGGGAAAACCACATACCCACATGATCAGAATGAAAGTGAACACTTACCACATCCGGACACACAACTCAACGAGAGGAACTAAGGATTAAGCATAAGATCAGAGACTAAAGCCAGCAGAGAAAACCTTGGGGCAGCAGAGCCTAGGAAGAGAGACTGCGCATTGGTTTGGACAATGCTGGTTTGTTTGTTTTCTAACCCCTAAGTGAGTACAAGAAAAACAAGACAAATGAAACTACATGGCACTAAGAAGCTTCTGCCCATCAGAGTCAGCCACAAGTTAGAGATGACCTTGAGATGGGAAGGAAGTATTTGTAGGCCATAGACCTGGTGGGGCTTGTGCCCAGAATGTACAAAGGGGAGCTCAGGCAACTCAAAAGCAAGAAAAAAGAAAACCCAAGCAATTAAAAATTGTATGCCAGCGTCCCAAAAGGACAGTTCACAGAGGAAATACAGCCAGTGACCTGTCTTACCCATCAGGATAGCTGCTACCAACGATAAAAGAATGACTGTTGATAAGGCTGTGGAGAAGGGGGACCCCACCCCCCTTACCAGTAGGAATGTGAATAAGCAGTAATGGAAACCACAGACATCCTGTCAAAACCAAGTCACTGTGAGAACCACAGAAGTCCTGTCAAAACCAAGTGACCATAAGAACCACAGAAGTCCTATCAAAACCAAGTCACCATGAGAACCACAGACATCCTGTCAAAACCAAGTCACTGTGAGAACCACAGACATCCTGTCAAAACCAAGTGACCATAAGAACCACAGAAGTCCTATCAAAACCAAGTCACCATGAGAACCACAGACATCCTGTCAAAACCAAGTCACCATGAGAATCACAGACATCCTGTCAAAACCAAGTCACCATAAGAACCACAGAAGTCCTATCAAACCACTGATATCCTGTCAAAACCAAGTCACCTTCCAATGCAGCCTCCCTTCTGAGAATTTACTCAAGATTTTAAGTCGCTTTCAGAGACTCCTGCAGCTCCTGTGAAGACGGGGTGCACACATGTGCTAGATCACAGTCAGATGCTGAGGGAAGCACGCCCTGTCATGTGGCAGCACGGCTGGAACTGGAGATCATGTTGGGCAGAGCACGGTGGGCACAGAGAAGGCAGACACTGTGTCACTCACCTGTGGATACACAGAGGCAGGGTAGAATGGTGGCCACAGACGCTGGGGCGGGAGGGCGAGGAGGTGGTTGCCAAGGGGTAGAAAGTCTCAGGCAGAAAGAGCAGGTTTCCCTGTTGCCCAGCATGGGAGGATAGTGATTATAAACTCCAAATTGCAAAGAGGAGATTTCAAATCTGTTCGCTACCAAAAGTTAAAATATTTGAAATAAAAGAGACAGTAACTGATTTAATTATTTTATTTGTATTAATAAACCATAGCACCACTTGGTACTACTTTAACTCATAATTATACATTGTAAAATTATAAAAAGGTTTTCTTTTACCCCGCTAGGTCCAGCGCTGCAGTGCCCTAAGATATCGGATAGGTATCTTAATTTCAGTCAGCAAAGCCTCTCACCCGCTTTGCTCCATCCCATATCACACTGCCGAAGGCCTCTCTCTGAGCCTGGCAGCAATCTCTCTACCCATCCATTGGGGCCATCTGTTGTAAAATTATAAAATGAGGGCTGTCTTTTTCTCCCACTAGATCTGGCACCGCAGTGCCCCAAGGTATCTGCTAGAAGCACACATCCCAAGTCCACGGCCGCCCAGTGTCTCTAGCCGCCTCACACTCTCTTACACTGAAATCGCTACAAGAAAGAACACACACCACAATAACCTCTGATCCAATTGAGAAGATACAATTGCCCACCTGAACATACAAAGCCCTGTACACATCCATCCCTTAAGAACATTCATAACACCCTGTAAAGGTGCAGCGTGGAGTCTTAACGTCAGCCTCCATGTTCTCCCTGTCCCTCCTGTCTCTTCTTCCTCTCTGTTCTAGTCTCCTCCCCTTCCCTCAAACTTTTCTCCCGCCCATTCTTCCTTCTCATCCAATGACAGGCCTCATTCTATCCTGTACCCGGCGGCCCTTAGCTGTATGACATCTTACAATACATTATTAATTCACAGTTTAATTATAGCAGTATAGAAGTGCATTCAGTAAATAAAATTTCTGTTTTAATTTTGGTTTGTTCTGGTGATTGAATTGAATATCCTTTGTGCTTCTTGATCCCCTTAAACATCTAAATTTTAATAATTAGGAATAAACGTTCGTGTGTGAATGTGGGTTTGTATACTTGAGTATACGCTGCCCGAGGATATCAGAAGAGGACATGAGGTCACCTGGAACTTGAGTCCCAGGCAGCTGGGAGTTGCCAGTTACAGCTCCTTTGGCTCAAACCTGCGTCCTCTGCAAGAGCAGCAAGTGCTCTTAACCACTGCGCCATCGCTCCAGCCCCCACTTCTCTTCTTAAATGAATTTCCCTTTCATACGCTCTTTGACTAGTCCACTTTTCTAGGGCTTTACGCATTATGAACCCTTCTTCTGCACTTTTAAAATATAATGAAATATCCCCTAGACTTTGAGCTCTTTACGCTGTCTTTGTTGTACCGAAGTTTGGGGTTTTGTATCAGTCATGTCTGTCAGTCATTTGCTTTCTTACTTCTAGATCTTGTCATTCACTGGATAGCACGCAGCCCTCCTCCACCCGACTCAATAGAAAAACACATGGCATGCTACAGAAGAGGTCGGAGGTCAGCTGTAAGGGCTGCCATTCTTAGGGTGCATGGGAATTTGGTATTTCCATCTTAACCCATTTAATGTTTCATTGTGTTTGGTTTCGGGTAGAGATTGAATTCTAAAACATATGACTACTTATCTTGAAATTCTTTATAAATTATTTAGTCTTTGCTTTCATTGAAAGACAAGCATGTGTCATGGCTTACAGATCCATCATAGCTTTTCTGTATTATGAGCATATCGAACATCTGCACTCGTGGTTACTCATTTCTCTAAAACTCTTAGGCTATTCTTTCAAATTTTCGTTTTCAATGATTTTGAAAATGAGCTTGTCAAGGCTGACTGTAGTGTCTCGTCAGAGGCGTTATCCCGTGAGGCGCTTTCGAGGCTGCGGAGACGGAGGCACAGGGCTGTGCTGCTGAGATGCCCCGTCTGATCTTCCTGAACAGTGCGGTAGTGTCCATGATGTCTTTCCATATACCCTTGTCTTAGGGTTCCCATTGCTGTGATAAAGCTCCATGACCAATCGCCTCTTGGGAAAGAAAGGGTTTATTTCCTCTTGCAGCTCTTAGGTTACGCTCCAGCAGTGAGAGAAGTCAGGGAAGGAGCTCAAGACAGGAACCTAGTGGCGTACTCGCCATGGCTCGCTCAGCCAGCTTCCTCCCTCCCTTCCTTCCTCCCTTCCTTCCTTCCTTCCTTCCTTCCTTCCTTCCTCCCTCCCTCCCTCCCTCCCTCCCTCCCTCCCCTTTTCCTTCCTTCCTTCCTTCCTTTCTTCCTTCCTTCTTCCCTCCCTCCCTCCCTCCTTCCCTCCCCTTTTCCTCCCTTCCTTCCTCCTTCTCTCCCTTTTTTTCTCCCTTCCTTCCTTCCTTCTCTCTAATTTTTATTGATTCTTTGGGAGTTTCACATCATGCACCCCAATCCTGCACATCTCCCCCTCCTCTTTTACCCACCTTCTACCTTTGCAACCTTACCCCAAATAAAATACACAAACAAAACAAAGCAAAGCCTAGACAACATCTCATCGTGGGAGCTATAGTGTGTCACAGTGTCCCACAGTGTATTCCTCTCTCCACACATCTTCACTTGCCAGTGTTCATTGCAATGAGTCATTGGTCTGCTTCAAGGCCTCTGGCTTCTGTGACATTGGGTCCTCACCAGGACTTCTGTTGTTGCTCTGTGTCATGGAGATCCTGCAGCTTTAGATCAGGAGGAGCCCTTTCACACGGCCCAACAGTTTACAGATGCTGTAGATTGGGGGTGGGCCAACTCAAAGCCCTAGGTCTGGCCTGGGTGCTAGCTGAGCTGCTCAGCCTGCAGGCTCTCCAGTATCCACACCACCAGGGACTCCACCACTGCCCAGTTAATGCTGCCCAATGCTAACCCAATGCTAACCCCATTAGTGGGAGATGTGGTCAGCTCTTCTGCATCCAGAGCCTTCTTCACTGTGCTGCCCTGTCAGGGGTGGCCAGCAAGGGGCTTGGCCAGCTCTCCTGACTACTGCAGGTGGCACGGAGGGGAGGACATCACCCTGTGTCCATGCTACCTCACAGCAGACAAGTGGCAGGGCTAGCTCTTCCTTGCTCTTGCCCTCTGGGCTGGCTCATCCACAGCCCCTCCATCAGGGCCAGCTCTACTGTGCTTCCCAGGCAGCTTGCTTTCTTATTCCTTCCAGGGTCACCTGCCCAGACATGGAGCTGAGTCTCTCACAGAAATCACTAGTCAAGAAAATGCCCACAGACTTGCCTAAAGGCCAGTCCTACAGAGATATCATCTCAATTAAGATCCCTTCTTCTAAGGTGACAGACACAGCTTGTGTCAGTTTGATAAGAACTAGCCAGCCACAAATAGCCTCTTGTCCATTTGACATGCAAACACTCCACTTACTAAACCATAACCTTTCCTTTCTTGTTATCCCCAAGATGCTATATTAGTATTACAATATAAAATGTTCCAACTTTTAAAAGCTCCATAGTCTTTAAAAATTCAAACATTTTATAAAAGTTTAATATCTTTAAAATATCCAAAGTCTTTCTAAAATTTCAAAATCTCTGTAAAATTCCAAAATTTCTTAACTATGATTTTCCTTAAAATTGAAGCAGAAGTTAAATTATGTCCTTATTCTTCAGGGAAGAACCAGGGCACAGTTATAATCAAATCAAAGTACAACCAAAGTTCAGCAGTGTAAAAGGCTCAGGGCTTGACATCTGGGAGCTACCACATCCCCTGGGCCCTAAGGAGCCGTGAAGCAGCTCTGTTTCTCCAGCTCTCACTCCATGGCTTGCCCATGGTTGTCAGGCTGGCCGCAGCCTACAGCTGCTGCTGTCCTTGTCCCAAGGTACTAAGATCTCCAAAATGTTGGGATCTTCTGCTGCAACTGTATGCTGCTCCATACATTTATTAATAGCCTCTCCTGGGCTCTCTCCGGGGCCTCTGCCCCTGCTGCATGGGGCAAAATCTAAGCTGCTCTCCCTGGTTTCTGCAATCCTGGGGCCTCTAATACTATAGCTGAGGCCTCAGCTACTCTCCATGACCCCTTTGTGCCTTTAAAACCAGGACGTCTGGGTGATATGCACACTACCAAGTGTGGCTGCCAAGTGGCCTAAGCTCTCTCTGGACCTCAGCTTCTATGTGCTGACCCTGAAGAGAAATTCCCTCAGACTTGTGATCCTTAATAATGCTGCTGTCTTCTTTATCACTGCCAATTTCTCTGCTCTGGCCAAACATCATCAATTGTCCTAATAAAACAAAGGGTTTGCCTTAGTGGATCTGGTTCTTAATCACAGCCAATGCTTCAGCTCCAGCTGGCCAGAAACACGGATTCTTAGTTCAAAATCTCAAATGGCCCCAGTGACGTCTGTAAGGACTCTCAAGCCAGGCCTCCATCAGCTGCACAGCTCTCAGCATTACCTTCTCACCACAGCTCAGCAAGTTCCTAACCCTCAGTGGGTTTCCCCCCAACATTGTCAACACTCCGCAGTCCTCCCCTGAAACAGCATGGCTGAGTCTGTCGCAGCAGTACTCTGTGACCTATAGCCAATTTCTGATTGTGGTGAAACACTGACCAAAAGCACCCTGGGGAGGTGTGGGTTTATTTTGGCTTACAGTTCTCTATCAGAGGCCATCATTAAAGGAAGTCAGAGCAGGAACTCACACAGAGGCAGGAACCTGGAGGCAGGGGCTGGCTGATGCAGAGGCCAGGGAAGAGTGTTGCTTAAGGGCTTGCTCCTCACAGCTTGCTCTGCCTGACTTCTTGTAGAACCCAGGACCACCAGCTCCAGGATGGCACCACCACCAATAGTCTGGGCCCACAACCCCTAAATGTACTGCAGACCTGCCTACAGACCAATATTATGGAGGCATTTTCTCAACTGAGAGTCTCTTTTCCAAAATGACTTGTGGGTAGTGTCAAATTGACATCATCTTAGCCATTACGACCCTGACCTATTATTTCCACTTCTAGTAATTTATCCCAAGGAAGTGCTTAGAAACATTTCCTCTGTAAAAGTTTTTAGAGCCTATGGTAAGGGGAAGGGTTCCATATCGGCCCACATTAAGGACACAGTGGAATAGATTATGACACATGTGTCAGAATTTCTATAGTGTCACCCACAGTGTGGGAATATACCCACGGTGTAATGTAAAATAGAGGGAAGAGACACACGTTATAGCCAGAAACTGGTATTTTTAAATTAAAGGTAATATATAACTCTTTACATATACATCTATTCATTTGTTAAGGCAGCCTTAAAAATACCATAGAGTGGGAGGGTGGACTGTAGGACCGGAACCATAGTTCCTCACAGTTCTGCAGGCTGGAAGCTCCTATTGCAGCGTTGGCAGACTCCCTTTCTCTAGACAGCCCTCTTCTTAGATGGAGCTGGCCCTCTTTCCCTCTGTCCTTTCTTGGCCTTTCATCTGTCTGGTCACTGCTGCAGCAGCAGCTCTTCCTTCCTTATAAGGACACTGGCCGTATGTGACAAGACCCTCCATTTTACCTTGGTGCTGCCTTTAAAGGCCTATGTGAAAGGAAGCTCCAGATATGATTCTGGGGCGCACAAGCTTACAGAACTGAAGAGTTTACAGATGAAAGCACAATTCTAGACGGTGGGCTCCTGTGTCATTCTATAAAGTGTTTTCAGTGGCTGTGAAGCATTGTTTGTAAATGGGTGGAGATAGATGGGTCTGTGTGTCTGTGCATGGGCTTGAATTTGGAGTGAGGCTGTGCAGCTGCTGCATAGGTCGTAGGCCGTATGTCAGTGTGGGTGTTGAGGAGGTCGTAGGCCGTATGTCAGTGTGGGTGTCGAGGACTGCTTCCTCACCTTACTATTTGAGACAGGATCTCTTCCCAGCCTTGAGCTCATCAGTTTGACTTGGTATGCTACTCAGCGAGCTCCAGGGGTCCACCTCCTTCTGCCCCAACACATCAGTACACAGCCATTTTCACAGATGCTGTTCCTCGTGCTTGTGTCTCAGAGTCAAGGCTTGACAGGGCTGGTTTCTCAGAAGTCTCAGCCTGTTCAATTAGAATTGCACTCTCTGTGAGTCGCCCGCACTGTGGCCCTACAGAATGAACTGACTACTGAGGAGCCTGGTTGCACTCTCTGGGATACAGGAGAATAGCTACTGTGTGCTGGCGCCTGTGCACGAGTCTACACTGGGTGAGGATGGGTGAGGAAGGACTGTGGGGGGGGGGGGGCAGCACAGAGCTTTCCTACCTTGTTGGTGCTGGTATCACGGGCTGCTGCTGATATTCCAAAGCCCATTAAACTTTATATGTTCAGCCTGGGTCATGCAGTGTTTGCTGGTGCTGTCTGCGTGTTAGGGAACATGCTGGAAATGGGAGAGGGGACTGGCAAGCAGAGATTCCCGGAGTTGGGCTCCGCAGATCACAGATTTACTGACATGCACGGCAGGCCGAGCTCTTGTGGGCCACAGGAGACTTTAGGACTGGGCTGCAGCGGAAGCAGATTGCTTGCTGCAGTCGGTGTTTTGGGAGGGGTCTCCACACCAGTGCGTATCCTGCTCCTCGGGGTGAGGGTGGGTCACTGGCTGTATAAGACAGAGCAGTGACGTGGAAATGGGAACCTGTTAGGGGAGGCAGGCAGGGATGCAGCAATCGCTTTGGATTTATTAGCTCATTAATATCGTGGAGATGGGTATGTTTCTTTTACAGCTGCATTAGATACTTATCTTTCTAAGGACAGGAATCGGTACAGTGCTACAAGAGAGAATGTACTTAAAAATCATACCATTACCTGTGGTAAAATTATCATAAAAACTGCCTAGTGCTCAAGCGGGCCTTGACTGCAATTCTGCCCCCATAATGACAGGAGACGGTCGTCAGTGAAGTTGTTTTCCATGAAGCTGTGATGAAATCAACTAAAATGATAATAAAGCAGAGTGTAAAAGTGAGAGACACAGGCGAGATGTGAAAATGCAGGTGTTAGCATGCTCGCATTGGCGTCTTCCAGAAATGAGTCCGTAAAATAGCAAATGTGAATTGATGGAGACCTTCGTTCAGAAATGTTTCCTGCAGTGGGCCCACAGTACAGAGGGGCCGCATGTCTGTCCCCTAACCGTAGCCCAGACAGGACGGCTGCTGCTCAGCTGTGGTGATGGTCTTTGGTGTCGAGTGAGAGCTCGAGAGCCTTGAAGCCCCGTTCCCTCCCTTCCGACGTCCCTGGGTGCTGCTCTGAGGAATCGATGTTCAGTAGATGCCTGTTATCAAGAATAGGAAGCATCCCACAGTGAGACCTCGGGGAGCAGTGGGGGCTCATAAAGTACCCATGCTCAGAGACGTTTTATGTTATAGGAATAACTTTCATAGTGATACTATTCAAAATGACAGCTCCGCACCCTTGTCACGTTGCTGCCACCAAAAGGCAAGATGGCCCTCCTCTCCTCCCGTGTCTGGCCCTCCCCATGTCCTCTCTAGTTCATGTCAGAGAGTTAGCCTCTCACGCACCTTGACTCAATCTAGCCTTGCGCTGCCCACAGGATGTTTAGCCTCCTCGCCATGGTCGGCGTTGTCTGACTCCAGTATACTTGCCTAGGCCGGGGTAGCTCCCCTCCTGGTTGTCTCTGCTCAGCCCACCTGGTTGTCTCTTCTCATTGAGAGACCACAGGGCCTTTGCTCTTTCCGTCCTCCCAGGGACCTTTTTTATGCTCCCCCTTCCTTCCCTCACCTCACCGTGCCTGGCCCTTTCACTCAGGCTGTCTTAGTAACCTGAGTTTTCTCTGTCCCTCCTCTAGGGAAGCCCTCCCTGCCTCTCTCCTCCTGGTTTGTGTCATGCTTCCTTGATTTCTTTCTTTCTAAAAAATAATATTTTGGCTATATATAGTATTTAGTAAAAATTGAAACCAAATATAACTTGGACAGAAAAAAATAGGGAGCACTGATGAATTTGCATGTCGTCTTTGTGCAGGGGCCAGGCAGATCTGTTTGTCCCAGTTCCTGTGTATGTGCTGCTGGGGTAAGCACTGGACCAAGTAGCTCTTTTGTTTGATGGTCAGAGATCCAGAATCTTCCTCTTAGAATAGTTTTCATCTGTAACTATATATTTCTTCATATTGTCTTTAATAGAAGGGACTATGGGGTTGTGTGCACGTGTGTGTGTGTGTGTGTGTGTGTGTGTGTGTGTGTGTGTGTGTGGTGTGCACATATTGCTCTAATACTGCCTGGATTCTTGACAGTTAGACAAAAGAAAGGGAGGAAGGAAGGATGGAGAGATGGATGGATGGAATGATGTCTTTCATTCTGAGGACCAGATCAACCAAATCCCATTTCCACTCTGTGGTTGAGTTTTTATATAATAGGCAAGACTTGTCTGGAATTGAATGCATTTGTAACTGATGAGAACTGACTCCATCAATAAAGTTATCTCATAAAATAGAGGTCTCTGAGCCTTACACTCCTCATCTAGAACAAAGGGGAAAGGAAAAGCCTTATCTTGCCACTGTTGGGAGGGTTGTTCTGTTCCTTGTAAGAATCCTGAAGTCAGAGCTCCATTGATTACAAACTTCAGATCATAAAGTATAGGCCCTAGTCGGGGCCTTCTCTTTTTGTAGTTCTTCCCTGAACCCTACTCTTGGGCCCTCTCTTTATAACCATAGCTCTAGGGTGGTAAACTATTTCCTTAACGTGCACATAGTTTTTTGGTTTTGTTTGTTTGTTTGTTTTTATAATAATAAGGCTAACAGTCGCAGGGTGTGTTCTGATTTTAAGAGCTGTTCTGGGCTGTGAATCATCCAGTTTGCACTTTTCTTACCCTGTACATTAAGATCTGCACATGACTATGGCGCCCGGTATTCTCATGGCTGGGATCTTGCAGCCATGAAACTTTGTATAGTCCCACTGAGTGCTGGACAGCTAATACCTTACGTTGCATCTTTTCACCCTCCTGACAGTCCTGCAGGTCAGGGCACTGAGTTGACCCTGGTGGTAGTTAAGATCAGAACAGTGTACAGGTGTGTTTTCCTTCTGTGCCTACCCAACCAACAGCTGCACAGCAGCTGCATGGGAGTCAGCACCTGTTGTCTCCCGTCATCTTAGCCAGAAGAGTTCTGATAGATACATTGTGACAGATACATAGGGCAGGGAGATGCCCTCCTGTTCCCTGGACAGGCCTTCATTAGGAGCATGCTGCTGGTATTTCCTCCTTCCACTTCCTTTCTCTCTAGAGTCGTTCTGCTCCCGTATTTCTGATTCGTATAGCTCCAGAGGGAGACTGAGCCCTTTGAGCTTACACATAACAAGCCTGCAGAGGGTAAGTTTGGCAAGATTGGAATAGTGGGCAGTCCAGAAGCCGCTCTGGGCGGTGTACATGTGCCAGGCACTGAGACTTGACTCCTGAAGGTAGATGACTCTGCCACTCGGAGGTCAGGGGCGAGAGGTGACAGTAGCGCCACACGGAGCGGCTGAGAAAGCAGGACAGTGTATTCACAGTCTGCCTACGTCAGCCATTCAGTCTGGATTTGCATCATTAGTCTCTGGACTCAGTCTCGGCCAGAACATGATCGGAATTCATGGCACCACTCTTCCAGCTTCTCCCACTCTTCTGAGGACATATTACTTTAAACCATAATAGTAATTTTCATATCATGTTATTTTTATTTTTCAACTGGCTGAAGACACAGCGCATGCAGAGAATATTATTCTTCAGACAGTAACTGCCTGGCACACACAGCCTACACAATGGCAATTAAACCGAGCTCCAGACTGGCAAACAAGCCGTAAAGCTGAAAGGCAGGATTTCTGTGGAAGATCAACTGTAATAATTTCGGATCTGAGTGTTTTACATATGTGACATTTTGTCTAATAAACAATTAACTGCCTGCTTTTGACATTTCCAAGTGAATGTGGGAAAGTTATACAACAGTCGGCGTGAGCATCACCTCCCCAAGTGAAGTGGCAAATGGCTATCAGCCTCCAGGTTCCCGAGGCCCTATTATTCCTCCCCGCACACGTTGAACCTCTCTGCCTGCAGCCGGCAGTCCATTGTCTTTGATAAACAAGATAATTGGTATAAATGGAGGTGTTCTTCTCTGAAATGGTTCCGCAATTGCAGGTTTTTCAGGCCGGAGGTATAATTTGCCTTGTGTCCCATTACCGTTAATCTCTAAATGGATAGATTAGTTAATCTGCCTGCCTTCCACAAGAAGACACAGGGTGAGTCACCCCTCAGCGAAACAGACAAAACATCGGGTGAAACTAGGGCACAGGGAAATGATGAACAGCCTCGCTGATGATCAAGAACCTATGCGTTTGGAGCAGGAGGCTTGGAGCTTAGAGCTAGAGAAGAGGGGCATCCTTTGCAGGACGAGGACGGAGGCGCCATGGTCAGCCAGGTCTACCATGTGGACACTGGGCGAGCACTGAGCAGACTCCTCAGAGCTAGCATGTGCTGCTCGCTGCTGCTCGGTTGGAATGGGCGAGGCTTGGCAAAGTCCACTTCAAATCGTAAATTAGTCCTCAGCCTCCTCAGCCCTCCGTTGGGTGACTTTCTTCATGAAATGTCAAGGATCTAGTCCACAGAAGAGCCATGCAAGTTTGTACCCCATTGTGAAGTCTGCTCTGAAAAACCTACTCCCTCATGCTTGCACATGCGTGTCTGTCTGTGTGTATGTATATAATGTGTATGTATATGTGTACACATACAAATACACACCCACATGTGTGTTATATATGAAGTTCGACAGGAAGAATGAACAGAAAGGCACGTGGGCGTGAGTCTCGGGGAGAGGCAAGTGGACTATCTAGGACTCCCCAGGGGAGTGCTGTGTAACTTGTCACTTAGATCATGATGGTTTGAAACCATTATAGGCAGCCCGTGGACTGCCTTGGTCATTCTAATACTGAGGTGAAAAACCAATTTGCACTCTGAGCAAGGCAAGTGGCAGGAGGATGAGCTGTCGTCTCCCAGGCCAGTCCTCTGTGGCAGGGCTACCACAGCACCTTGCAGATCCAGCATGCCACGGGTGCTTTCCTGGCCAGTTTAATGTCATCTCTTCTCCAAGCCGTGGGCTTCCTCCCGCCTCCTTCCACTTTGGAAAGGTTAGCCTTTCTTCAGAACAGCACAGGTTTCCTGCAACATCTGTCAGCTTGGCAGCGAGCACACCCCAAGGAAATGGTGAACATTTGAAGACCATCTAAATACTTGAGGGACCTTTCCTTTCCTCCCCTCTCCCTTTCTGCTCCTCTCTTCTCCCGCCTGTTTCTCCCAGGAAGAGTGGGACAGCCACCTGGCATTTGTCGCTCGCTCAGAGTCTTGCTGATAAAGTATAAGCCCACTTACAGCTGTGATTTGTTTTTTTAAATGAGTTTTGATTTACTCCTTGCGTTTTGATAGCTCTTGGAACCTTAAAGCAGAACCAGCCTGCAAGGCAGCTCTGGTCAGAAGCTTTTGTTTAACGAAAAGAGACTGCTCTGCCCTGGACTGTTAGCACAAAGACATCTCTTTGCTCTAATGACTCAGATGATCTTGATCTGATTCAGTAGGTCAGAAATTGCTGTCCCCAGCAAATATCGACCAGAAGGAACTGCTTTCTCGGTTATTCTGAAACTGCCGGCTGCATATTACACTAGCAGGTGCTAATAGTTTTTTGCAGGTCAGTAGAATTGTTATTGGCTCTTCCTTCCTTTACCCAATCCGTTTACAATCACAAGGCGGGGACTCCTGAGCACTCAGATCTCCTCATGTGATTCTCAGACTTGAAGTCTCAGGCCTACCCATCATTCCTTGGGGGGGGAGACCTGGCTCTTGGTTACTGGGGAAGGACGACATCAGGAGCTCCTTTGAAACTGAAACTCAAGCTCATCTGACTGAGTGGCTTGTGTCCAGAAGGTGGGGAGAAAGAGGGATGGATCTCCTTGCTACACAACAGGAAAAGGGATGGCCCTCCTCATTCATACAGTAGGGAAGTGAGTCAGACATGGTTAAATGGCTTCCCTAAGATTGCTTAGAAAATTGGACTCACAATCACTGTTAGGTTTTTTTGGGGGGTGTCTATAGCTGAGGGGTGAGGTGTCAGGGCAGGAGGGGTGGGGGGCATTGCCATTTCTCCCTCAGGCCTGAAGTATGGTGGCCTGAGGGCATGAGGGTTAGAGTGCAGAACCAAGAACTTCCCAACATGTGAAAGGATTAGAATGTCGTTTTAAAATGCTGTATTTATTTTGTATACTCTAGAGCACTGACTGTAGGCTACTAACGTAACTAAAGCAGCGGTAGGTACGTTTTACTCCATGTTAGAGAAGCTTTCTTAACATCGCACTGTAGATTTCCACAGGCCATAGCATCATGTATTTCCTCTGTGTGGATTAAGCATGGCTCCAGAAGGCCATGTAAACTCTGGGGTCAGCATGGCATTTTCTGGTACCTTGAACATTTCTGCGGTGTGAGCACAGCTGTCCCAGCATGCACTAGGCCAGCCTGGAAGCTGGGTAGCCACATTGCGCATGGTCCCAGTGAGCTCCCGCCCATGGCACCATAACCTCAGCTCCAGGGCTCTGGTAGTGCCTGGGCTGAAAACGTGAGAGACAGCTGTTCCCTTGGCCATGCCCTGGGGCTTAATGAAAGAGCCCTGTGGTCAACAGCACTCCCTCCTTGACCCACATGCTTGCTCCTCAGGCCAGTTGTGCTCTCCTGAGATCCCTCTGCTGGTCCACTCAGGGCCAATGGGGCTCCAGCCTCTGAGAACCCACTGTTACCATCAGCCTTCTCTCTAGGCCTCAAGGCTGTACAGGAAGCTGGCCTGGAGTTTGAACAGCATCCTCGCACAGATACAGAGAGACTTCTGTAATGTCAGGAGTCCATGTAATGTTTGAATACTTCACCATTGCTACCACTTTTAGTGAAAGCTTAAATATTATATAGTCATTGATGCTATTTAAACATTCTCACATTTTGAGACTCAAGGGTTATTTCTGATCCTAGAGCCAATGTAACTTAAACTTGTTGAATTCAGAACCAGATGTGGTCTCCAGCTTAGAGACAGACTACCAGGTTATTAAAGGGTAGTTAAACATAATAATAACTTTCCAAGAGAAGCATTAAACTTCCACATCTGGGGGGCTTTTCTGAGATTTTTGCATGTTCTTGTTCTCTGGGGAGGGTAAAAAGCTACTCCCCAACCCTGACATGGCATCTCTACTCTCAGGTCACAAAATTGTGATCTCCAAGCTGCTTAATCCAGAAACATGAAACAAGGACATCCATTGGTTTTAGTATCTTTCAGAACATAAGGAAAATAATCCCTGCACAGTCTAACAGCACACCCACAGCAGGAACCCACAGCAGGAACCCACAGCTGTGCAGCTTCTCTCGTCCCTTTGAGAAGGTTTCCAGAACTTGCAGAAGCAGTTTCAGTGACTGCTGTGTGCTGAGTAGTTCTTCCAGACCAGTGGTATGAATAACTCTCAGTGCGGAGTCTCTTTCTCTGGGGATTGTGTCTCTGCCTTGAGACATTGCCTGAGTTCAGACACAGGGCTGGATGCCTGGCTGTCTCTTACAGCTGGAAATAACCTTTGTCCAGGGTTTCAAGGCACACCTACAGAGTGTGCCCCTCCTAGACCATGCTGCAGTGGTCATTGCCACTTAATATTTCGTGCTCGATTCTTGAAGTTTTTTGCAAAATTTATCAGCTTTAAACTCCAGTAGAGTTGATGGTATGGCAGGTTAGCAAAGTATTTGCTCTCAAAGGCTTCAGTGTGAGGACAGAGTAAATTGATGGTCTCTGTCAACATGTATATTTGAGGTCCACTGTCCTTAGCCCAGATATCGTCTCTGAGTTCTTATCTTCCAGATCTGCAGCATTCAGAGCTAGGACTTCAGCACGTTTGAAGACTGGAGAGCTCTTGACTCTCTTGTGCTGGGCAGGATGGAGCCCATCATGATTGTGAAAGTACAGTGTGTGATGGGTGTGGTGTGGACAGATGTGGTGTGAAGTGCAGTGTGTGGGGTGTGGTGTGGACAGATGTGGTGTGAAGTGCAGCGTGTGTGGTGTAGTGTGTACAGATGTGGTGGTGTGAAGTGCAGCGTGTGGGGTGTAGTGTGGACAGATGTGGTGTGAAGTGCAGTATGTGGGGTGTAGTGTGGACAGATGTGCTGGTGTGAAGTGCAGCGTGTGGGGTGTAGTGTGTACAGATGTGCTGGTGTGAAGTGCAGTGTGGGGTGTAGTGTGGACAGATGTGGTGGTGTGAAGTGCAGCGTGTGGGGTGTAGTGTGTACAGATGTGCTGGTGTGAAGTGCAGTGTGGGGTGTAGTGTGGACAGATGTAGTGTGAAGTGCAGTGTGTGGGGTGTGGTGTGGACAGATGTGGTGGTGTGAAGTGCAGCGTGTGGGGTGTAGTGTGTACAGATGTGCTGGTGTGAAGTGCAGCGTGTGGGGTGTAGTGTGTACAGATGTGCTGGTGTGAAGTGCAGTGTGGGGTGTGGTGTGGACAGATGTGCTGGTGTGAAGTGCAGCGTGTAGGGTGTAGTGTGGACAGATGTGCTGGTGTGAAGTGCAGTGTGGGGTGTAGTGTGGACAGATGTGGTGGTGTGAAGTGCAGCGTGTGGGGTGTAGTGTGGACAGATGTGGTGGTGTGAAGTGCAGCGTGTGGGGTGTAGTGTGGACAGATGTGGTGTGAAGTGCAGTGTGATGGTATAGTGTGGACAGATGTGGTGTGAAGTGCAGCGTGTGGGGTGTAGTGTGGACAGATGTGGTGGTGTGAAGTGCAGCGTGTGGGGTGTAGTGTGGACAGATGTGGTGGTGTGAAGTGCAGCGTGTGGGGTGTAGTGTGGACAGATGTGCTGGTGTGAAGGCTATAGCAGTGTGAGGATGGGAACTGGCACAGGAGATCAGAATGTTTGGGTTGGCACTCACCAAAAGAGAGGAAAACCAAGAAGAAAGGAGAATGGGGGCTGGGTAGGGGCCCGGGGCTACTCTGCAGGGACTAGGAAGTTAGTGCTACTCCCTGGATTTTTCTGGGTTGTGTTTATATGTTTGGGGAGGTGGGATCCTTGTCCCTGAGAAACCTGGTAGAAGCTTTGGCAATGGATCACACGCCACTTGGGATCGATGACTTTTTCCTCAGATAACACATGGTTATAGTGATTTCTCTTGCCATAGACAAAACCAGGACTCAGTGTAATTCCACGCATACTTGAGAAACACATTTGTGCTGTGTTTTGATAGTTTTTAGGAAAGATGGTCTTGTTCCCTAATTAGCTATTGTTCGTTTACAGCTGTTACACTGTTAAGACCAAGCAGCTGTCACACGCCTTCCTTCAGAAGAATGGTGCCGAAGGGTGCGTTGCAGTTGGCTTGGAAGCTTGTCTAGTCAGCAGCAAGTTCTTATGAGCCTGGGGATGGGCCTAGGGTTATTGGCCTCCTTAAAATCAAACAGCAGTGAGACTGGGAGATGGATAGGTAGGAGCTAAAAATAACCTTCCTCGTGTTTTAAATCAGGAAGTACTTTGTGTCTAAACCTTGGCACTCGGCTTAGAAAACCTTCCAAGAAAAATCTATTGTGAGATATTAAGCACTTGTTTGCTGAGTAAGTGGGGCCTGTTAGAAAGCAGTTGTGTGATCTCATAACCAGGAAAACAGCAAGTAAAGCCCCCACAGCGCAGGGCCTGGGGATAACTGTCTGTCTGTAAGAGCCACATGCTATTTTATGTGACAGAAGTTGGCCTCGGGAATTTTTTTTTCAGGGCTAAAGAGGTGGCTCAGGGGTTGGGGGCACTGGCTGCTCTTTCCGAGGTCCTGAGTTCAATTCCCAGCACCTACAACTGTCTATAATGGGATCAGACTAAGCACCCATGTACATAAAATACATGGCTAAGTCTTTAAAAAAATGAAAAAACAAGTTTTCTTCCATATCTGGAGACTATCTCTGCAAACAGCCAAATAACAGATTGTCATTCTTACTGTTAAGTACAGCTGTTAAGTACAGTGTCCCTCAAGTCATGTCCTAGTGAGCTGACAATGACTGTTAAGAAATATATTACAACTGAATTAAAGTTACTGGCATGCTGGGAGATGGTGGAACATGCTTTCAATCCTAGCACTTGGAAGGCAGAGGCAGGTGGATCTCTGTGAGTTCAAGACCACTCTGGGCTACAGAACAAGTTTCAGAAGAGCCAGGGCTACACAGAGAAACCCTCTCTTGAAAAACCTAAAGATAGATAGGTAGGTAGGTAGGTAGGTAGGTAGATAGATAGATAGATAGATAGATAGATAGATAGATAGATAGATAGAAAGAAAGAAAGAAGTGGGTGGGTGGATGGATGGATGGATAGATAGATAGTGTAGATAGATAGTGATTGGCAGGCTGTTGGTCACCCCTGGTGCTCTGTGAGATCGGGAGCTGTGAACTGGTTACAAATGGCTTTTCCTGCCACCCACACAGTCCAGGAGCTCCATTCTTCCTACACTGAGAATGTATACACTTTGTTAACATGCAACTTTTGCATTCAGAAGCAGCAAATTAAATTTGTCTGAGCAGAATTGCCGTGTGCATGGAGGGGAAAAGTAATTTCTTCCCAGGCACTTTCCCTTGTCTCCTGCTCCTAGCACAGGCTGCTGTAATAGAAGTGGAGCTGAGGTCGGCAGCAGAGACCCAGGCAGAGACAGACGCAAGATGCTGGCTTCTGGCAGCTTGGGTTTGTAAACAAACTGACGTAAATTGGGACAGAAATTCCAGTGGGATCAGGCAGGAGACTGAAAGACTGGAGACATAGCACAAAGCTGAGTCCCATCCAGATGGTGTTTTTAATAAATGTATCAGGCTCATCTGAAAGACAGTAATGAACTTCTAAAAGGGGGGTGGCCCATTCCCAGGGAGAGCCACTGTGCACTGTCCCTGTGTCGCAGCCAGGTAGGAGCGCTCTCCAGTTCTTCCCAGCAGAATGGATTTTGGTCTTATGTGTTGGTCAGGCCAGGTAGGCAAGCTGGGGCTTGCATTTCTAGGAGAAGAATTAATTATCTAAGAACTTTCTGCTGAAATGTAAGAAGTGACCTCTAAATGTTGGTATAGCCAGTAATGACACTCAGGACAAACCTTTCCTGTCACAGCCCTGGAGTGTGATTAACTTGGGAGAGGAGAAAGAATACGAACAAAATGTATTGTATGAAAAAATTTAAATAGCTTTAAAACAATAAAAATAATAATCTGAAAAAAATGAAAAACAGATAAAAGACCTTTTACGTCTTTTGGAGCCTCCCTGTAGTCTGTATTGTTACTCAGTATCCCTCACCATGGGTCACCAGACCTTCTGTACCTGGGTCACATTTCAATGAAAGAAGTTCCAAGGACAGAAGGTGGTACTTACATAGCAGCTCTCCTGCTGACCCTACAGGTCCCCTTCTCTGTCTACATAAAGACCCAGAGACTGCTCATGCCTCACTTTCTTAAGGAAATGACTTGGGATCTGTGTGGCTTTGGATAAGGAACTTGGTTAAAAAGGTTAGATACTGCAGCCTCACAGCAGTGGGAAACCAGCAGCCTTCCCCACCCTCAGGAAGGCCACTTTCTACACCTCCAGTTGTCACGTTAGCCAGAGTTATGTCCTGGATATTAAGGATGGAGACAGGTCTGAAGTACCATCTGCACACCATAGCGGTTTACAGGAGGCAGACACCAGCGGATTCCAGGCCCAGATCCTGTCCTCTCTGTCCCACTTCCTGCCATCCTCGGCTCTTTGCTTTGATCTAGACCAAAAACTAGGAATGAGAATGAGGAGCGGCAACAATGTTTTGATGTCATACTCCCAAGAGGTGGGGGGTAGGGGTGGCTACCATGTGGCTATTGGACTTCTACGAAAGTCTTTCCTGAGGAGAAGTGTGGGCAGGATTAGAGGACACTGTGTGTAGCTCTGTGTGTGCACCCATGGTGTGTGTCCATTGGTTCTGTGCTTGGCTTCTTCTATAAGGCCAACCTGGGAATGTCTCTCGTGGCCTGGTTTCTCAGCGAGCATGGTGCCCTGCTCACTGTGGCCTGTGACAGTCCCCAATGTCCATGCCTGATCATGTTGCATCACCATAGGACAAAATGTTGAGGCAATAAAGTACAGTGTAGATGGAAACTGATGTACTCTGGAGTCAGCAGAAACAACTAGGAACACCGAGCTGTCTCCTGAGGATGTGTCCATTGAAAATAATCACAGGAGGAGAGTGTGTGAGCCTCCTGGCCCAGGGCTTCCCTTCCCATGCCCCTGTCTTTATTCCAACATGTCTTACTGTTTTGAGAGCCTCTATCCTAGTGAACAGCCGGTGTTTTGTGGGAGCTCTTGATTTTTATAAATGAGCAGGTTGGTATGGACTTGAAGTAGAGAGAGACTCAGAGTCGTGCTGCTGTTTTTTTCCGGACCCAGCAGCTCCTGAACAAAGGAAGAGACCCCTGTGTGGCCATGCACCAAACAGCAAACAGTAGAGCCAACTGTGTGTTCAGAAATGACACTAAGTCCATGTCCTGGGCCCCTGTTCTGCGCTACAGCGTCTAAATTGCTGGATTGTTTTCCACTGGACATGTATGAGCCTGTAGCTCATTGGTCCCAGTTGCTGGTCAGGGCAGAGCCCAGTGACAGAAAACCTGTGTGGAATGTGCAAGGCCCCAGAGACACATGTGAAAACCCGTCTGAACTGCTGAATCGTTTTTCACCGAGTCAGGCTTTGCAGCGCGTTTCTACATCCTGTTATCATGTTAACAACGAAATACTTGAGAATGGATTGCTACATATGGTTTGGAGCCTGAAGTTCAGATTTTGTTGTTTAACTGTTTGGCATGGAAACTCTTATCTGAAAGATAACCGCGATGTTCTAGTTCCTTTTTATTGTTGACTCGAGATGCTAATTAGTCAGTCCTGTTCTGAGCGTGCTATAAGGATGTGTTTGGCCCCTCTTATCCTAATGGCCGATCTTGTGCTTTGGATTCACAGCTCCCATGGAGAATGTGGCAACAATCGCTGACTGTGCCAGTGTGATTGAAGGCGTCAGTCGGAGCCGGAATGCCTTGCTGAATGGGGACACTAAGAATTATGACTGGGACTCTGGCTACACGTGCCACCAGCTGGGAAGTGGCGCCATTGTGGTTCAGCTGGCACAGCCATACATGATTGGCTCAATACGGTAAGACTTCAGTGCATTTGTTAGTTAAAGAGCAAAGATGTGCATAGTCACATAGTCACTGACAGCTGTGGAGAACAAACCCCGCCATTCATTATAAACAGTGGAGGCAGGCAGTGGTACCCACTGTCCACTTGGATTTCTTAGTGGGGAGCTACACTAAAAGTAGACCTGAAGTCAGTGTGGAGGGGAGGAGACTGGATGGGGGGGCGGGACTGGATGAGAGGGGGAGGAGTGGATGAGAGGGAGAGGAGGAATGGATGAGAGGGAGGGGAAGACTGGATGAGAGGGAGGGGAGGACCGGATGAGAGGGAGGGAAAGACTGAGAAGAGGGAGGACTGGATGAGAAGGGGGAGTCCTTCTGCAGCCTTAGTGTGTGTAGATGAGAGACTCGGGGTGATGTTCAGAGGTGATGTGGGGAAAAAGCCATTTTCAGCTTCAGTAAACAACTGTGTATATAAACAAAAAAGACCCAAATACAAAGCCTGGTTCTAGACAGTCTTCTTAGTGTCCTTTGATTTGAGTTTCCTCTTGATCCATTTTGTTTTAAGAAAGGAACTTGACTCAGGGGATTTTATAAGTTTTAAGCCTCTGATGCTATCCCTCACAGAGTCCCCTGTCTGCCCATCTTCACCCCCTGTCCTGTATCTTCCTGTCCTCTTCTCTCATGCTCTCTCCCTCCCATCCTGTCCCCTCCCCTTGTATCTTCTTCCTCCTAGCCCACTCTCTGTCCCCCTCCCGTCCTGTCCACTGCTCTCCCATCCCCCACCCCATGCTTATCTCCCTGGGATCTGAGGGCAGGCGCCTCTAAAGGACTCTTACAGGAGCAGTGCACGTCTGCCCCTCAGTCTGCCGAGGGTGGGATGCTGCAGTTGTGCCTGCCCCTCACGGTGCTTTCCTACACTTGGTCACTCTCCCCTGCTCTTGTCTGAGTCTGTAGGGAGAGCCAGTACAGGGGAACAGAGGCAGCCATGGAGCAGAGGCAGCCATGGAGCCTTTCCTGACCTGTGTGCACTCACTCCTGTGGTCCTGCCGTCTACCTAGTAAGCATCCTTAGGACATGTGCCATGGATGATGTAAACTGTCTGCATCTCCCATCAGTCTGTCCTCACAAATGTGCTAACAGCTGTCCTTCTTCTGTCTTCTGCCACCGTCACTCGACAATTTCTTGAAGATTACCAATCGTGTCTCTGAGATGACATCTGCAATTTCTTATAGCAGGCTTGGGGTGAACTCGTCTAAGCCAGAGGACCTGAAATCATTTAAATTGACTCGACTCTCTCCCCCACCTAGTTGGGACTTCAGTTTTCTCTGTTTGTTCTGCCGTTTCTAATCTGAGGATCAGTCTTCTCCCCAGTGAGGATGGAAGCACTCGGCAACCTAATGCCTCAGTCCACTCTCCCTTAATGGCTTCAGAGTCCCACTCGCTCACCTAGTACCGGACACCCTTCCTCTCCACCCTAGCATCTAATTGTGCCGTGTACCTCAGGCCAAGGCAGCTAGAATGAAATCCCATCCCCTCCTCCTGCCTGCCCCACGCACCTCGCCTCAGCATCTGCCCAGGGTCACTGTTAGTGCAGTGCTCCACACATCTTTGCAGCGAGCCTAACCCACAAGGCCTTCCCTGGATTTGCCACGCTCTCTTACTCCCCCCACTGCCCAGAGGTCAGCCCCGAAGTTCCAGCAATGCTGCCTCCTAAGAACTCCCAGAATTCTCTGTCTGTGTGTCCCACTGTGTCCGAGTGACGCCTCTGTGGTGTTACTTCTCTACCTGCTCCACTACGACCCTGTTCCCCACCACTTGTGACTGTTTCCCCAAGGCAGGTGCGGCAAGCCCAGCAGAGCTTTTACGCCTGGTTGGTCTCTGGTGTCTCGTCCTCCTAAGGCCGTCTGAGCTGCTGTGGTCAGTCTGCAGGTCCCGTGCTCCTTCTCTCTGTGCCTTTGCTCTCCCATCATGCTCATCTCCTCCTGTTTTACCCTTGGTTGTTCCTGAATCCACTATGGAAATACTGACCCAGCCTCCCATCATCCCCTGTGTCTGGCTCAGTGAGGGTTTCTAGTGACATAAAATACCATGACTAAGAGCAACTGGGGTGGGGGATAAAGGATTTATTTATTTCAGCTTAAAACTCTTGAGTCACACTGCCTCACTGAGGGAAATCTGGGCAGGAGCCTGGAGGCAGAAACTGGAAAGAGTCCACAGAGGGTGCTGCCTCTTGCCTTGTTCCTCATGGCTTACTCGGCCTGCTTTCTTATACACCCCAGATCACCAGCCCAAGGATGGCACTGCCCGCCATGGGATTAAGATTTCCTCTACCCAGGTGTGTCTAGGTTTGGATCACCTTGAGAAAAACCAACCCATACACCTCCATCGGGCACTGGCACCTCTGTCGGGCACCCACACCGTTATTGGGTGTCTGCGTCTCTATCAGTTTTGATGGTTGTATCCTTATTGACTCCCCCAGCCTTGCCTGCTTGCTGCATGAGGCCTGAGGCAGCCCAGTGTTACGTTTTTCTCAGGTTGAGTGTGCCCTGAGGTAGTCTCCCCGTAGTCTCCCCGCCGGAAGGGGATTGCAGCAGGTTTAAGAGGAAATGTATAATTTTAGATCCAGCAGATCCCTTAGATGGTTGCCAGGGTGAATAGCTCACACAAACAGGGGCTTGGCCGGGGGTGTGATCACCCTGACCTCCAGCCCTACCGAAGATTCCAATTATGACTCTGTCTCAAGGAAAGTGTGTTACCAGGGCTCCGGGCAGGCAGAACGGGCCCACCTGGTCTTGTCAAGTGTGGAGTGGAAATGGTTCCTCCAAACAATTTCGTTCTTCCTGACTCAGATGAGAGCCGATGAGCAGGCACAGAACCAGAGCAGAGTGGTGTATCTCAGCACAGTGTGGTGCCTCTGACTTCCTGAGGCCCCGCTATTGTTTCTTCAAGAAGAAAATCCATCCAGCCGCTGTGGTATAACTAGCCAAGTGTTCCGAGAGACACGTCTCGGGGAAGCTAACATCATGTTGTCAGGAACTGAATTTGCCTCTTCTGTGACATTATTAAGAGGAAAGGGAGGGAGGTTTGCTGGCCACCAGTGCCCATGGACAGCACTGGGTAACTTGGCAGGCTTTGGTGACAGCGGATGATGTACAGATAGACGTTTATTGATGGGAAACTAGATCAGTGGCCCCTTTCCCTGGGGATGGGCATTGACCAGCCGTGGGTTCGTTAGTCAGCAGCATTTGACCCACAGCATCCATTGCTCATGGTAACTAACTCACTTTCCTAGTCACTGTGTCTGCAGCCACCTACAGGGCCAGTGTTACAGAGCCCAGAGGCCTGCTCTACACAGAGGAGGCTGCAGAGCCGGGAGCCTAGAAACCCACCTCCCTCTATCCCATAAGCTTTGAAAATGCACATCTCCTTTCAGTTGGTAACTTCTCAGGCAAAGGTCTTAACTGTTGGTGTTCGTAATTCTTTATGTGGTTCTTAGTGTGCCATGGGTAAGATCCTTCATTCTCTCCTTGCCCTTTGGCTAGGGGCGGGCAGAGCCAGGTTTCCTGGCAGAGAGAGTGCTTGGGCGCCAGTCCTGCTGGTATGCCGAGCATGGGTAGATGCCTGTGACATACCATGGGGAGGGCTGCTGGGGAGACAGTCTCCACTTTCCACATCCACATTTTCTTTCATTCATTCAACAAACAGCTTTCTTCTGGGGATCAAATCTTGTGATAGATGCTAAGGAACACTGCACTGAGAAGCAGGCCGAGCACTGGCGTGCTCGCTCGCGGAGCTGGCACTGAGGGCAGAGACAAGCCGGAGATGAGCATGCTTACAGTATGCTAAGTTCTTCGAAGTCAGAGGAGGGGAGGAAGAGGAGGAAACAGAGGGGAGGGAGGCCATCCTGGTTCAGAGTGAGTGGTCAGAGAAGGTTCTCTAAGAAGGGGACATGAGCAGAGATGGAGGATGATAAAGGAAGCACCCTGGAGACCCAGGGAAGTGGCCAAGGACCGGAGGAGGGAGCGAGAACAGAAGGCAAGGCCTGGGAGACTTGGGGGTGACAGCCAAGAGGGGATCTGTTACTGCCTCTGTGCCCTGCACTCAGCACCAGTCCCCGAACCCCCTCCTTCTCACCCCGGGCTTCCATCCCAGGCCTGTCCTGGGAGAGGAGGAAGAGCCGGAGGCTGACAGCACGGCCCCTGAGGTGCCTTCTCTGCCCTGCCTCCTGCTTCAGCTCCCAGGGGTTGCCTGGTAGACCGCCCCCCAAGGCCTTGCTTCCAGTCTTTCTTTTAGGGGAAGAGAAGTCACCTGGAATATGCCCTAAAAGTAGGTAATGGAGCAGTAATTATATCATTTCCATGCCATTTTAAAAACATTAAAATTTGAATAACAGGAAATCTTCAGAGACCTGATCACATACAAGCCCAGGCTAGAGTCATAACAACCAAGCAGATCTGTGGTGCCTTAGTTTATAGTCCTCTTCACCCAGTTTAAGACTGATATCTGGGTGCTTGCCGATCGAGAGACCGTGTAAAGTGTCCTCAGGTCTGGGAGGGAAACCGAGAACATTCTGCACTGAGCTCACTGAACACCCGCCCGCCTGCTTCTCCAGCTAACGGATGACAGGCTCTACTGGAACCCTAAAAGTAAGAGAATCAGCTAAATTAGCCGTTTTACACTAGCTTGGAAAGAACTGTTTTGTAATTGATATGTACATGGAGTAGTGTAAGTAAAATGCCCTTGGTGCTTTAAATAACAAACTTAACTGTAAGTAAATAGGCTGCCTAAGGAGGTCTTGTGTCAATAGATGGAGCTGAATAAGCCCAGGTTAAGGAGTTAATGACACCAGAACACTGAGTCCTCAGTTGGAATATATACGTGTATACATATGTGACACGGTTAAGACTGAAGGCGGTAGCTCAGAGGATACACTTTGTTATTTTAATTTATTTATTTTATGTATGTGAGTGAGCACACTGTAGCTGTCTTCAGTCACACCAGAAGAGAGGGCATCAGATCCCATTACAGATGGTTGTGAGCCACCATGTGGTTGCTGGGAATTGAACTCAGGACCTCTGGAAGAGCAGCCCATGCTCCTAACCACTGAGCCATCTCTCCAGCCCTAGAGGGTATTCTTGGTGGGTTGTCATCACCTCTTCAGTCTGTGATGAAGCTCTCTTTATTTTTCAGTGGGGGAAAAACCCCACGCACAGGTCTGCCCCCTGTACGAGATAATCTAGCACAGGACGACTGAAGCGCGGTTTGTGCCCGCAGTGATTGCACACGGGTGAAAACAGTAGCGAAGGAAAAAGGAAGCGTGGAAAGAAAGGCTCGCTCGTGTGGCTGTGGCCTCCTTGAATCCTGTTTTCCTTTCCCTCAACAGTTGGATCCATACTGGTTCACTGCCCTTCCATTGTTGGACAGTTCTGCCCCCCAGAGGCCACCTCTTCAGGCGGTGGGCCCCGAGACCCCCTTTGATATTTTCCTCCTTTTTGCCACTCACCACCCTGGCAGAGCATTCTTCATCCTCTGTGTCCTAAGGGAGCGGCACAGAAGAGAAAAGGAGGAGTCAGAGGCCATTACACTTTGTCTCCTATTAATGCCTCTAAATGCAGGTTTTATTCGATAAGGGCGGGTAGAGAAATTGACGTTTGGCTCAAATAACAGTCTATAATTATTTAAATATTTTCTATGTATGGAGGTATGAAAATAGAGGATCACAGAAAATCTCAAATTGAAAATGGGATTTTTTAATATACGTTTTCTTCAGTGCTGTGACAGACTTGGTCTCTAGCTCTGGGTACAGCACTGGGTGTGCTCCATGACTCGTTGACGGCACTGACAACGCTCTTGTGTTACTGCAACTAAAGGGAGTTCTGTCTGTCACCTAAATGTGACATCATATTTGTTCAGTGTGGTTGACCTAAGTGTATGTGAGGAAACTGCGAAAGGCCTGGCCCTGCAGATGACCGAGAAGATGCTCGGGAGGAGGGCGCAGGCATCAGCACCCGCATCAGCACCGGGAAGGCCGCCTGCCGCCTCATCTAGTTCTGTTTCCATTTCATCCTGTCTGAGCGCCGCTGGGGCAGCAGCACATCCATTTACATTAAGACAGCCTTCTTTGCAACCTCAAGAGCTAGAAATTTCCTTTTTATAGTCTGAAGAATACAGCTAGCATCCAGATATATGACTCCTCGGCTTCAGATTAAGATTGCCTATAATTCTAGTTGAAATTGGAAAGATATTTTACAAAATTTGCTTCCTATCAGTCAGGCTGAGCATCGTCTGTCATAGCCCCGAACTGAGAAATTCTTCCTTGTCTTGCTGGTCTGTGATTTATTGACTAAGTGTTGTTTCTCCCCGAGCCCATCTGCATCACGCTGACGTCGCCTCATCACCCACAGACCTCAGCACTGTGAGTTCCAGAAAAATCCTAGAGTAAGAATTAGATCTGGGGTTCCAACAGATGCTGGAGCGTGAACCGTGTGAACATGCAAAGGCCAGAAACCCTGGAGCCTGGCAGCACAGAGCGTGGGGGCACAGTAAATAGACACTAGCGTCTTCCAGGGTAGAGAAATTTCTAGAGCAAAGTGAATTACTATGGCAACTAAGTTGCATGTGAAAAACAGAAGAGGGGTGCAACTCAGACGTTCTCTGGTGGAAACGCAAGAAAGGTTAAATGCCAAAAAAAAAAAAAGTGTTTATGTGTGTGATTTACCTCACATGTCAGCCATTTATCTCTCTTGAGTCACAGGGGAACTTGACAGCTAGTCATCACATACACAGCTAGATAATGTGAAGAATCTTTTACTTGTCAAAGATTAGCCCATCAAGAAGACATTTTTATAGACAATTTAACCACCTTTGACGCCCCCTCCCAAATTTCATGCACAAACACATGCTTTGTTAATTATCTGGAGTTGTTGGTTAACTCCTCTAAAGTGCCCATTCGGTCTTAGTTTGCTCTCAAAGATTAAATGAGTACCGTGCATTAGCTCTGGATTCTGGGGACCCCACCATGTCCTGGTCTGCTTGCTGCCCACTGCTCCCCCAGTGTAGGCCTCACAGTGTCCTAGAAATGTGGCAGGGCTGATGGAAGAACTTTCAGGAAACGGACGGACATCTCTGCAGATTCAGTTGATGGGATTGCTTCAGTGCAGCTTTTGAGTCTTGAGTGACTTCAGCTGCTCTGAAAGTCACAAAAAGTCACAGCTACTTCACCTCAGCCCTAAAAGCCCAGATCAGTTCGTCTGCCTTTGGAAGCCTTCACGTTTCTCAGGTACCTTTAGTCAAAACCACTTTTCCCTCTGGCAGCTCAAGTGTTCCATGTTTTTAATGTTTCGGTGTCTTAGCAGCTCTCAGCATCACATTGTGCTTTCCCAGGCCTCCCCTGCCTTGCTGTCTTGTATGTGTTAGGCTTAGCCCCTTGTAAAAGCATAGCCACAGAGGTACTTGCTAAAAGTGTTCTCATAACTAGGTAAGAAATGAACTCCTCAGACCAAGAAGGCCTTGTGCCTGTTCCTCTTGCCTGACCCTCTGCCGCCTGCACTCCACACCATAGAAGTGGCGAGAGGGCTGCCTGTGCCTAGCAGCCTTTCATCTCCCCCCTCCAGGACACTTGGGGCTTCACTCCTGCTGAGGAGTCTTTCTGCTATGCTGCCTCTTTCCTGATGGATCGGGTTCAGCATGAGAGGGATCAGTTACTAGATAAATGCAAACTGTGTGCTTGCGTCTCCCAGGGCCTTCTTTCCTAGCTTGCCCTTGAGTCCTCATGGGAGGGATTGTCTTTCTCCCTTCTGAACCTGCGTCCCTCAGCGATGACATTGGTGGTCTTGCACTGTGACTCCTGTGATCCAGCACCCCTCAGGATGGCCTGTTTCCTCAGTTTATTGTTCAGGAATGGCCATTTCTCCTGCTTGCCATGCCTCCCAGTAGCTCTTTTTATGTTTAATATGTGGGTGTTTTGCCTGCATACATGTCTGTATACCACATGTGTGCCCGGTACCCGTGCAGCCCAGAAGAAGGTGTGGGATCTCCTGGAACTGGAGTTACAGCTGCTGTGAGCCACAATGTGGGTGTTGGGAATAGAACCCAGATCCTCAGGGAGAGTGCCAATGCTCTTAACTGCTGAGCCCGTCCCCCCTCCTCTCCCTCCAAGAGTTCTTGGTGCAAGCCATGCTCACTGTCATTGGGAGGTGTTTATGTTAATTGCTAACACACTCACTTACTCCACGAAGCTTCTATTTGAGTTTTGTTTGGCTGAAAATAACAGAGAAAGATGTAAATTTTCTTTCAATTTACTTTTGTTTGGTTTTGATTCTGTTTGCATCCTTTATTTAATAAGCAGGGGTAAGAGCCTACAATTCAATGAACGAAGCAACATTTTTTTTTTCTTTTCCACTTGTATTTTTGCCCCAAAGAAACAAGGCAATTGTTTCAGCTATAATTACAAGAAAGGAAAAGGGCAAAGACATAAAAATATCTGGAGCCTCCCACACAAGCTTCCCCTTCTCCTATGGAAGAGCCTTAGACCTGCTCAGAGCCCTTATGGCCCCTGCCTGGGACACCTGCACAAGGCTTAACCCTAGCTTTGCTGGCTAAGGAACTAAGAGCCATGGTTATGGGACGGCTCATCCAGCCATGCCTTGTGCTGGCCCCAGCATGCTTTGGGGTGTCTACAAACCCCGTGTTCCATGTGGTCTGTTGCTTTCTAGTGTTTAAAAGGAGCTTTGAGACGTAGTCTGCCCATTTAAAATATATAAAAACAGCGAGGGGCTCTTCCTTTGAAGCCAAGGATTGAGCCCAGGACCTTCAGTGAGCTTCCTGCCACTGAGCTGTGCACCAGCCTTCCATTTGGTTTTATTTATTCTCTTCTCAGTGTATAGCCCAGGCTGGCCCCCAGCTCTCCATCTTGTTGCCTCTGCCTCCAAAGCGCTAGGATTACAGGCACAGGACACCATGCCCAGCAACATTCATTTTTAAAAGCTGTCCTTTGAGGCCACCACTTCTGGCTGTGTCTAAAGCAGCAGCACTACAATAATTGTGTTTTATATTAGTCTCAGTTTCAAAACTGTTGTATAAATTTAAAAAGCTGTCTGCTTCCTGCACTGTTCTGATCCAGAATGAGAGGCATTGCTGATTGTATGTGTTTGATTTCTTATTCATGAAATTTACTTCTTAAGAACAACTGTGTTTCTGTTTCAAATATTTAATCAGGTTTTCTGTAACTGGGCCCTGTGTTTTGCCAGCACAGTGATAAATCATGCACATCATAAAGTTCAGGAGGCAGGCAGGATCCCAGAGAACTTTGGCTGATCAGAGGAGAGCGGGGCTGAGGGCATGGCTCGGTGGTGGAGTGTCCGTCCATCATGCACAGGCTCCAGGTTCAAACCCAGAACCAGACAGAAAAAAGTAGTAAATAAAAATCACTGTCGGTGTTTAAGCCTGGGGTTTATAGAAACAGGCCCGTCCCAGTATAACAGTACACACCCACAACCCCAGCACTGAGCGGGCTGGGGCAGGAGGATCGCTGGGAGGTGGAAGAAGCCTGAGCTACATAGTGAGTTCCAGGCTAGTCAAGGTCACGTCTGTCTGAGACGTAAGTCGTGTCCACTTACCCTGGAATCAAACAGTAAATAGGAGACTTTCAAAGGTCTGGACACTGACTGTCCCACCCCCACTAGTCTGCTTCTCTAACTCCGTGGATAGATCCAGTGTTGCGTAAGGTTCCAGTGACTTTTCTGACTTTGGGGATTCGAAAATAAGCTGTACAGCCATGGGAAACACTAGAGCTGCAGCGTTCAGATCCCTCTGCTTTTCCTCCTGAATCGTGTTCGTGCTGATCCCACAACCATCCGCAGTGAAGGACGGCTGTGGTCAGGCCCCTCGGCTCATGTCCAAGGATGAGGCTGGTCAGACTAGGCGTCTGGAGGGCTCAGGGAGGCTGCGGCTGAGTAGAACCACTTCTGGGACTCTGAGTTTCCACCTACGTACAACGGCTCTGCTTTCCCTCTTCTGCCGCCTTCTGCCTCTTTCTCCCTGCCCTCACCACTAAGCGGTGACGGCAGACCCATGTTACCACACAGGTAACAAAGTATGTTTAAGGTCAGACTTGGCTCAGGAACTGCTAGCCATGAGGCAGCATTCTCTCATAGCTCTGCAGTACGAGACTGTGTACTGGGCTAAGAATTAGTAATCCATGTGAGGTTTGAAGGATAACGCACGCCCCTCCCAGGAACAGAGACCGAGCTGTGTTCTATGGCTTTTGCTTGAAGGTTTTCAGACAAATGTTCTACAGTAAACAGTATTTCTCTGCTTCTCACTTTCTGGAATTTTCCTTGGCACATACTTAGCTCAGGGCCTTTGTATTAGTTACTTTCACGTCACTGTGGCCTGGGCCAAGGTGACTTAAACAAGGCAGAGCTCCAGGACTGGAGAGATGGCCCAGCGGTTAAGAGCACTGACTGCTCTTCCAGAGGTCCTGAGTTCCCAGCAACCACATGGTGGCTCACAGCCATCTGTAACGGGATCTGATGCCCTCTTCTCAGGTATAAATAAATCTGAAGAAATTAATAATAATAATATAATAAAGTTTAAAAACAAAACAAAAGGCAGAGTTTCTTTAACTTTCCGATCCAGAGGATCAAGTCAGTTATGTCAGAGAGTGTGGCAGAAATAGTCACATCAAAAATGAAGCAGAAGAGGGTTGGGGATTTAGCTCAGTGGTAGAGCAATTGCCTAGCAAGCGCAAGGTCCTGGGTTCGGTCCCCAGCTCCGAAAAAAAAAAAAGAAAAGAAAAAAAAAAGAGAAAAAAAAAAGAGAAAAAAATGAGGCAGACGTTTGGCAAGGTTCTAATACTTTCAAAGTATTGGTTCTAATACTCCTCCAAGGCGAACTTCCTCCAGCAAGGCAGAACCTTCTAAACTTCCCCAGGCAGCACTCCCAGCTGCCAGGTGTTTAAATACTTGAACCTATAGGGGGCATTGCTTATCCACACATCACAGCCTTAGGCTACTGAAGCTTGACAGATCTTGTTCCCAAGTCCCTTAAGCATATGCCATCTGAGTGTCCACAGAAAGTCTCCTGCAACCTCTGGCCAGTTATCTCCCTGATCCTGACCTTTCTGCGTTCATTTCTGTGTGGTTAGAAAACTAATAAGACAAATGCAACTAAATACTGTTCATTGGAAAGTCCATTGTAACCTTGTTAAGAAACAGATAAGGCGTTATCTCTAGATAATTAGCAGTAGCCAGGTAATAATATCTTACTGGTAAACCCTCCCTAGAAAGATAGGCAAGGGACTTTGTCATGATTGGGTCACTTTGGTCCCATTTTAGCCATCCATGTGAGACTCAGAAGCAGGCAAAATTGTGTGGAAATGACTCAGAGGGTCGGCTCTGCGGGGGCATCTTCCTCGAAGCTACTGTCACACTGATCGCCCTGTAAATGGCTGTCTAACATTTTCTGGCATGTTTTTTTATGGAACTGAAGTTTCCCTGTAACGTGCTCACCTGCCCCTACCCCTTCTGTCTCTCTGGGACTTGGAGGGTGGCGGCTGATGGCTTTCGTTTTTGTGTCAGTGCAACCTGAGAATGTTCATCTTGGCCACTCGCAATCAGTTCAGGGAGTAAGGAGGACTTGGGAATGGTCTATTTTAGTTCAGCCTCCCTCTCCTTCCCTTTCTTCCTCCCTCTCCCTGTTCCTCCCTGCCTTTCTAACTCTGTAATTGTTGGGGGGAAAAATACTAGAAATTTGGTAAGAAAAGCAAGGCAAGAAATGTCAGTGCGGCTGTCACAGTGACAAAGATGGAGTTGTGACTGAAGCAGAGTCTTAACTCCTGTGCATTTTGCCACATTAAAAAACATACTTTGAAACATTCAGTGAAAGCGATTTTAGACATTTTTAGGTTAGGCTCAACCTTTTTTTAAACCATCCCCGTATTCCTCCGCTCTGTGCTATTCAGTGAGACTGGCTTCAGGTCTTGGGCTTGGCCAGGTTTTCTGTAGAGAGATGAGCAGGTACACATGTCATACCTGCCCTCTTAGGGGTGTCGCTGCGCCCCAGGAACTCCATACCAGACAAGTGTCGGTTGCCCCCGAGGAACCTAGCCAGATACTGTCCTCACCGGCACGGGGAAAGCCTGGTCAGAGGATTCAGAGCCCTTTCACAGTCCCAAAGTGAAGCTAATACTTGTACACCCACTATTAGAAGCAATTCTGAAAATCAGCATCTAGTTTGGGAACCAAACACATACCGTGACTCAGTGGCTTTGGTGAGGAACAAGCCTTTGGGGGTCTAGAAGGGGAGGAGCCTGCGGAATGTGGGGTAAGAAGAGGTAGGGCCCGGGGCTTGCACATGCTTGTAGATGCCTCTCCTTCCTGAGCCCTGGTTCGTTCTCCTTTAGGAACTGAGAGTCTTCAAAGACACAGTTTACAAAGAGGTCCCACTTCTCAAGAATACTTTTTAAAATATTTGTTTTAAATACTTTTTTCTTCTGACTAGTATGTATTTTGTGGGTATTTTAGAAGAATACCAAAAGATGTTTCATCTATCGTTTTGTATTAAAAGGAGAAAATAGATTAAAAAATAAAATCACAAATCATTCTAAATTCCATCTACCCCTTTCTGTCCTCCCTCCCCACACCTCCCCACCCTCTGTTTAGCAGAGTAAATGAGGCCGTGCATTGTTGTAGAGAAAGACAGAGGCAGATTGGGGCTTTTGCCTCCCATCTGGCAAGGCTAGACACCCTGCTGTCACATTGAGAAGTGTTGTGTCCCCTAGAGGCTTAAGCTGAGATGGGAGCCCCTTTTGGTCCACCTGAGCTGAGGAAATGACTCGTGTTCCCTCTCGTTGTGGCAGGAGCTCCCATCTCCTGAGTGTCCCCAGCCCATTAGAGCTGCTACTCTTTGGAAGTTGACTCAGACTGATGTCCCCATTGGAGATCCTATGATCTCTGTGTGACTCACTCAGGCACTCTAGCCAGAGCTGCTTCTGCCCCTCAGCCTCAATTCAGTATGGGCTCTTGGGGCTCGGTGCTGAAGAGGGAGGGAGGACCCCAGGATAATGTGAGATCTCACCTCTGGCCCTGCATCCTTCTTGGGTGCCAAGTCTTTTCTTCTGTTTTCTGCAGGTGCAGGCTGACAGGGTAGTGTTCTCGGCAAATTCCTGTGGGTCCTATTCGCCCAGATGGGAACATTAAAGGGACCTACACGAGGATGGGGGGGCAGAGGGGAGATAAATGTTTGCTCTTCTTGATGAGGAAGGGTGCAGCAACTGAATGAAAGACAGCATTTAATTCCCAGAGTGCAGTGCTCTAGTGATGCCTCCTGCCTGCAGCTCCAGTCAGTGTGGCAGGGTCTTGCAGCCTGCTGCAGCAGAGCCTCCAGAAGAGTGATTTATTCATCTGCCTCCTTCCCTGTGATTTCCTTCATTCAGCCTCCAATATCCATCACTGAAAAGCCTGCTCTCTATATGGGAGTTTACCCTAGTGGCTTGCCTGGAATACATTTTGAAGGATTAGTGTCCATGGCTTGGAGACTGGCTCCTCTGCCCAGCTCGCACTGGTGAATATTCATGCCGACACCTGGAAGGGTTATTTCTAAAAAGGTAGCTCTTGCAGAATATATTCCAAAGAGGGAGTGTTTTCCTCTTGTCTCAGGATCCCTCCTAAGCAAATGTGGGAGGAGTGAGGGGGCAGGAGCTGGAGACTGAGAGGAGGTCCAGACCCTCCCTTTCACCTGCACTCCAGCTCTGCGCAGATCAGTGTAGGCGATTTCAGAGGGAAAGGCAACTGTTCACTTAGCCTTTGGTCCTGTAACCCACACCAGTTTGGATTAATTATGGCTGCTGAGTCGTTAGGAAAGGTAAAGTTGTGAGTGTTCATCTGAAAAGGTTTGGATTAAAACTCGTGATCCCCGCTTTGAAGACGTGGATCAAGAGAACTGTTCCGAGTGGCCAGTGATCAAAAGAATCCTATTGAGAAGCTTAATTAGCCATTTTTCCTCTAGCCATTGCAAAAAAGAAACCACATAAAATGTTGCTTATTTTCTGGCTTCTTGCCATTCTTCAAAAGATTAATCACACAGCAACATATTAAATTGATTAATTATCTTTTGTTTATAAGAACTTACAGTGAGTTCGGATTTTCACCTTTGTCTGCTGTAGGGAAGATGTTGCGATTATTGTTCTCATTAATGTCTTTATTTTAATGCTAAGCCGTGTACCACATGGGGAGTGATGATTTATCTCATCTCAGCCTTGGAACAGCGAGCTACCTTTTCTTTAGGACCTTACGTTGTATAAAGCACACCTATGACTTACCGATTTGGCCCTGTGTTTCTGAGGGTGGTTTTCTTATGGACTTCACAAAAGAAACCCAGAAAACAGATGTGCGGGGAGGAAACTTTAAGACAGCAGATAAGAGAGCCAGCCAGCCAGACTTTGATTATACAGGACCTAGGAGAATTGGTACTGGCTACGGGAGGCATGGGCTGGAAGGCACAGCCTGCATGGGTGGTGCTGAGAGAGATTAAAGTCACTCAGCAAGCGCCCAGGACTTTGTAGCTTGTGGCTGTGGGGGAAAGAGGATGCTTCACAGCTGGGCAGAGGTGAGAACCCAGATCTGACTCAGGTGAAGAGGTCAAGCTGATAAGAAAGAGAAAGAGACCTGGGAAAATGGTACTGGTGAGTTAAGAGAGACCAAAAAACGAGGTTTGCTGAGGGCAAAAATAGAGAAAGAACATGATTGAGTAGGAAGAGCTTTGCCGTGTACTTCATCTCTGCTGGAATGTTCTCTTGCCTGTGATGTTGAGTCAAGCCTTTGTTTGGCCCTTCCATTCTCCCTCTCACCAGGTTGAGAGAATACATAGATCTGCCTATAGCTAAATTGTGAGTTCTCCCGCCGGACACACATTCCTGTGAACACTTGACCCAAGGGAGTGGAAAGGAGCTATGGATGGAGTCTATTAAATTGCTGTTTGGCTCTGTTTCTTGGTGCTCTGTGTAGGCTGTGTGCATGCAATAGCATGTAGTCGGAGGGGGGGAGGGAGGAGGAGGAGTTATGCAGGGATGTGGAGCCAAGAGGAGGGGGAGGAGGAAGAGGAGGAAGAGGAGGAAGAGGAGGGGAGGGAGGAGGAAGAAGAAGGGGAGGAGGAGGAAGAAGAAGGGGAGGAGGACGAGGGGGGACGAGGGGGAGAAGGAGGAGAGGGAGGAGAGGGAGGAGGGGGGAGTAGGAAGAGGAAGGGGGGAGGAGGGAGGAGGAGGAGGATAAAGAGTTGGTGGAGCACTTGTACAGCATGTGGAAGGCCCTAGGTTCAGTCCCCAGCCTTGGCAAAAGAAACGAAAGGAAGGGAGGCTGGGAGGGAGGGCGGAGAATGGATTAATGAGTGAGGTTTTGTGAGAAATGCACTTCACCTGTGATCACTCACTTCCCTTCCCTCTGTAGTCCTGCTCTAAGTAGAAGCCAGTTGATGAGGTAATGGGGACTGTCAGCCCCTCCTGTAAGGAGCATCCTGTGGCTGCTGTTATGCAGGGATGTGGAGCCAGGCCTGTTCCTCCCCACACCTGTTGGATGGAGACCATGGTGGATCATTTTACCTTCTAGGGCTCATGTATTAAAGACTGAAGAAGTCACTTACCTTATAAACTAAGTCCCTAACACTTAGCTTTATATCGTCTTTAGCTCTTAGAGGACACTGACTCTGGCCTTTTAAAGTCACAGTGGCCCCTGACACTCTCCCCAACAAATAAAGCTTTAAGTGAGCTGGCTGAGTGTCCAGGAAGCCACACCCCACGCTCATCTCCTGCAGATCCTTGTCTGTGCCTGCTGGGAGCCGGTGGCACTGAGCGTTCCAGTGTTCGTCCACATTGTGAGGACACTGCAGGGATCAGGGCCGATGGCCTTCCTGTAGAACAGGGACTTCTTAATGCCAAATTTAAATATCAGGAAAGATCTGTAAAAGCTGCCTACCTGCTTAAGGTGTCTGTGCCCAAAAGGTCTGCAGCAGCACGACACTTGACCTTGTCAACCAGTCCTGATACGTCTGATGCCAACTTCCTGCTTAAGGAAGGGTCTACATTGCAAAGGAGTCACCTTCAAAATACAAAGAAAAAAGAGCTTTTCTTCTGGGGGCTGTTGGCCTAGACACAGTTTTCTCATATTCTTAAAATGAAAGAAATTTCTTCAAAAAACGACTGTGTAGTATGAAGTCTAGATCATAAGTCTGGGCAGAAACTTACGTGTTAAATAAAAAGGAAAGGTTTGCCAAGTGACTGAATAAAGGTAGCTGGGGCAGTGTTTAGCCCATGCCAGAAAATTAACGGAAGACTTAGACAAAGAGTTTTGTGTTAAGAAGTACTTTTCCCTTTGTGTGGTAATGTATGCACAGTTTGAAGTGGGTGTGGTCTATGCATATGTGAGCACTGCTTAATCACTCACTGTGTGCCCCACCGTCTGAACTGGTAGATGAGAGAGCCCCTGGGAGTAAACAGTCTGCTCCTCTGGTACCATCGGACCTTGAATTTAAAGCTTACTGTCTCCAAGCAGGAGAGCCGTGGTCCCAGTCAGCTGCCAACATGGCTTGTCCTGTCTTGTCTTTTCCATGGGCCTGTTCTCCACTTGCGGCACCTGGATTAGGCTGTGCCTCTCTTATTGACATTTGTCCTTATATGGTGGCCTCCATAGTGTCTATTTGGCCACCTCCCTTTATTTCCTCTTGGGGCATCAGTGCATACACATAGCACCTATAGACAGCCAACCATCAAGATCCTGAGTGACACTTATTCCTGACCAGGACCCCGTGTCTAACTGTCTTGGAGAACTCATCTTCTGTGTCTGCTGTTGTCTGACTAGGAAACACCCTCAATGACCAGTCCATGAAAGGCTTGGTCCTGTGATGCCCAGGATGCTTTTCAGAGATGGAGGAACCTTTTAGAAGTGAGGCCTAGTGGAAGCGAGTCAGGTCATCTGCAGAATGCCTTACAAGGAAGGCTGTCCCTGGCCCTTTCCAGCTCTCCCCATAGGCCGCCTGGCTGTAAGTGTTTTCATTCACTGCACTCTGTCTCACTATGGACCCAGAAGTAAAGGGCTGACTGCCGGGTACTGAAACATCAAAAACTGCTGTGGCCAGGTACGGTGGCTCACGCCTTTAATCCTAACACTTGGGAGGCAGAGGCAGATCTCTGTGAGTTAGAGGCCAGCTTGGGCTTCATGGAGAGATTAAGGTGAGACCCTGTCTGTAGATGAAGCTCACCCTTCTAAAGCTTATGATCCCAAGTATTTTGTCCCAGTGACGGAGACCTGGCAGGCAGGATGTCCCAGCTTGGAGAGAGTAAGCAGCATCCCACAGTACCTGGAGGCCTGGATGGGTTCTGCCTAGCGTACTTGCCAAGAACGCCTTCCTTCTGGTGAGCTGCTTGAAGTTCCCTCCGGATGCTAGGAGACCAGTGTTCCCTCTGCCCTGGGAGGCTGTGTCCTTCGAGACTTGGCCGTGTGCCCACAGCTCCTTCGGGATCCTGGGGTCTTCAGGGCAGCATGTGCTCTCTTCAGACTTGGCATAAAATATAATATGGCTCCAGCCTCCCGCCAAGGGTCCTCAGCAGCTCTGCTCAGCTGGGCCTTGCTCCTAACCCAAGAAGAGGCACAGTGTCAGCCACGCTGGCAGACAAGAAGACACCCTTTCATTTGTGGGAAGCTCCCTGTTTGTCACTGGTCGCTCTGGAGCCAAATCAGGCTGCTACACTGGCTGTCCGCCCCTGTTGACCACAGGAGGCAGAAGGGGGTGCTCATATTGTCTTTCTTCTTTGCAATGGAGCTCACTAGATTCTTCAACAAGGCAAAAGCCCTTAGATCCCTGCTGGGCGGCAGCATCTGACCTTTCCCCAGATCTCTGTGGCAGCTTCAGTTTACCCCTCAGCCAAGTACTCAGCACATCCCTGGCCCTTGGGTCCTTGGACCTGCACTGTGTCCTCCCTGTCACTCTGCTCAAGTTGCCCAGCCCCCTGCTGGCTGGTTTTGAAGTGTGCTTAGTAATTAGTGCACAGTCCAGTCCCTGCAGAGTCCCCCTCACTGAGCCTGTCCCCCAGCCCTCATCTTGTCAACCCACACCTCAGTCCAGCCACTCCAGACCTCTACAGAAACCGCCCCCCCTGCAGCGGGAAGGAGGACCATCGCCCAAAGGGGGCTTCCCTCCCTTTCTTCCTTTGCTTTTCCTGCTGTCTCCAGGGCGGGCTTTGCTGCCACCGCATACAGCATCGTTGTCACACACCTGCGCTCCAGTGTGACCTTAGCTTAAGCCTGATTGGTTCCAAGTGACAGAAGACAAATAAAGATGGTCTAAGCCATAAAGGGAGCTTCACTGTGTCTGGGCGATCTCTTCATGAAGCCTGGTGGCACGTCGGAGGACTGAGTGTGTCAGGAGCAGCCCCACTGGGTCTCACTGGGTCTCACTGTGTCCTGGCTCTGCTTCTCACACCCATGGCTGCTTCTTCCTGGTGCCTCTGGTGAAAGCAGGCCACCAAGAATCGGTGAGCCTCCTCATTATCTCACTTAAGTGAGTGGGGCCAATTAAGCCAGACTCTTACCAGTCCTCTGGTGTAGAGGACTGGAGTGTGATTAGCTCAGCATGGCTCTGCTTCCTAGGCTGCAACCAGGATTGCACTGGGCTGCCACACCATTTTGAAATGGAGCTGCAGGCAGTTTTCAGAGAGAATGCCACGTAATGTCCAGTCATTCAAGCTCTCCAGTGCATATGCAGAGGGCTGTCAGCCCTGAGGCTGAGAGAGCCCCAGGAAACCAGCCACGGCAGACATTGAAGTTCATAAGGGCGAGCTTGAGGATAAGTAGGTTCAAAGATTTACCTAATGGTGCTTCATGCTTGGTAAATAATTTTGGAACTGTTTAATGAAAGACAGCTATTTCTGAGGACCTTAAAGGCTCTCTAAGAACATTATACATTTTTGAGGTTCTGAATGTCTTTGACTGAACATTTATAAACGAATTCTATATGTTACTATGTTGCTAACAGCCTGGTTGTTGATCTTGCTTTGGTTGGCTGTTTTCCCCAAATGAGGAAGCTCTTAGCAACAGCAGCAGCAGCATCGTGTTGTGTCTCCATGTCTTCCAGGGAGGCTGCCACAAACGGTAGACAATTAGAAACAGGCAAACAGGCCCTTGCTCCTGGTTTCAGGCACCGATTCAGTGGAGAAGCTGTTGATCTCTTCTGTTAGGCTTTAGCCATTGTTCACAGTCTGGCGTGGAATTAATCCCTTAAGAAAGGGATAGAAAAAATGCCATTCAGCACAACACAGTTTGTCATTGCATGCATAATGCAGGCCTTCCAATTAGAATGCTACAATTTGGAAACTTTCTTCACAGACTGATGAGAGAGCAATTATTTTAAGAAGAGAAAACTCAGTCCGCGGGGTTTGCCTCCAGTCACTTCTGACTCAGGCCACAAAGATAAGAGTTTTGAAATCATATTCACTATCGAATTTCGTATCAAAACAGCAGCAAGGAGAGCAATTAGTTGCCGTAAACTGAGCCCCGGGTAATCAATGGTATGCAACCAGCCAGAGCATTTATGGGGGATGTAAGCAGAATCACATCTGCTAATCAATTTTATAAAACGCCAGCACCTTGCTGCTCTTAGGGAGACTCCACTGTAAGAATAGGGGAGATGGGGGGGACGACCTGCAAAGTCACCAGGCCTTTACGGTGTGCTCGTTAGGTGATGAGGTCTGTGGCAGTCATCCACAGACCTGGTCTGCATCAGTGGATCTCTCCGGTGGGATAAAGTCAGCCTCTTTGAAAATGGCTTCTGATACTGGGCGGAGGAGGGAGGGGTGTGTTTAAGGAGCTCATCTTCTTTAAGGTCACGAGGAGTGTCTCTGCTGGGCGATGACACTCTGCAAACATTCCCAGCCAGATTACAAGCCAGAAATGTCTCTATGCTGCCAGTGCAAATACCTAAGAACAGACTTTGCAGGCAGACAAAGAAGCGCGGGTGGTGTGGGGCGTTCGTTACTCTGTGCCTAACGAGAGCCAAATTCTAACCTGTAGAGGGAAAGGTGCCTGATTCAGGTTTAAACAACCTGCTTTTTCAGTTGAATCAACAAGAGGACTGATTCCTGATGAAGCCTAAATTCCAAGCAAATAAATATGCATCCTGGTGCATGAATTTGGATCCCTATAAAACTCCCCGGGTAGAAGACCGAGCCCCACACTTGATAACCTGCCATCCATCAGTGTCCCTTCCACTCGAGAGTCACCGTGACCCTGCATTCCCCAGGGACTCTTAATAGAAGAACAGAAAGGAGATGTCTCAACCAGTATGTGCTCTTGGCTGCAATTCAGGACAGAAAAAAATTTAGGCGAGGAAAAATTACTAAGGTAAAGATCGATGGACTAAGCTAATAAAAATTAATATCTTTAGCATGCCAACTGTGATAGGCAGTGAATTAATATCCTTCAGATGTAGAGGACGTTTTGTAAGTCATTAACAGTAGGATAAATATAGAAAATATACAAAACGTTCAAGTTCAATGATAAGTTAAAAAAAAAACTTGCAAATTAATGAAATGTGTTTTGTCCCTAACACCAATGTTGTTTCTCAGTGCGGGTATCAGTGAAATGCACAGAGAAAGGCGCTGGCTAGAAGCCACTGGCAGTTTAACCTATTACAGACTTTTGGTTGAAGGTGAGAGGAGAGGTCTACAGCTATTCCATAATACATATCACAGCCTCCAAAATAGATCTTTTTTTTGTACAGACTTTCAAGGAAAGTAGTGGGTTTCAAAAGCAGTCAATCCTGGAGATTTTCATGTACAAAGGTTCAAGAAATTAGTGGGTTTAGCTAAGAATGCATATTAAAGAATTTTCCTAACAGTGAAATTTTACTAAGTACCTACATGTTGAGCACTAAGAGATTGTTTAAATTGTGGGACATTGGAAGAATGAAATGCTATGATGTCAGTCCCTCTGATAGATGATTTGAGCCACGGAACTCAAGCTGTAGCCCAGGCTGGCCTCACACTCAAAGATCCTCCTGCCTCTGCCTCCTGAGTGCTGGGATTAAAGGCGTGTGCTACTACTAATCAGTTTACAGACACTTCACTCTGGGGAGACTCTCTGGGGACATTCACAATATTCATAATTGCTGGTCCTTTTGTATCTTCTCCTTATCTTGTATCCTTGAGGCAGTCTGCTATCAAACATCTGGTTCCATTCTGTCCCATAGGGCCCAAGTGTTTTCATTTGTGTTTTCTGTAAGACATTGTTAACTCGTGTTTATCTGGAAGGCTATGGGGTTGTAATGCTCTGGTTCTCCATTAATGTCCAGAATCCCAGTTAGAGCAGGGTGTGGTGGTGCTTCAGTCCCAGCACTCGGGAGGCAGAGGCAGGTGGGTCTCTGAGTTCAAGGACAGCCTGGTCTACAGAGTGAGTTTCAGGACAGCTACACAGAGAAACTCTGTCTCAAAACAAAGCAAACAGAACAGACTTGCACTGAGGATTGTCTGTGGAGAACCGTCTCTGGAGCTATGAAATGAAAAATTAACCCGCTGGAAGTCCCCGGCCTCTGTCATAGCAATGACTAGAGTTCGATAGCAAGCAGAACTCAGAACCGAGGCCGAGAATTGGAAGGAGAGGAGCTGTGTCATGGGCACAGGCCTGTCATGCAAGCTGCTCTGAGGCCTGAAGGGCAGGAGACCAAACAATTTAAGTCTACCTAAGCTACAGAGTGGAAGTTCAAGGCCAGCTTGGGCAGCTTAGACTCTGCCTCAAAGGAAAACTGTGAGGACTGCGATCGTAGCTCAGTGGTGGAATGCTTGCCTACTCCAGGCAAGAGACTGAAAACGACCGCAGCAGCATTAACTCTCCACAGTAGCCTTACATGAATACAAAACAATGTGTGCATGGAATTTCATTGGCTGTAATAGCAAGATTACAGAAGGCACTGGGAATGGCTGTTACAGAGTGATGGGTTACAGTAGAAATACAGTTCAGATGTATAAACTAGGAATAACAGGGCTTTGAGGCAGGGGGATCACAGACCTGGGTTTAGAGTGGGATAGCAGGCTGGAATCCTGCATCACTCATACACTGACAATGAGCTTAGATGAGGTACTCACAGTTGCAAGGCTCCCGTCTCCATTTATATAACGTTAGAGCAGTCGTGCTTGCTGAGAGGGTACTCAGGTGGTTGTCTCCGAGCAGACTGTGCAGAGCACTTGACCGTGGGCCCTAATCCACACAAGCATTAAAGCAACGTTGGCTTCGTGATCATCATCGCTGCTGCTGTGTTTGCCCAGCTGACATCCACTGAGCGCTGGCCTGAGTGAGATGCTGGTCCAAGCTCTGGGTAGAGAAAAACCATTTCAGCCATGTGGTGGTGATGCACACCATTAGTCCCATACTTGGGAGGCGGAGGCAGGTAGCCTGGTCTACATAGAGAGTTCTGGGACAGCCAGAACTACGCAGAGAAATCCTGTTTGGGGAAAACCCATTTAGACATGGACTCTGCCTTCTGGGTGCTCTCTGTTGTGGCTGACTGGAAGCACATGCATCTGTCTTTCTGTCACATGGTGTGATGTTGCACTCTGTGTAGGCAAAGATGGCTGAGATAGTGGAAATCCATGATGTTTCCTGTGAGCATGGTCAGCTGCCAAACACAGAGCCCATATTATAGACTCAGACTCTGTTTTTAATTGGAAAGCCACACATGGAGAGAACACACATCTTTTGTGCATAGGTTGATGACTATGTACGTGCTCCTGTAGCCATGTAACTACCACTGAGATAAAACTAGCATGTTTCTGCCCTCAGCCCCGTTTCCCAATCAATACCTTCCTTAGAAGGAACTGCTGTTGCGAGATTGGTAGGTGAGTGCATTCTGCTTTGAACCTCGAGTAAATGGACTCCATTAAAGTTCTCAGCCGAGCAGGAAAGGGGCTCAGAGCAGGACCAAGCTAGTAAGTTCCCAGAGAACGAGTATGTTTTCTGGCGCAGTTGGCCCTCACACACTTGGGGCTCACGTAGGTGGACATTTGCATAAAAGGGCACAGAACAGTTTTGGTCAATTCTTCTACAAATACAGAACAAAACTATCCACATAGCATTTACTTTTCTGGGTATTTTGAGGCATGAGAGATAATTGGAATTTCGTAGGAGGCCAGGTGGGACATTTAACAATCCTGCAGTCGCTGCTCTCAGGAGGCTGGAGCAGGAGGATGTGGGCTCAGTGACCTGGCATGAACGCGTGCACGCTCGCGTGTGCACACACATACACACCCCTCTGTATATGTGTACAGAGACACATACACTTGTCTTCACTTGAGAGTTGTATTCACACATGCCAGAGACGTGGAAAACATACACTACATATGGCTGTGCATACAGTTATAGTATATAAAATATACATGGTGTCAGGTTACTGAGGACTTGGGAGCCACAGATGCTAAGGCATAGCCGTATCTCCACAGCAGGTAGTCTTACCAGAGCCCCATGGAAACCTGGTAAGAATGCAGGAAACGTAAAACATGGTAAGGGCATGTTAGCATCTGTCGGCAGCACGAGCCCTGAGCAGGCGTTTCTGGGATCCTTCCGCAACTAGCCCATGCATGAACGCTGGAGAACCTGAAAATATGGCACAGGATGGACATGCTCCTTCCTTAGCCAGTCTGAACTTGGCTGCTGAGGGGAATGAGGCTCCCTGGGACCGGGTGGTTAATGAAGCAGACTCCCCAAGAGCTGACCCACAGCCTGACCCCAGCCCTGCCTGCTCTTCCTGTTTCCATCAGGATTCTCTCTCTCTCCTCCTGCGGTCCCGAACGCAAGGTGGGGCATGGTGGGTAGGGGTGGGATGTCACAAGGCCCATGACAGGATATGAAGACAACGCCATGTTCTCTCTCTTCAGGTTATTACTCTGGGACTGCGATGACCGAAGCTACAGCTACTATGTTGAGGTTTCCACCAATCAGCAGCAGTGGACCATGGTGGCTGACAGAACGAAGGTGTCGTGCAAGTGAGTAGAGCCTTCCATTGCAAGGGCAGCCTCTGTGAGCGTGAGTAGAGCCTTCCACTGCAAGGGCAGCCTCTGTGAGCATGAGTAGAGCCTTCCACTGCAAGGGCTGCCCATCACAAGCTCAGAGGCCCTGGGAAGATCCCTACAGAGGGGTGAAATGCATTCCCACAAGCCTTTGCTTCTGTTTTGACTGCTCATCATTTCAATGATTACTTGATATGCACAAATAGGTTTTAAAAATGACTGCCATACATGGAAGTAAGAGACTCCTTATGTAGTCCTCCCTCTGCGCTCCAAGCTCTTCACTACCTTCTTATGAACTTCCTCAGAGAGTTTTACATGAGTGGTCCTGTGGGGCTCTATCTTCTCATCTCATGGCCACCCTCACCGCAAACCTTACCTCATCCAGTCCCTAAACCCAGGAAAGCCGTGATGAGCCTCAGGCTCTTGGCCGCCTTTGGCCCTGGAGCTCTAGGTGAGCTCACCTGGCTGTGGGAACACCTAGGAAGAAGAGTCCTGTGGGTTCTGACCAGTCTTGACCCATGATGCCTGGAAAGAGCTCGATGGCTAGTGGGAGAGTTTCTTCTGGGAGACAAATCAGAGCAAAACTGAGACTTCATCTTTAAAAATCAGATTTGCTAAATTAAATTGCTGTTAAATTTCCATCCTGGTGCACAAAACTGAGAAAGAGCTCACGCAGAAGGCGGCTTTGGGGCTCATGTTTCAGAGGTGGCTGCTCATGACCATGATGTGTCCAAGTGACCCCTGGGGAGCTAGGAAAACAGAGCTGCCAGAGCCCCAGTATCTGCTTCCAGATTACCTGACTTCCTTTCACTAGGTCCTGTCTCCACCTCCACAAACCAGACAAGCTTCACACACAGGCCTCGGAAAGCGTTTTATACCTAACTATAATATCACCCTCGGGAACTGTGTGACCAAACCTTGTAGTACATTCACAGAGCTGGGCAGCATCTCTATCTGATTCAGCAACATTTTTATTCCCCTCCTGAAAACACACCTGTTCCCTTCCTCTGCTGCAGCATCTGGCATTTACTTTGTCTGCATCAGCAAACGATGGGAAGCCTGTGTAAACAGAACCCTAAGACGTGTGGCCCTCTGTTCTCAGTGTCTTCTCCGTAGCGTGTTCTCCGTTCATCCTGGTTGTATCTGTCATACGTGAGCATTTTCTTTTTGTCTGGGTGAATAGGATTCCAGCGTGTGACCTCATTTTCTCTCATTGTCTATCCTGACAGAGATTTGAATTGTTTCTTTAGCTTTAATGACTAAGGCTGTTTTGCATGTTTCCGCAGTAGAGTATATGAACATATTGTTTAAATGTTCTTGGATGGATCCCTGGGGTAAAAGTGCCGTGTCATATTTCTTTTTCTTTTTTTTAAGATTTATTTACTTTATGTGAGTATACTGTCGCTGTCTTCATACTCACCAGAAGAGAGCATCAGATCCCATTTCTGATGGCTGTGAGCCTGGGAATTGAACTCAGGACCTCTGGAAGAGCAGTCAGTGCTCTTAACCACTGAGCCATCTCTCCAGCCCCATGCATCATCTTTCTTAATGGCATTGATGACAGTGTGCTTGACTCTGTTCAACACCGTCAGCCACTGTTAGAGTAACTGTATTGAACTTTTTGAAGGACAGCCGAGCCGCTCTGCATGGCCTTGATCAGCCTGTGAGAGACCGGTTTCCTGTCCTTGCTGGCCTTGTTGTCAATATCTCTGGGCCAGTTATGGAAGTGGGTGCCACTGAGGCTTTGATTGGCATTGGCCTGTGGCCCGTGCACTGAGCGTCTTCTCCATGCTTGTTCGGCTGTAATGTCTTCTCTGATGCTTGTTCTTTGGTTGGTTGCCAGGATTCCCCATCTGCTAGGCAGTTGCTTTCACTGAGCTGTGCTCCTGGCCCATGATTTCTTAATGGCATTGACAGTGCGTTTGACCCAGTGTTCGGTCCCTTCAGCTCTACTGTTAGAGTGGTCACCACACAGCATGCTTTACGGTGCCATTCACACTTGGCTGTAACATATAAACGTCAGCGTTTAACTGGCGTCATGTAACAGTGTAGCCGTCCACATGGGCGCTCCTGCTTGTCAAGTGGTCCCTTCTCAGGGGTTCATCGTGGTTTGGGGGCTCATCAGCTTCTTCTATGTCTAGCAAGTACAGGTCATGGAGACAGGATGAGAAATTATAGCTGGTTCTAAGAAGCCCTGGATTGTGTAGTGTGCCTTCCTTCCTCTCACATGCCACTGGGGACAAAACAGCCTGTCCACACAAGTGTGACTGGCCGTCAATTGTCAGGGTACATGAGTCCTATGAGCACCCTGGCCACAGCCTGGGAACACAAGCTATTATCTGCTAACTACTATTCCAGTGCTGTCAGACATTGTATCTCGTTGTCTGGATACAAAGTGCTCTGTGGGATAGAGCCCTTGTTTTATAAAAGAGGAAATGGTTTAGAGAGAAGAGGCATCTTTCCCACGGAGCAGTGGCCAAGTGTGAATTCAGACTCTGCGACATAGCACAGGCTTTACAGGTTTCAGTATTACTGAAAAACACCAGACCACCCTGTGTGGAGATTCGGGGGGACAAGGTGGTTATTTTGTTCCCAATCTGCTGGAACCCTTTACAAACATTGGCTCTAGGCCCTGAGAGCCACCTGCCCCACTCCTCTCTCCAGAGCTAGATCGGATCCCCACAGCTCACCATCTTGGGCATTTTTTTAAAGATTTATTTTGATTATTTTATGTACATGAGTGCTCTATCTGCATGTATACCTGCGTACGAGAAGAGGGCATCAGGTCCCATTACAGATGGCTGTGAGCCACTATGTGGTTGCTGGGATTTGAACTCAGGACCTCTGGGAGAGCAGTCAGTGCTCTAACCACTGAGCCACCTCCCCAGCCCCGCCCTTGGCATTCTTGACATTCTGTCATTTGCATGTTTCTTTACAAGGCTCCATCCAGGGAGCACCACAGGCCTTCAACAAGAGCACACTCAGCATCCTAGAAGCCTGGCCGAATGGTCTGTAGTGAGCTCACTAGGGTTCTTGAGAAGAAACTCCACTGGGCAGATCCTCTCAGTGCCTTTTCTTGGCCATCAGCATCTTCTTACTGGTTTGTTTCCATTCATTGATGGACTTAAATAATTGACAAGCTCTCAACTTCGATTGTAACACGCAGATTCTCCGGTAGTGGTTTACATATTAATAAGCTGTGCGCTTTTGATGTATCAGAGCAAACGAGAAGGAAAAGGAAGGCATGACTCTGTGGACTCCGTTAGAATCAGTGGGAACCAACAGTTAGGGTTTTACATTTATGGATGTGATCAGTTCACTGAAGTCTCCTCCAGCCATTTATGTAGTCACCTCAGTACTTCAGCAGACATTAAGAGAAGGTCCTCTTAGCACATAGAACTGAGGCCTCCTATTACTGGAGAGGTAGCACAGGAGTTGGCTACACAGGGATGTGCTTGGCCTGCTCTGGGTCTTTTCCTGTTGTGGATAGTCCAGCTTTGGTATTCGCAGTTTTGTGTTTTAAACTTTTTTGTACCTTCGTTCTTCTCATTTTTTCTTTCCCTTGAGCCTTCAGACCTTCCAGTCAGGTTGTTGCTCTCTCCCTCTGCTCTCTTCGAAGCTGTTGGGCCCCAATGGTTTGTAACAAGTGCAAGCAGCACACAGAACATTAAACCGTGCAGAGGGACTGGGGACAGCAAAGCTTGACCTTCCCATCTTCCTGTCCACCCCTCAGAGGCACTGCCTTTGGCTTCTTTGTAGGCCTCTGGTTGGTTTCCTGTTAACTTCTGTACTGTCAGCGGTACCTCATCCCCCGTCCATCCACCAGCTGTATTAATTCCCTGTATAAAAACGGAAAAAAATGGGGCTGGAGAGATGGCTCAGTGGTTAGAGCACTGACTGCTCTTCCAGAGGTCCTGAGTTCAAATCCCAGCAACCACATGGTGGCTCACAACCATCCGTAATGAGATCTGATGCCCTCTTCTGGTGTCTGAAGACAGCAACGGTGTACTCACATACATAAAATAAATAAATAAATCTTAAAAAAAAAAAAAGGAAGAAGTGTTAGATTGCTCGTTTCTGGGTTACTTTTTGAAGTTTGTCTTTTTAAAACAAACAGTATGCCTGACCTCTACTTTCTGATCCATCCTTCAAGGACAGAAGTGCTTGGCTTCCCACTCTGTTGATGAAGTAGATACTGTGTGTTTCGCTCTGTCTCCGAACTGCTCGCTTTTGTCTGTCTTTTTCCCCTCTTCTGTCAACTGACCACAATAATAATAATAACGTAAATAAAGGTCTTTGAAACTTAGTCATAACTTTCTGTGTGGCCATGAAGACCCTGAAGAGGAAACCACTCAGAAGTCACTGCTATTCTGTTTATATGGACATTGTCTAGAACACAGCTGGCAATTGGTCGGTGAGGGAGCTGCTACACTGTGCCTCTAAGGCCCTGCCCTCCTGAAAAGAGCGTCATGGCGTGGAGCAGATGGGCGAGGCTTTCTGTGAGTGCTCAGAAAGATCAGAGCCTCTGTCAAGTAGCTGCCGATTAACCAGCTCTCTCTGGCCCAAGGTTCCTTATTGCTTAGTTCTCTTGTCAGTAGAGCTTGCTCTTCGTGCACTGGGTGATTCTGGGCAGATTGCTCTCTGCACCCTCTCTGCGGCTGTGATGTAGATGGTGAAGGGCTAACAAGACCCCTTCTCTGTGAGTGGAACGCTAGCCCTACAGCTAGTTCCCTTCCTTGACCCACTGGACACCTCCCAGAGGTGGCTACCTCCAGCCTGGGGGGCTGCACTGCTGTGGTTGGTAGCTGCAGCTTGACCCTGCTGTTCCTGGGACAGAGCTCGTGGGCTGTGGCAAGGAAAGGTGCTTTGTGTTGGAGTGAGAGGTTTACCCCTGAGCGTCTCCACCTGCCTGTTACTGAGTCGCACTCACTGCTTACCACGGGCAGGACACACGGTTGTGTAAGTCGTCACAAAGAAGAAAGCCGCAGGGCTATCCTGGTGGTTGGGTGCGTTTCCACTCTCCCTCATCGGTTACCCTGAAACTCCGTGAAGTATAGATCGCTTGGTCTTTTGAGGCAGAACATTTGTTAGCATCACTGATAGACACTGTGTAGTAACTCTGTGGATTTCTTTTTTTCAGAAAAGGTAAGCCAAAAGCAGACAATACGAATTTTTTCCATGTCTGAATCACAGTTTGACACAGATTGAGTTCCTCCAGAAGTTTCATTCCTGTATAAAATTCAGCCTTTCAGAACCTCAGACTTCCTGCCATTTAGTGTCTAATGTTGCTGAAGAAAAGTCTGCCGCTGGCCCAGTTCTTGTTTCTTGTAGTAATTTATCTTCCTCTATAGAGGCTTCTAGGGATGGATGTCTCTTCATCCTTGCAGGCCTGATGACTCACGACGCAGTGGCTAACACGTGTGGCTGGCCAGCCACCCGACACAGGTACCTTCCGTTGGGAGATCCATCTAGTCGACAGTGTAGACAGCATTTTGTAAGATCTCACTAAGTCCTTCATGCGACCGAGTCTGTCATCCAGTCAGCGTCACCGAGTTATAGCGTTGTCTCGTCTGCTGCTCTTGCAGCCTTTATATCTTTTTATCATGGCTTATTTTGGGGTTATGCATGTCTGTGGACCTCAGTGGACAGCTTGCAGGAAAGAGTCCATGGGGTGAACACATGGGGCCAGGGACGTGCTCAGGTCCCCGAGCTTGTTGGCAGATAGAGGACTGTGCCTGCTGAGACACCTCACTGGCCTTGTGTCCAAGAGGTTGTTGCAACATAGCCCCAGCTGAATTAAACTTACTGTGAAGACCAGGCTGCCCTCAAATGGGAGGTACTCCTCCTGCCTCCTGAGTTGCTAGCGTGACAGATGTGACCCACCGTTCCTGGCTTCCCTTGAAGCCATATTTGAGGTTTTCAGAACTAGTGAAAAGCAAAAATGTCAGCAGTGAGGCCACCTTTGTCTGAAGACCCCTAAATGCTGCCTTGGGGTCCCCTGGGGTCAGCCAGTGATAATGCAAGTCTTCGAATTGTTCTGTCTGACTCACCTCCGCCTGTCACCCTACTGTCTTTTGTGCTGTCTGAGTGTTTCTCAGGTCTTACCCCAGTGTGTTCGCACTTGAACCTTTTCTGTCTGACAAAGTATTGATGACCTTAGCCATCTTCTCTCCCAGACCAGGGTCTTGGCAAGCATTTTGTCAAGTGGGCTGATTAAATCTGATGAGTTGTGTGGGGATAGAAATGGTGTCCTGTCATTGAGAGCTCTCTGTTGTAAACTGGAACCCCTGGTCTAAGTCATGGGCCCCAGGGTCCTCACAGAGTAATGTTGCCTGCCCAGGTCCCTTCCAAGGAACTTTAGTGCTATCCAACATAAGAATTGGTTTAAAATGAAGTTGCAGAGAATTCCTAATTTAAAAAAAAAAAAAAAAAAACACATGTATACTGGGGCCTTAAGATAGAGTACAGAATTCTGGGAGTATCTTCAAAAGAAGAGGAAAATGGGGGCTGGAGAGATGGCTCAGCGGTTAAGAACACCCGACTGTTCTTCCAGAGGTCATGAGTTCAATTCCCAGCAACCACATGGTGGCTCACAACCATCTGTAAAGAGATCCGATGCCCTCTTCTGGTGTATCTGAAGACAGCTACAGTGTACTTATATATAATAAATAAAATAAATCTTAAAAAAAAAAAAAAAAAAGAAGAGGAAAATGGTAGACAAAAATCCAAAGGCATTACACCGCCCTGTTGATAATGATCGTCCTGGTGCAGTAGAGTTATGGAAGTTTTCTACATTTTGACCACTTTACACCTATTTCATAGAAAATGTTTTTAGGAAAACAGCTACGTTTGAGAGAACTTTTCTTGCTGCAGATGTAAATGGTTTGTAGCCGGGTGTCCTCGCCTGCGTTCGCAAAGCCTAGCCTGGCAGAGCAGCCCGTCCTCTTCCCTGTCAGCACTAAATGAAGGAACCGTGTTGCACGGCACTCTGTTCCAGCAGCTTCAAGGGTACTTGTCTCCAAGGGCCTAAGCAGCACCCTCCTCCCTGCCCTCCTGGCAGCCAGCCAGCCTCTCTGATCAAGCCAGGCTTGAGACTACACCATTTCTGCATCATTCTAATATGAAATATTCTCTGCGGCTTCCCCAGCAAGCGCCTCATACTCCCCGAGTCTTGGAAAGACCTTTCTGGGGCTCCCTGCTCTGCTCCCTTCTCTCCACCGGAGGATAGGCACATCTGAAGAGTCCTGTACCCCTAACTGCCTACGAGACACTCAGACCCCAGGAAGCACCTGTTTGTCCTGGCCTCTGTTTCTGTGACTTCTGTCTGAAGACTGAGAGTCTTAGAACGGGAAATTGTGTTCTTCTTCCAAGCCCTTCCCTGGCCAAGAAGGGCGATAGCACATTTTAGGGTGGGCAGTTACAGCCTCAGACCTCCTTGAAATTGTTGTGAGATTGAAAAACAGCACATTTAAACCTAGTGGCTGACTTCGCCTTATTTTTTCTTTCCCATTGTTAGTGACAAAGTCTAGAAAGCAATTTCCCCACCTATTTTATTCCTTTGCCAGAATTCAGCATAACAAAAGCTTTGAGCAATTACTAGGAAGTCATGGCCAGCAACTTGGCATTATATGTGACACATGTGTCACACAAACATGCCAAAAGGCGAGTGGGGTTTTGTTTTATAATGTTGTGTGTGTTTGAAAGACTTGCCTCTGTATTATATATACCTTGTATGCGCCCAGTATCCTCAGAGGTCAGAACAGGGCATCAGATCCCCTGGAGCTGGAGTTAGGGTTGTGAGCCACCATGTGGGTGCAAGGAACTCAATGTAGGTCTTCTACAAGAGCAGAAAATGCTCTCTACCACTGAGCCATCTTGCCAGCTCCAGCGAGTGGGTTTTGAAGAGAGGAACATCTTCACCATTGCTGTCAGTAGTGAGAAGTTCCCAGTCAGCATCGGGGGTGGTGCTCTGGAAAGGGCTGTCACAGAGACCTCACTGAGATCACAGGCACTGTCCAGTCTCATTCTTGCAGGGCTCAGGCTCCTCCCTCTCCTGGGTCCCAGGCTCCTCCCCCTTCTCACTCCCGCAGGGCTTGAAGAGAGTGTTTACTTGTTCCTCCTGGAAGTGTGAGCCAATTAATGAGTACTGGTTGTGTAATTGTCACTTTCAAACAGCTGGATGAATATTTTATTTTTTCTCTTCATACTTAATTCCATTTTTTTCACACGTTGACAATAATGAAAAAGCCAGCCATGTTCTTTCCTTTATTTTTAAAAGGGCAAACTTGGATGTTAATTCTTGTCAAGACTTTGAGAATTTGAACAATAAAGAACACGTCCTTAGAAGAGGAATACCTTCTCGAAGTAAAGACAGATAAAATGCATAGATCCAGTTCAAAGGGCAGCTTCCTGAGAAGCACAGCTCCTCTGTGGGGGGCTCTGCATGCACCCATCATTTCTGAGTGATGAAAGCCATGAATATTTAGAGTAGGGAGCATCAACAGGACATTAGTAGGCCAGAGCTGTGCTTTTAAAGAGAACATTTTTATTTCACATAAAGTTTTGTGTAAAACTTTCCCCCTCCAGTGAGTGGAAGGCATGGGAAACAGATTCGGGGGGCAGAGCATGTTGGAGCTGTCTGCAGGTTGTGGGTGAGCAAGAAAATGGTCTCCTCAGGTAGTCCCTGAGAGTGCTCCAGGTCTCACTGCCCTCCCTTGTTTAACCACAGAGCTCTGCTATTCTGTAGGGACAATACCTTTCCGCATGCCCATTATTCAGAGAAACGATGAAGCATACTTTAATGAAACCCCCTTTAGCCAGCTGTGTGAGCACACGGTGTGCATGATCAGACAGATTTTTCTTTTGTCCTCTCTCCACTGCCCCTCATCTGTGATGTGGATGCCCAGGAACAGGGTGGCTGTCACTTGAGGTTGGTTATGGGCTGGGCGTCCATTCCCTTTCTCTATAGCTACTGTTACAAAAGGGAAGTTCTTTATGGAAGGCCAAGAGCTTTTAGAGCTTGTGCCAGCTGTGCCCCTTTCACTTCAGAAATGGATTTGATTTAAAATCCCAACTTTGTTGGGTTAATAGGTTTCAATGGCTTCTCTGAATTTTCAAAGTAATAGGTTAAAAATTTTTCTTTTTAAGAACACTGACCTTGGACTCTAGAGAGGGACTCAAAACCTCTCACGAGGCATTCATGTGCCTCTCCCTGTTAGGAGAACCTGACTGCCACAGTGGCCCTGGCTCTGGAGTCCTGGAGCTCAGTCACCACTCCTGGCCTTGGGGGACAGCAGAGCATTGTGCCTCAGCATTGGCTGGGCGGCTCCCTCACCCGGACTTTCTGCTGTGGACACCGCTAGGCACAGGACATCAATAGGCAAGCCGAGCACTTCAGGCTAACGTAGCAGTCATCGTGATGGACGTTCTAGAAACCCACAGTCAGGATGGCATCTCATGCACTGGCCACGGCAAAGGCACAGAATTCTTTAACGTGACCTGCCTCAGTTTCCAGACATGACCCCAGAAGTCAGGAGTCAGCTTCTAAGTCCCAGGGAGGTCTTCTTAGTTATCACAAATTACTGCTGGCTCAGGCCTCTTCCAGAGTGTCAATACTCATGTATTCTTCCTGGGTTTAAGAAAAAGTGTGTGTGTGTAAGAGAGGGTTGGGGTCTCCTGTGACTTCAGCAGTCCAGTGTGCATGGCGTCAACATTTGTAGCTAAGGAGCTCTCTTCCTTTGATCATTTCTAAAGACATCACTAACTCCATTTCTACAGAAGTCACGAACTCAGCCTGGGCTTCTCTCCTCACCCTGCCCTGCAGCTCCTCCCACTGCGCCCTGTCATGGGCATCTCTCACCTTTCGTCTTTCCTCTCATGTGCTCTCCCACTTGGCCTTTAACTGTTCGGCAGTGTCTATCCTTCCTCTAACACTCTCTCCCTGCTGTTTCCCTTCTCATGGCTTCTGTCCCATTTGTTGCAGTTCTAGAATCTGTAACCCTGGTGCTGGGTTGTTGTTGCTTGTAGTTCCGTCGTCCCCTGTAGAGCAGCTTCAGCCATGTGCTGAAGACAGTGAGACTGCGCCTACGCACCTGCCGTGTCTGCACGTGACTAGCTCTGGTCTGGCCTCCATGTGTTCTGCTGACTACTGAAGCACTGTGGTCAGACACCACATGTATCATTCCGTGTTGCTCTGCCCGTCCCCAGGCTGCCTACCCGTCCTGCTGCAGTGCTCTCTGCCCAGGCGAGGTCCTGCTTACCTTTTCCTGCAGCCCAGCAGCCAAGCCTGGTGGAGCTCAGTCATCTTTCTCTCTGCCAGCTCACCCTCAGGTTCCTGCCTCCCAGCTCCCCCTAACACCCTACCTGGTGATCAGTGCTTCCTGACCGCATCCTTGGATACCTTTTCTTACCATTCGATAAGGACTTTATATATTCTTTATCTGTCCCAGAAGGGGAAAAGGGAGATCAGTTGGGAGGAAATGATGCCTTAAAATTCCAGCCACTTTTCATTGTAAATTGTCATTATCCTCTTGAAGTCCAGGGCCCACTTGCTCCATAGAAACCTCTGCTGTTATGTAACCACAAACACAGCCCAGCCAACTTTCTTTTGGTCTCATGTTTGCTGGATAATCTTGTCTAGATCAGGAGCCATTTTAATAGTCTTATTTCCCCTTTCTCTGTAAAACAACAAACAGCCACCACCTAGGCAGGGCGCCAGCATGAGAAACCGCTTTAAGAGCCTTGAACGTCTCAGCCCAGGCACCCATCTTTCCAAATGTGCAGCTGAGGTGGAGGCCCAGTGCTTTCCCAAGTTCATGTCTAATGGCAGGGCACAGATCAGAGTACTGGTCTCCTGGTTGCAACATTTTGTATATCCAGTAAAACAGTGGTGGTTGTGGTGGTGGTGGTGGTGGTGGTGGTGGTGGTGGTGGTGGTGGTGGAGGAGGAGGAGGAGGAGGAGGAGGAGGAGGAGGAGGAGGAGGAGGAGGAAGAGGAGGAAGAAGAGGAAGAGGAGGAGGAGGAGGAGGAAGAGGAGGAGGAAGAAGAGGAAGAAGAGGAGGAGGAGGAGGAGGAGGAGGAGGAGGAGGAGGAGGAGGAGGTGGTGGGTGGGTGGTTGGTTGGTTGGTTGGTGTTTGTTTTGGGTTGTTTGTTTCAGAGACAGGATTTCTCTGTGTAGCCAGGCTGGCCCTAAGGTCAGAGATCCACCTGCCTCTACCTTCCAAGTGCTGGGATTAAAGGCGTGTGCCACCACCACCCAACTATCACCATGGTTTAAAAAAGAAAGAAAAAAAGGCTGCAGGGTGCTGTGAGAATAAAGAGGACCAGAGCAGAGCACGAGTCAGGGCGTTCTGGAAATATGCATTCGTATCTGCCCCCTGCCCTGGTCCACATCACACCCGGGAGAGCCAGTGATTTTACAACCAACCGTCCTGTGAACTGGGATTTTAAAAGAGAGGGAGGTATGAATCGGATCTAGACCCACTTCCACAGTCGCACCGAAGGCCAGCAACTGCAGAGAAGCCCACCCCCCATTTTTACATGATTTCCTGTCTACAGTCACTATTACTTCTTCCACAGAATGTTAATTTGTACAGCCTATTAGCCATATCATAATTCATAGTTTGAAATTGGTTTTTTAAAGTACAGTCCGTACGCCAGTCCTCAAGCCGGGATCACCCAGGGGTTCATTATCCAGGCTGTACAGCGTATTAGCCTCTGTTTTCCTTCCTTTTCCTCCCTGCTACCTACTTTTAAAACATCATTACACTGTTCATTAGGCCATTTATTAAACTATTTCCTTCCACCGAGAGGGACTCGCATGTGTGTTTTTCCTTTTGTTTTAAGCCAAGACCCATAAAGTGTATTTCCCCCACAGTTGACATTTTCTTTTCACAATCCCTTGAAATGGAGTGTAAGTGAATTTCAGCACAGTGTTGTAAATTATGCACTGAGTATCAGTAATAAACATCTCTTACAAAGTTGTAGAGCGGAGTTTCAGGGCGGTGATCATCTGGTAGCACACATTTGCCAGCTGCTGTGGGGGAGGGGTGGGGGAGCTTTCTCTTCCCAGACCTCGTTTTCCTTCTTTTATCCAAAGTCATACAATAGCTCGGAGCCCGTGTTACAATCACAAATAACACAGGGATGTCTGTGCCCTTGGTGGCATGGCTTGGCAGTGTGGACCTGCTTGGTTTTCCTTCTCCCTCCCCGTAGCATTGCATATTAAACTTGTCCCAGAGAACCTGTGGTCGTGACTGCCACAGAAGCCATCTTAACAGCTGTGGCTAGTTCATCTCTGGTGCCCAGAGCCTCAGCGTGAGGGAAGCATTTCTGCTTCAGGACAGGGCCTTGGGCAGGCAGGGCGCAGCACTGCACAGCTGAACCAGGCCAGGGTAGCTAGTCGTGTCTTCCAGGGAGCTGCTGGGTCTTCCCACTCTCCGGCCTCTTCTCTGACTTACCCTGGGTGTTGGAAGGGAGGATCCAGGAAGCCCGTTTATTTATATCACAGCTCCAACTGAAGATCCAGTCCTGCGCCAACCTACTGCGGAAGTCACAGATTTAAACAAAAGGACCCACGTTCATGCGCCCACAGCACCATTAGCTCCCGTGGCTGAAGCCCCCGCCTGTTAGCAGCCGCTGATACCAGCAAACTAACTGGGAATCCCATCGCACAAAGCTGACTCTGTTGCCCGATGACCAGGGAGCCCCACAGCATCAAGCAGTACTTGGGTTTTTGCTAAAACAAAGCAGCTACAATTACAGAGGCGCTTGTGGACTTGTAGTCTGATTTCAAATTTATCACTTCATATCACAGTGGAATGATCTTCTACCATTAATATTAATTAACTATAAATGTCTGAGGAGTTGGGAAAGGAATGGAAGACATAGCCCTCCTAAGCCTTTCACATTTGGGATGAGAACTGCTGATGCTTTCAGACTCTGTTTTCTCCTGATGCCACTTCCTAATTAACATCATAATTCAACCGATACTGAATCATTTAACCAGGTAGGAACCCCAGTGTGTGAGGCCCGGGTTAGCTCAAAAATCTGACACCAACTGGACAGACACGTTCTGAGCCACTGCTGTAGGCCAGGCAGTGAGCTGGCACGCTACCCCGTGGGCTCACAGCCGAAGCCACCCCAGGGGCTCAGGACCCTGTCAGATGTAGGTGCAGTGGGGGCATCTGCAAACTCTGACCCCCTCAGATAAGCCACATAGTCTCCTGTTGAGCCTTGAGGGTTAAGCAGCAGGCGTAACCAGGAGTCCTGCTACCCAGACAGCTGCGATTGGCTTTGCTGGGTAAACACAAACCAGTGTTTCCGAAGCTGGAGGGAAGTTCCAAGTGTGATTTTGAACATCCGTTGTCCCGGTTATGCAGGATGGAGGCCTGCACTCTGCTCCTTGGCTTTGTGTATTGAAACTATTGTTCAGCCATGGGCAGGCTCAGTAATGGGTGGTGTTGGCTCGACTCCTGTCCGCCATTCTTCTGCCCTCTCTGATGATAAACACGATAGTTCATTTGTAATGAGCACTTGTGCGCTATAGAAACTGTAATCCTGCGTCGTGGAAGCGATCATTTTCCAATTTGCTTGAAAACAGAGGCTTTCTGCTCGGCTTTACTTATAGCCAAAGTGCGGGGGCTTTCCCTCTGCACCAACATGATGGTTTCCGAGGCATAATTTTCCACAAAATAGATAAGGTAACTTCCCAGGCTTGTCCAAAATGTGTACTAGTTACTCTCGTCCTCAAGTGTCAGAGGCAAACAAGCAGTTCTAAGACCGCCGTTCACAAGTAAATGATGTTCGTTCTTGAGCTGCCTTCCACTGTGTCCTGGCTTTCCCTCAAGGGATTCGTGCATCTTGAAGCTAGCTCAATAGCCTGGACCATAAAACTGCCAAGGCGCAAGTTATTGTTCTAAATTTCCTACGGGAGATTGCGTCTTAAGTATAAAAGGGACTTACCCCATGACTCAGTGCCCTTACTAACAAAGGGAGGGGTCTCTCCATGCTGGGTGTTTAAGGGGACTTACCCCATGACTCCCTGCCCTTACTGACAGGGAGGGGTCTCTTCATGCTGGGTGCTTTTCTCACAGGCTTTCAAGATTGGACAGGGTGCTTGCACTGATTTTTCATTTTCTTAGTCACCAGAAAGTACATTTAAAATGTAAATAGGCAAAAGCTTTACACTGTAACCTTCCTCGCCACTGCGTCAGCATCTTTGCATTCCCTGTGATCCCGGGGCCAGATGACTGCACACCAGTCTCTAACAGCCTAGGCTTCCTTGTCATGCTCCTGTCCCTCTGTCTCCTCGAGTCATTTACTCGTGCGTCTCCTTCTGAAGGCCTCTTGATGGTTCTACCTGAACAAGGCCAGCAGGTACTGATTTTGTGATGTCACAGAGGCCTCGTGGATCCCTGTGCTGGAGCTCTGGTGCTTCTGTGGTCACCAGGCACTGTTGTCTGACAGAACCCTCCTGAAATCTGTCCTGACTCTTACCTTCCTTTGTGACTTGCTAAGACCAGAGAAGTTGTAAGGTGACATCTCGTTTAAAAGGTGACCTTGCCATCTTGCCTTTTTTGGCATGGAAGGTCTATTTGTTCAATAGAAAAGCAGGTTGATAAGCTCTGTGTGCTGGAGGAGTTATGAAGGAAAGAGAAGATGGACCACTACCTGATGTGCTACCCTTCTGTCGCTGTGATAACGTAGAGAAACAACCTACAGAAGAAAGGGTTTGCTTTATGGTCCCAGAGAAATAGAATCCTTCCCGGCCAGGGATGGCAGCATGGTATGGCATCAGAACAGAAAGCCAGCTGGCAGCATTTCACCCGTACACAGGGAGCCGAGGGGCAGCAGGAAGCAGGATGGGGATATAAACCCTGAAAAGGCCTGCCCTTCTAGCATGGCTGCACCTCCTAAAGTGTCCATAGCCTCCCAAACAGCCCTACCAACCTAGGACCAAGTGTTCAAGTGTATGAGCCCATGGTGACCACCACACTCATAGACAGCATACACACCACATATACACACACACTCATAGACAGTATACACACCACATACACACACACTCATACACAGCATACACACCACATACACATACACACTCATACACAGCATACACACCACATACACACACACACACTCATACACAGCATACACACCACATACACACACACACTCATACACAGCATACACACCACATACACACACACACACACTCATACACAGCATACACACCACATACACATACATACACACTCATAGACAACATACACACACTCATAGACAGCATACACAGCACATACACACACACACTCATACACAGCATATACACCACATACACACACACACACACTCATAGACAGCATACACGCCACATACACACACTCATAGACAGCATACACACCACATACACACACATACACATATCACTGAGGGCTCCTGTCCACTGCCCCCTTCTCAAGTACAAGCAAACTGGGGTTGAAGTGATTGCCTCAAGTGTCCAGTAAAGTTAGAAAGAAGAGGAAGGAGGGTGGTAGAGAGGTTGGGGACCAAGAGAGACTAGGAGGGGACAAGACAGGTTACATCTTTCCTCTCATATGTGGAATCTAGATTTGAACATGGGTAACATGAAGGCATGAGGGAAACAGGAGGAGGGAGAGGACTAACCTCGTCGGGGAGGGGAAAGGGAGTCTAGCAGAGGGTGAGCATAAGCAAACTACAGTCTGTATAAAATGTCACAGTGAAGACATTTTATTTTGTATGCTAACTAAAAATAATTAAAAATAAAAACTAATCAGAAGGAAGTGTTCAGATCACAGGACAAATGAAGAGATTACAAGGACTGTCATTAGACTGAAAACAGTGAGTGTATTTGCAGGGCTCAGCTGCTGAGCAGGGAGGTGGGGAGCCCGGCATTTGCAGGGCTGCTCAGGGACAAGCTTGTCAACCACCTGGCCAGCCATCGCTGAAGCCCCTTGTTTCCCAGATCTGAGTCTGGACAGAGCACCTCATGACGGGATTCCAGGAGCTGCTCCCTTCTTCCTGCCACTTCTTGCATCCAAATGGTCCCTCTGCAAGTGCGGCTGAGTTCTTGCCTGAAATACACTGGCCCAGGTGGAAGCACGATTTTAATCAAATGTCCATACAACAGCGCAATTGCTACCAAAATCCCAAGAGTCCTAGCGCTATTGGTAGCCAGATTTTCACTTGTTTCCTGGATTTTGATTTCTAGCCCAGCCTGTTGTCATGGGAGTTTGTGAGATTATTTGAAGAGCATTAGGATTTCCAGTTTTCTTAAGAATTATTTTTATTTTTTTATTTATATGTGTGAATGCTTTACCTGCACCATTTGAGCCTGGTGCCATGGGGGCCAGAAGAGAGGGTATTGAATCCCTACAAACCTGAGGGGCACAGATGCTCACCCAGGGAAAGCCTTGGCTAAAGCAGCAAGTGTTGGCTCTGTGTATCTATGTGACTGTCCTGTCATTCCTTGCCTGATTTCTCCTGGGATGTTTTCCAAGCGTGTGGGGAGCTGAGGCCTGGGACTTTCGCTGCAGAGACGAGCATGTCAGTCTTGTTTCTGCCACTGGCCTTCTGTGGTAAACCTTAAAGTGTGGTGATCTCCATGCTTAGCCTGAGCAGTGTGGGAGAGCCATGGTTCACAGAGAGGCAGCCCTCCTCCTCTTCTGGCTTCAGTCTGTTTGCAGCCCAGTCCTCTGGCAGAGCAGTGCTGTAGTCACCGAAAGCCTTTGCTTTCTGCTGCCCTCTGACCCCCACGCCAGGCTACTGACCTTTCAGAATACTTTGTTCTCTTTCTTTCTTTCTTTCTTTCTTTCTTTCTTTCTTTCTTTCTTTCTTTCTTTCTTTCTTTCTTTCTTTTTCTTCAGTGCCTACGAGCAGACACAGCTGATGCAGATCTCTAACCATCCAGTTCACTTAACAGAACACTCACTAGGACATCACTGTGTCAAACAAATCCTGACCACCAAATTCAAGAGCCCGTGGAAGGGGGTTAAGGTTTGCACTGGCTTTTGACAGTGATCTAATGAAGTCCAGTCTTCCCTTGGGAACAGAACCGTGCAGTCCCGTGTGGCAGTGCACTTTACATCTCTTGCATGTTGCATACCTGCACGAGGGCCTGGCGTCTGCCCAGGGGTGGTGCAGCTGCTTGCTATGTGAAGTGCGTGTGTCATCCTTGTGCTGACTGTACAGCCACCTTGTTATGATGGTGACTGTGCTCCCGAGATAGGGGTGGAGATGCAGCACCAGCCACAGAGGATGAAGCCAGCCTTGCTCTGCCGTGAACTGGCTCCGTGTCTCTGGACAGGTCACCCACTGTCCCTGTGCCTCTGTCTCCACATCCATAAAATTTCATTTTTCAAACAGCTTGACACTAGGCTCTGGGGCTGTCTTTATTAAAAGAATGTATTGCTATGCTCACAATAAAAGTGAATAATTGTTACGCAAAGCAGAAACGAGGATGGACTTACCTCTGAAATTTCTTTTAATGTTTGCACGTATGGCTGAAAAGCCCTGGCCTACATAGATGTGGAGATACACACAGACATATGTGCTACATGTATGTGTCTGTGTGTGTGTATCTGTGTGTGTATCTGTGTGCATGTCTCTGTGTTTGTGTGTATGTGTGTGTGTGTGTGTGTGTGTGTGTGTGTGTGTGAGAGAGAGAGAGAGAGAGAGAGAGAGAGAGAGAGAGAGAGAGAGAGAGGAAAGAATAGACCTCTTGTCACTTCCTCTGCTGAACCCAAGTGACAGCTGGGTCATAGCCCCCCCCCCCCCAGAGTAAAATCACAACCTCAAAACAAAAGGACAGCCTAAAAAATACTAAACGACTCACCTGCTGGCAGTGCTGGCTGCACCGGTCAGCTAGAACAGACAGCTGCACAAGGTCAGAAAAGCTGGTCTACAGAGGAAGGGTCAGGAGGTTCCCTTGTCCTTTGGAATCACAAGCACACCCTCATGACTGGCTGCTATCTCCTGATGAAATATTAACACCCAGTAGGTGTTGGGCGTGCGTTAAAGACATCCTAGCATGTATATTTTTAGCCAGGACACAGTGGTATCAGTTAAAATAATTAGCCCCAGCCTGTAATCTCAAAGCCTTATCTCTCTACTCTTGCTTTTTTAGAAGGCAGATGTTTTAAAACTGATTTGAAAATCAAATTTGCCCTTCAGTGATTTCATTTGGAAGAAACAGAGAAGTAAACATTGTAAAGAAGGCTTCTGGGCACATTATGCATGCAAATGTGGCAGCCAGTCCTCCTCCAGGAGAGATGGGTGCTGCACTGGGTGGGAAAGGTTGAGTTTAGATGAATGCAAAGGTCACCGACCCCCAGATTATGTTCTTCTGTCACTGGGTAGCAGCTTCTGCTTCATGCCAAGGTCTGCCTGCCAAAGGAAGAGATAAAGGCCCCGGCAGGTGAAAGTGGTGCCGACTGCTTAAAGTTCAGCCTTTCTTGAACCCTGTCTTCGCCCATCCCTGTGTGGAGTGCAGTAGGGAGGCGTGAGAAGGTCCACCTTCCCGTCAGCACACTGTTCCTGTCAGAAAGTAAATCGTGCTGCAGAGTCTCTGGTAGACTTGGAGGTTTATCTGATCTCTCCTCAGGGGTCAGGCAGGAACTGTGTGTGTTCAGCCCAGAACCACGGTGCTGCTTCACAGAGGACAGAGGCAGGCACGTATTAGGAACCGAAAGATAATTTTATGAAAATAAAACGCACAGATAAACCAAGGGTGCGTGAGTAGATGGGGTGCTGTGCTGCCTTTATGACGTTGCAACACAGACTTTGTCACACTAATAGTGATTAGTTACAGATTGTTGCTGTGGACGAATGAAAGGTGAGATTTAACCTGGTGCAGAAGTGCATTCTTGCTCACCGTCCTGAAGAATGAAAATCGGAGTCATCCTTCAGTTCTGGAGAGATGAGATTGTCTCTAAGGAGACATTGACTACCCTGCCTAAAACTAGGATTACAAACTCTGTGGGAAAACCTCCTGGTTGGGCCGCTTCCAGAAGGTGATGGGGATTCTCAGGCTGAGCTACAGTGGCCTCAGGGCAGGGCTGCTAGAGAGGGCCAGCCAGCGGGGCCTTTGAGGGGCCTGGCCTGCTTAGGTGGTATTGACCCATGTTCTAGAGAGACCTGTTTCAGAAGGCCCTGTTAATGAGGTGCACCGAGGGACCTCCAGGGAAGCACTTTGTGTAGCTACAGTTCTCAGGAATGCCTTACGTCTCTTCTGTTTGAGAATCTTCTTCACAAGTTTCTTGAGGAACGAACGTGGTAGGACCCTCTGTGGGCTCTTTGGGGTTCTGCCTTCCTCCCCAGCTCTTCTGGGTGGGGCATGTATCCGAGCCCACGTACACAGGGTAGCTCTCCCCTCAGGTTAGAACCACTGTAGATGGCCATGTATGGTTCTGGTCCTTCCCATTGAACAGAACTCGGCCTTCCCAAGCGAGCCTCTGAGCACCTACTAGAAGTGATGCAGTCAGACCCCACTCTGGAAAGTGTGGTTTCTGTGCCGCTGGCCTCCCTGGGAAGTCTGGAGACGTAACTTTCTCAGCGACCACCCAAGGGGAAAACAGAATTTAACCAAAGTCATACATGATCTCTGGCCTCATAGAAGACATATTGGAAAGAGTATGAAGAACTAGAGTCCGAGAGGGAGGCTGTGAAACACTGTCTGCAGGACATGGCATGACTGTTGCGTCCGGAAGTGCACGCAGCAGTAACTTCCCTGCATAAGACCTCAGGTGGGGGAGGGGCTCTCAAGACAACTGAAGGTCGTGTACATCAGTGGTGTAGCCACTGGTAAGTCACCTCCGCTCGTGTAGATAGCAGCCACTGCTGTGCTCAGCAGACCTTAACTCACTTGGCTGAGAGGGAAAGGCATGAAATGGCAGGGCTCTGGTGGGAAGAGGGACTCCGTGGGAGTGGGTAAAGAGGTAATGGTAGACGTCTGTGCAAAGCACATTATAGGTGACATATAATGACAATTTTAAAAAAGAATACAACTATTCAGGAAAGTCAGGCCAGAAGGAGCTGAGGTTGACCTGCCACTCATGTGGAAGACAGGGCCACCTTGAAGAAGCTGTCAGCCTCCACACGCACACACACATCATGGCCCCAGAGCGGAAACAATTCCGAGACCTCTGGATAAGAACTGCACACAAAGCACGCTGTGCCAATCAGACATTACTTGCCAATTAAGTGGAATAAAGTACCCGTGTGTGACACCATGGATGTCCTTGATGTCCTTGAAAGTGTTTTGTTGGGTGATAAAAGACCGTCAGCTACCTGACTTCTGAGCACAGAGCAAGCACCCAGAGTAAACCAGTGAAAGCCCTGAGCAGGAGCCCCAGTGTGGGCTTGGGAGGAGTGCCGGGACCTTACTCAGGACCAGATTGTGTTCTGCAAGAGCGTAGACATTAAGCTTCTGAAATGGATTTTAGGGGTATAGCAACTAAGCTAAAACAAAACCAGTATGTCTTTAAAGAGCCCGTGTTGTTGTATGTGACTCACACTGCAGTGAAGTTCTTACTTGAGAGGACCATGGGCCAGGGCTGCACTGCCCTACAAAAACACCCTGTGGCAGGGCGGCTCCGTGCGGTGGGAAGACCAGCACTTCCTCCATTCTGCTGAGAGAGCTGGATTGCAGGTTTAGGAAGCATTAGCTCTTCTTATCCCTGCTGCTTTCTGCCCCTGCTTCTTGGTTCCCATGAGTTTTCTCCACCAGCATGTGTAGACAAGGCTCCTTCTTAAACAGACCTCACGCTCCTTGTTCAGGTCCACACCTCTCACTGTGTGCATTTGGACAGTAGGAAGGCAAAGCACCCTCGGCGCCTGTGCCCTCCTCCTGTGGAGCTGGCCCACTGCAGTCCCCTGGGAGAGTCTTCTTGGTGACACTCAGCACACGCACCGCTGGGCTCCTGATGAGGACTCCAGCCCCTTTTTACAGCCCACTTTATGTGCTGGCCAGGAGGTCAGTGGTGTGAGCACCGACTGAAAAGAGACTCGTGGGCTGACAATGTAATGGTATTCTAAGTCAATAAAACTCAGATTTTAAACATCAGAGCGAGCACCCTTGATGTTACATTGAGCATAAATGTATATAAATGCAGGAGTTGGAGGCATTTGCATGAACTTGGCCTGAGCAGTAGCTCTCTCAAGTGGTCCCTTTGATATGAAAGCAGTCTCATTCTTCAGTCACAAAGCTGCACCAGCAATGTGGAGGTCCCGCAAAGTGTGTGGTTATAAATAGCAAGTCTGTGTTAGCCACATAATGCAGTTTTACTACCAATTATTGTCTGACCTAACTCAGCGCAGGTTAATTCAATTTGATTCTTTGATGGCATCATAAAATATTGATAAAAAGTAGATAATAATGGTGTAATAGTGAATCCAAGAGCCATTTTTATGAATACCATCGAAGTCACAGAAGATAGATTTGAATTTTCCCATTTCTCTACTTCTTAACCACCATGTGCTCATTCTCCAAATAATCAGTGAGCACCTACTAAGTGTTAGGCAACAAAAGGACACACAGTCGTGCCACTTTCCAAGTTTACACTGTAATGGCAGAAATGCCATGTAATTAAAAAATTATGACTTCGGTCCCCAACCCCGAAAAAAAGAAAAGGAAAAAAAAATTATGACTGCTGATAAGTTCTCTGAAGCAAGAGGAACAACATATAGTGGTTGGCCAGCTAGGGTGGGTAAGAGCTGCCGTAGTCCAGAAAGGCCTCACTGAGACCTCGGAGCTGAGATCAGTGTCATAGTTAGGTGGCAGTCATTGTGATGAAACATCGTGGACAAAAACGACTTGGGGAGGAAAGGGTTTATTCACAGGTCCTCATCACAGCTCATCAGCAAAGGGAGTCAGGACAGGATCTCAGTCAGGTCTGGAACCTGGAGGCCGAAGCCTTGCAGGGTGCTGCTTCCTAACCTGATTCACAAGGCTTGTTCATCCTGCTTTCCTACAGAACCCAGACCCACCAGCCCAAGGATGGCCCACCCACAGTAAAGCCCCCTCCCCGTCAGCCACTAAGAACGAAGCGCCTTACGGCCCATCCAGTACACTCAGCGACAGACACCAGCCTTTGCTGGGCTGATGAAAGACCTTCAGGAAGTGTTATAGTCCTGAAGCAAGAAAGTGTGCAGGAGAGAGTGCTGGGTGCAGCTGAAGCTTGGCAAGGAAGCCAGCGGTGATAAGGAGAAGGCAGGAGCAGTCAGATTCAAAGCCGTGAGGTCATGGTGTGGACTGAGTTTTATTCTATGAACAATGGAGTGGGGGGTTATGCAAAGAAGTGCTTTCTGGTTTGGTTTGGTTTGGTTTGGTTTGGCCCCGCCTCCCTGTGTAGCCTAGGCTGGTCTCAGACCCCCAGCCTCTTCCTCAGCCTCCCCTGGCCGGGCTGGCAGGAGTAAGTTTCCATGCCCGGCTTATTTCTGCTTTACACTTTTTGTGTTATCCGTGCTAGGGACAGAACCCAGGCCCCTGACACAGCCTAGCTCGCCTGTTCTATCCCTGAGCTATACACTCAACCTGGTTCTTCTTCATGGTCACTGTGTAGAGAAAGAACATTGGACAGGGTAAATGTAGACCTGAGAGCCCACAGAGGAGCTGCTGGTTACTCAGATAGCACATGACAGGGCATGTGGCACAGCAGCGATGGTGGAGATGATAGCACGCAGGCGTCCACACATCCAGTACACAGTGCTGGGAGAATGGGTTGGCAATCCAAGTGGGGTGGGGGGGGCTAGCAAGGACAGAAAGGTTTTGCAGGGCTCTTGTCGCTGTCCCTGGTCCTGAACATTTTGCTGTTGTGTGAGCTCAGAAAGCACGCCCGCTCAGGTTTGCGCATAAGACAGAGTGGGCGGGTTACTAATGTGGGAGCTGGCAGATGTGATTTTCAGAATGATCTCTGCAAGCCCTGAAGGGGGACCAAAGCAACAGGATGGGGCTTAATGGCATAAACATGATGCCATCCATTTAGGTTCAAAAAATCAATTCTCTAAGTACAGGATAGCGCAGTCAGGCCGGAGAGAGGTTCATGGGAGGAGAGCTGCGGTTTTTAGACAGCCACAAATTCAATGTGAACTAATAGTTGCCATGGCTGCCACAACCCTGGGTAACATGGTGTCCTGGTAACCATGTGGCCTTCCTGTTGGCCCTGTGTGTTGGTTAGGACACACCTGGGCACGCGTGTCCACACTTAGAGAGCAACATGGAAGGTGGCCAGACGATGAGAGTTCGGGAATAATCTGAGATCCAGGTAAGTCTCCCGGAGTGTTGTGGCCATTAACGTTAAGTATGCGGGAAGCCACTGTGAGGGGCTGAGATCTAACTCTGATAATCCCGAGGTGAGCACCAGACTTGTTCCTCACACTCAGCACAGTTCTGGAGCAGCCCCTTCTCTGCTGGGGTTGTCTTGTTCCGTGAGCCGAGCAGGTAATAGTAACCCCACGCTCAGAAGGCAGAGGCAAGAGGATCTCAGCCTCCAGGTCAGCCTTGGCTACATGGTAAGCCAGCCTGGACTACAGAGAAAAGCCTTGTCTTTTTAAAGAGCAAAACAAGATCTAGTGCGTTCACGTTTTGAAGGAGACTTTTAAACTGGTTTTAGGCTTACAGTGTAACCAAAGGTGCAGAGATTTCCTGTGGTCTCTGTCCTGAAACAGAAAACCCTCAGAGCAAAATCCCACAGCTCATCTGCCAGTGCTCACCTCGAGCAAGTGAGCGAGCGAGCCCGCTGTGCCATCGTGTGTCTGCTGATGAAGCACAGGAGGTGCCACAGCTCTCAGTGTGGAAAGGCTACCCACCCCACACCCCATACCCCACACGCCTTCTCTGTTCACCCTCACAGAGCTGTGCCAGCAGAAGAAAGCTCAGACACAAAGGAAACTGACGCCTCGTTTGTCCCTAGACCTGGAGCCTCGACCTTCAGCAGGCGTCACAGTCAAAATGCTCTTTGCAGGGCCACAGCCCCAGCCGGCTTTGAAAGGCTCATGGAATGGGACCTTCAAACCCTTTAGGAGGGACCTGAGGAGCGTGAGGCCAGGATGCAGCAGCAGAGGGATGTCCTCTGCCAGTCACCTCATAAACACGTGTCCTAACAGCACCAAGGGGCAGCACTGATGACTGCTGCTGTGACCTGAAAGTGCAGAGTCCCGGAGGGGGCTCATTTGGAGAGATCCAAATCCCAGAATGCTCAGTAAACTTGAAAGGAAATTCTCTGCATCTCCTTGCAGTAAAGTCCCGTTCCTCCGTTAAGTGGCTTTTTGCCGGGGAGACATAGGCAGAGGATGGACACTCTGCACACTTGCTAAGTGGTAACCCTCACCTTGCCCTGGCCTCTGTCTGAGCTGTAAAATCCTGGGTCAGACTGTGCTTAGTAAGTCTGCTGCTTCCCCAGCCAGCCTGCTGTCTTCAGCCCTTTGCTTTAGTCGGGCTGCTCTGTCAGCTGCAGGCTTGCCTTTGACAGGCCACAGCAGTGTGTTTCATGTCTTACTAGGTTTTTAATGTGCGTGAAGGACTGTGGTTAATTGGATCCCCATGGTACCACAAGTGTCTTTAGAAGCCTCTTGAACCAGGGGAGAAGATGCTGTGTGTGTGTGTGTGTGTGTGTGTGTGTGTGTGTGTGTGTGTGTGTGTGTGAGAGAGAGAGAGAGAGAGAGAGAGAGAGAATGTGTGTTCATGTGTGTATGCACACCCTCCATCGGAGTAAGCAGTACAAGGTTTCAGTGTTCTTCCACCCAGACTTAGATATGAGGGGAACTTGTTTAAAGGGGAAGGTGTTCACTTTTGGCTCACGGTTTCAGTTTGTGGTCAGCAAGGACCATTGCTTTGGGGACAAAGGTAAAAAAGAAAGAGCATCGTGACAGAGAACATGTGGTAGAGCCAAGCTGCTCACCTACTGGTGGCCGGGAAGCAGAGTGAGTTGTGTTTTAATGGACGTGATTGTGTGGTATTCCTAGAGCTTGCGTGTTATACAGCGGTCAGATCCGGGCATTTAGCATACTCGTACCTCATGCGCTTATCATTTGATATTGGGAGCATGAGAAAGGTTTTCTCTGCTAGTTATTTTGATGTGGTCAAAGCAGTAGCATTAACTAAGGCACCCCACAGCCCCCCAAAACACCAGAACCTGTCCCCACCAAGCCTGTCACTCTGTCCCCTCTCCTCCCTTCTGCTTCCGTGAGGTCAGCCTCTTCTGGCCCCACACGGAAATGACGTCACACAGTGTTTGTCTTTCTGTGCCGGAAGTGTTCCTCTTTCAATGCTCCACAGGTTTTGTCCTTTCGGTCGCTGACTCAGGGGGATTATGGTCTGCATGCCATCCTCATACTTGTTTGTCCAAAGTCAAGGCCTTGACCTCACCCTTGATCCTTGACCGTCTCTTGTCCGCTCTTTGGGCAGATGGGCTGCTCAGCCGTCCTTGAGCATGCGTCACTCCGCACAGCCGTCAGGACGCTCCCCTGCTCCTTCTGGTAAGCGTGCAGTAATTAGTTATCGCAGCCAGATCCCATGCTCTAATTGTCCACACTTGTGTGCCTTCCTGGAAGTCAGTGACTGTCCCCAGTAACACACAGGAGGCTGCGGTTGGAGCAGAAATTCAGAGAAGGCAGAGGGACGAGGTGGCACGCAGGAACTAAGCGCTGGACCCGAACACACCAAGAGTGCCTCAGTCTTGGGACCCCTGTAGAGGAGAGGTGTGAGGGTCTGTGCTAGCCTGTGCTCACTCACCTAGCACAGGCTAGTTAGCCTTCTCTCTAGACTGTGTGGGTCATAGCTGGCGGGTGAACTGTGAACGTGGTTCTGTATCTTTAGTTCTCTGTGGCTCTTCAAGTCCAGCCTCGCCTCAGGTTCTCGGATGCAATCCCCAATGTCCTGCGAGTGACTCTTTCCAGCCAAGTAGTTGGTCTTTGTTGTCTTATGCCATTCTCTGTGTCCATGTCCGTGGTGTTATCTTCTTTATAACTAGCGTACGTCTTTCCCATTAGGCTTTTAAGTCCCATGAGAGCGGAGGTCACATTTTGTTTGTATTGACCTCAGCTCCTCTATCATGTCTGGTCAATTGGAGTATCATTTGGTTAGTACAGGATGGCTCCTGAGAAGGACATCAGTAAAGTCAAGGCTACTGGAGCACATCTTCTCTGGATTGTTACCCCCACCCAAGCCTTCGCCTGTAGGTTCTGTGTGCCTGGCGTTCTTGCTGTCGCCTGGCCGTTCTGCCTCTTCAGGGGAACCTCAAAGTCTCTAGGACAGGCCATCCAGCAGAAGGTGGCAGCACCTGCTGATACCCCCTACACACACACGCATGCACACACACAGACACACAGACACAGACACACACACACAAACACACACACACATACACACACGCACACACACTTACTGATGCTGTGGTGCAAGAAGAGACAGGTGGCCTTGGGCTCCCAGTGCAGGGATGGGCATGTGGCATTACAGATCACCTCTGCCCTTCAAAACGCTGCTGTAAAGACAAAGGCTGCCCCACGGGGACAGTCACTGCTGTCTGTGGTGAACCATGCTCCTCTCTCACAAGAGAGCCTGCTAAACCCTCCTCCACCATAAGCAGCAGCAGTCCCATTGGACAGTGACTCTTTGATACTCTGTGTGCCTTTCCGACCTGTATATGTCAGTTCGCCTAATGAGCTTGTAGAATTGCAGTTGTGTTCTGAGGACCACGCCCTGTAAACAGTGTTGGGCACCCTGACAAGCTCCAAGTTCAGGTTAAGCTTGTGGTGAGTGATGTTTGGATAACCGATTACATACATAAGCATGAGAGTCCAGTGTGGATTTAGGTCTCTGCTGCTCTTCGGTGCACTTGGGCCTGCACTGTCTCTCGAAGCTCTTGGGCCAGCTGTTCCCTTTACACTTTACCTCTCAAATTCTGCGTTCCCTTGTCCTCACTGACTTTCCAGAAGGCAGTGTCTCCATTGCTCTGTTTACACTCGGAGTGTGCGTGGCTGCTAATCTTTAGAAAGCCTTTGTGGAAGGCCTTAGAGCATCTTCATTCAGCGTTGGTTTTGCCCCAAGGATCATCTTCCCCGGGCAGTCGTGTAGGTTTGGAGGATCCTGCTCTTTCCCCTTTAATGAGAAAGCCCCCATCCAGAAGTGTGCCTGTGCCCTCGCTGAGATTAGGCATGGGGCTCATGGGCTGGGGGCTTAGCAGCTGAGCCAGCAGACAGCAGGTCCAAGAAGAGTTGACAGCAGAGAGAAGGAGTGTACACAGGCCATGAGCCTTCAGGCTCACCGTGGGCGGAACCAGACCTGTGCCTGCCGATAGGGAAGCCCGTCCTTCAGTGCTGGGGCAGCAGTGGCCTGCTCAGTATTTCCCAAGGCATGTGAGAGCAGGGCAAGGCTTGGGAAAGTTGTTGGAGCCAAATGTGACTAAGTATCTTTTCAAAAGGGGAAGGGAAAGCAAAGGGAGTCCAAGAACGCATCTGGCAGAAGCCTTGGAACTGAGCAGGTGCTGGGAGGGGAGGGCACGCCTGACCTAGGCACAGTTTCCAGCTTCTGTGGAGGACTCATCCTTGACTGGCATCAAGCTCCTGACTCTCTCCTCTTCCTTCCAAGTGCTAGGACTCAGACATGTGTGCTCTCGGCCTGTCTACTGTTTAAAGGGAGGTCATGGCGCTGTCCTGAGGTTGACCTGAGGGTGATACTCAGTTGTTTCTTGTGCAGACCTTAAAGTCAGGACTAGAACTTCATTTCTGTAGACTTGCCCAAGTTGGTGATTTTTCAAGCGAAGAATTTGTTTAAACAGTAGCAAGAGGGAGATTAGAGTCTTATGCCAGAGAGAACCACTGTGCTCGCACCTGTTGTGTATAGAGAAGTTAGCCGTAAGTGTCTGTTTTTCATGTGTGTCTGATTACCTCTGCATCTGACTTGTGGATGTTTCTGAGAGAAAGAGACAGAACCTTCTTGCCTGTGCTTGACAGTACCGTATATCCACCCCCTTGCCTGTTATCAGAACCGTTATCTCCTGTTGAGGGAGTGAGTGGAGCAGGTTATCGGTGCAGCTGGTCTCTCCTAAGGCTTTGTCAGTGTGGCTCTGAGGCCTTTTCATTAGGATGCTGTATCTGAGTGGTTAGAAGTCCTGTCGTCTAAGGCATGTGCTGCATTTCAGCGTCAGATGGACCTGATTCCTGGTACGTGCTCAACCCCGTCTGTTCCTTCTGACTTCCTTTCCTCTCTGTAGGGATGCCTGGAAGGCAGATGAAACCACAGCTCTGACAACATGGCTGGCTTCAGACGAGCTGCCATATTCTGACAGGTTCATTGCTCTAGTCTTCCGTACGCTGCCCCCCACCTAACGCCTGTGGCACCTACAGCCCTGCCAGGCCAAAGGATTTGGATCCGTGTCTGCGCCCTGGCCGTGCTCAGGGCTCACTGCGATGTCGGGCAGGAAGGCAAGACGGTAGTGATGGCTTCCTGTTGGGAGGCTTTTGGACGGAAGTGACTGAGCAACCACAGGCAGACAGGTGCTGATTTACCTGTTTACTGGTTTGTTTTCTTTTGGGAGTCAATGTTCCAATTTACTGCATTCCTTGGAGGTTTGACATATCAATTAGATATTATCGACAGTAATAGAGGGGCAGTTGCTGTAAATGTGAAGTTTTTACTGGTAGGCCATGAAATGACACCCCAAGGGACTGTAACAGAGAGGCATGATAAATACCATGTTACCTAGACACCGGCAGAAGGCCTGATTAATAGGGGAGAGTGACTCTGTCTCCAACAGTAAAGTGGTATTTATTCATGTGCTGTCAATCAGGCCGTCGGTTCTAATTGGCTAAAAGGCTAAATCAACAAGATCTGCTCATAAAGCAGGCTAAGGTAGAAGAAAAGCAGAGGTAAATCATAATCAATAGTTTGTTTACTGACTGCGGCAGTGCGTCTGGATGACCTTGAGAGCCACCTTCTACCCCTCTGGACACAGTAGCAGCCGTGACACAGCCTGGTACACGGGTGGGGAACTGCAGAGGGAGGGGTGCTCCCACGCCCAGGGGCACAAGTGGAAGCCGGAGATGCTGGGCTGAGCTTGGGTGACGGAGCTGAGCGTAATTAGACCACTGTGTCTCTCTCCGCTGCGGTTTTAATGTATGGCTGTTGTTTTGCACGACACTTGTAAAAGGAAGAATTACTTTGGAAAAGACAAATATATTTCCACACTAACAGTTTTATAAAGATGTCAGCGAATAAGTCTGAGCATCATTAAATCACATTTTAAAGGCAGACACCTCGTGATAAATCTGCATTATCGAGTCTCCTTTCTGAATGAGTCATACACGGTAGAGCTTTATGAGGGTTGAGGGAAAGATCCTTGTTGGCCACAACTGTGTATATTGTCAAACCATACAGAGAGGAGAGCTGCAGACCTCACAGAGGACTTGAGAGGGACGCGCCTTCCTTCGGTAGCTTAGGAGGAAGCCAGTAGTAAATCCCAGCACGGAGGTTCTCTACCCTGCTAGTGATGGAGCTGCCACAGTGGGAGGGAGGAGGCATGTGCTGGCCTGGGCACTGACCCTTCAAACAGACGCTCACCTCGTGCCAACTACCAAAACCCCGGATTACTGCCGTGCAGTTCGCCTGCCAGAGGCACATCCCAGAGTGTGACTAGAGCTGGAGCATGTGCTGGCCCTGATTACCCAGACAGTCGGGGAGCTTGGGGCCATAGGTGTTTGGCTATTTTAAGCACAGACAGCCATTTCAACTCCTGCATCTGATATACCACATTACCATACTAAACAACACGGGAAATCATCCTATACGTCATATTAAATATATATTAGCAAAGAGGAACTCAGGAGAGGGACAGGAGACGGCAGAGAGACACGCCCTCTGCCCCTCTCCAAAGAGTGTATGAAATCTGGGTCATCAAGGCGCAGAAAGGCAAAGCAAGTGTTTGGCTGGCGGTCTGAGTGGCAGACACACACGGCTTCCATTTGTGCTTTGTGAATACCGAGCTCGGGGAGGAGCAGAGCCCTCTTACCCAGCTGCCTTTCCGTAGTCTTGATGGAGTCTGAAGCGATTTGTGGCTTGTGCAGGGAGATGACAGGTGAGAGGCGGGGTCACCTGGGTGGGATTGCACGAGTGGGGACCTGGGTGGCTCAGTGGGCGGAGAGAATGATGAGTCTAAGAAGGACCAAGCACCAAAGCAGTGATAAACCCCAGCTCTCCCACTCCGCCTCGGAGGCAAGCCAGGTGCCATCTCAGATGCTGTCACGGGGCCACTGAGCCTGGAGGAATGACATCGCTAGAGAGCGAGAGCAGACGGCCAATCTAGAGCCATGCTCAGTGGGTGTGTGGCCTTCCCAAACCACCCTTTAAATGCCCCTTTGCTGTTAGAAACTGCCACTAAGTTCTTGTGGTAAGAAGCACAGTTTATTGATCAGCTGAGAGTTCAAATTAAGGAACATTCAGTGACGACAGCCAGCTCTGTGTTTCTGAAGCTGCTCCACAGTGTCTTCCGTTTGCCAAAGTCCGGCCCTGCCATACTCTGCTGCTGAAGGCCTTGGTAGCCAACAGTCTGGACCAGGACAGTAGAGACGTAATGAGGCCTTTCTCCTGGGACAGCCTCTGCATCTCAGGGGCAGAAGTCAGGATAAACTTCTGGGCAGGGAAGCCCGCCAGGATCAGGGGACTGTTCTAGAAAGAGCACAGCCTAGAGCCTTGTCCTCAGGGAGAGTGCTGGCTAGTTGTGGTAGGACCATGAGCTTGAGACAGAATGCAGTAACAGACTGCATGGTGGCACGTTCCTGTGTCCCAGCACTCTGTCATCTGAGGACAGGAGGATCATGAATCTCAGGTCAGCTTGTATTGCACAGCTAGACCCTGTCTCAAACACATACACCAAACAGAAACACAGCTACGGCCCAGGAGAATCTCCGTTGATGGGGTACAGGGTTGGGTAGAGCCAGGGCCAGAGTTGCCACTGCCTCCTTGTATAGTCCCTGAGCTAGAACGGTTTTTATGTTCTTAAAGAATTGTGTAAAAATTAAATACCATGTGACACAGACCTGTGTGTCCTTCGGAACTGGCTGGTTGGTAAATAGTGTGCTGACCTGGGGTGGATCACTGCAGCCGTAGGGTAGTGATGCCAAGAACAAGTGAGAGCCACACACCCCGATCTTAGAACCCAGCCATTAACCAGAGCAGGGCCCAGGCTACCTCCTGACCATGTATGTCCCTGCCGTGTAAGCAGTGTCCCAGTGGCATGAGTGATGTCCCTGCCTGCACTCTAGTCTCAGAAGAGAGACTGAAGGCAGAGGAGGAGCCTAGGGCAGAATTGACACAGAAGGGACAGTCAGCTGGGGCTGGCAGATGCAGGACTGACTTCCTTCAGGAACACGAGGGCAGCAGCAGAACTGTGCCTTACACCTGTAGTGGGGACCACAGCCTGTAGCACCTCCTGTCACTGGAGCGGGTTCTGCCCGGTCAGCAGAGTCTAGGGATCACCTGACAGCCTATGCCACCGCTGAGGGGCAGATCTGGGCCCAAACCCAGGAGACTGAATCTGATTGTCCTGTTACCCACACCGCTTCTCAGCCAGTGCCCCAGGCAGGCTGCCTGCCACCCTCAGCCAGTTCTGCCTCCGCAGCCACCCCGCATCACGGCCACTAAAATGATCTTCCTAAGGCCTTGGGCTCCCTGATGCCAGTCCCTCCATGGGTTCCTCAGCTCACTGCCTGCCTTCTGTGGACGTGTCACCTTCTTTCTGTTGTGACCATCGTCCCCAGGTAGGGACAGGCCAGAAATTGCCTGCTTTACCCTTTTTTAGCCTCCAGGCACCTCCTTTCTCCCCTGCCGAAACACAGCTTTTCTATGTTACATGTGAGAACAGCAGGGATTTGGGGTTTGGATAAGGGGAATCAATTGGAGCTAGCCAGGAGGACGTTAGAGAAGAAAGCGTAGGACTCCCAGGCTGCAGTCCACACCTGTGTCTGACGGTGGGGCATCCATCTGTGCCCAGCACGCCCTCCACATGAAACCCCTCAAGCTTGAGCCCCGGGGCGGCCTCTGAGCATTTATAGATCATTGATGTACAAATGGTCTGTCCCAGGGCAGTGGGAATTCCAGGCTACTGCAGCACCATGGGGTCCCCCTGAAAGCAGTTACTGTTCACACTGGTCACAAGACATCCATTGTGAAAAGATGGCTTCCACACAGTTCGCTGGAAGGTGGGCCATCTCCCGGGCCAGTGGGGATTTGACGGCCTACGTCTTGTTTTGTGCTGATAGTATCAAGCCCCGTAGGTATAGACTCACACATCTGCTGCTGACTCGGGGACAGGCAAAGCAGTTGACTGCAGAAAAGTTGAATCCAGCTGTCTTTGTATCTCACACCCACGGGCCGGCAGGACAGCCCAGCACGACCCCACTGATCCTGATGGCATAGCCATCACAGGGAGAGCCACCAGAGTCCTCTGGCAGCTTCAGGAAAGACTACTTTATGCTTCCTCACACTTGGTTGAACTTTTCAAAAATATTGACTAAACAACTTGCCAGCTGTGATTACCAACAGCTTTATTTGACAGTCTTTGACAGAAAGCCAATGGGCACATTCGACGTCATCCAGCACTAACAGGGCCTTCATTAGCAGCTTTTGAGGAGACGTGTGCTCTCCTGGCCCCACAAGAGTGATGGCTGTTCCCCGGTGCTGCTCACTCAAGCATTGGCAAGCAGTTTGCTTAGCGCGCCCAGAGGCAGACACACTGCTCGCCTGTATGTCTCCATCACTCTGAGAGTTTTTATGTTCTGATCTCCAGGAACACAAATAATATTCTCTCTACGCTGCTCCCACATACAAGTGATGGAAAATATCATGGAAAAGGTGAGTCGCCAGACAGTGAGCCCTCATGACTGAGCGCTTATTCATAAACCTGACAGATTGATCGCACACACTCACGGCCGGCTTTCTGAGATTAATAGCTGATCTCAGTCTGATTTTAGAGCCTGACAATAGAATCAGAAAGAGTTAGTGGTCAGCTTCCTCACCACCCCTTCACCCAGCAACCTTCCTCTCCCAGAAATAATACGGAAAAATAAGCTGACTTAGTTCTGGCAGCAGCCCTGTACTGCTTTATTGCAGGAGATCTCCGTGTGCCAAGGCTGACTTTTAACCTGGTTTAATGCAAGTTGACTTCTTGGCACCTGCCTTCAACTCTGCAGACCCTCAGGGCAGGAGACTGGCACTGTGCAGAACAGGGGCAGATTGGAACAAACCCGGAGAGAAAGCCATAGCTCTGTGTGTCTTGTGGCCATCTGTTTACCGTGAACCATTGAAAAACCCAGTTTTTGATGTCTTGGCCTTGAGGGCATCAACAGATTCAAAGCAGGCGTTGAGAAATAATTTGTATCATATATTGGTGCACACACAATGCAGGTGCACACATGTACACGCAAGTGAAGCCTCAGTTTGCAGAGACACGGGGAGGAGTCTCTAAGGTCCGCATCCCGAGGAACAGGATTTCTTACAAAGAGCAAGGTGTCCTGTGTGACCACCTGAGGTGGAGTGGATCTGGTGGCCCTCTAACCTGTATGGTCAGTTTTGCCAAGTGCCTAGCTAAATCCCCAAAAGCATCGACTTCCACGGCACGAGTTATTTCAGTCACTTCATTCTCTATTAGCATGCCCTGTTGTCCCCTGTCCTGGTGCCTGTCCTCGGTGTCTAGATGTGTGAACTCAGAGGGAGCCAGCAGGCTTCCTTGGTGTTTTCTACAAGCTGGCACTGAGAAGGGCAGTTTTGGGGAAGCCGGCTCTTGCCGTGATCCAGCCAATGCCAACAGGAGCCAGGAAGGAGCAGCAGGTGGATCCGAGTCAGATGCAGCCTGCACGGCGCTCAGTAAACTTCCCCAGTCCACAAGAGACCTGGCAGCAAAGGGAAGCCCAGAAACTCAGCGGCTCCAAGCAGAGGCATGGACGTGGTTTTCGTTTGTTTTCAATAAAGTGGAAGGAAGGAGAGGTTGAGGTGGGAACACAGCTTAGCGGAGACTGGGGTGTGGCTTAGCGATCATGACTGGCATAAGCTTGGACCTGCTTCCCACTCCATAAAGCAAAGAAAGGAGAAAGTCTCTCTCAGAATCAGGCCAGGCTGCCTTGCCCAGTTGGTAGAGGAACCTCTGTCTGTCTGTTCATATTCTAGGCCCTGCCTTAACTGTGCAGAGTGTGGTACTTAAGCAGTCGGGAAGGGACCTGCCTGGGACCTGCCTGGGAGACCTGTCCCCTCTCCATTATGGCAGCCACATTCTGAGAGCCAGCTGCACTAAATGGCTTCAGGCTGATCTTGGAAGGTTTTGTGCTAAGACGGATCGTTTTCTCATCACAGAGAAACGTTCCTTGTGCTCCATGGACTTTCCCCTCTCCCTAGTGCTCCCAATTTTTTACCAGTTCAACTGCAAACTCTGGGCCCTTGGTGGCTGAGAGGGGAGTCTATTTTTAAGTTTTACCGACTATCTGTCACAGTGGGTACTGAACACCACATGTCATCAGATCTGGAATACCCACAGGGCCTTTGTATAATTTTTAGGTATAAAATTGATCCGTTTTGATTGTGAAAGGGGCTGGTAAAACTTTTAAGAAGGCCTCTTCCTTGCCTGGTGGGGTGTGCTGCGGGAGACTCCTGAGCTCCGGCAGATGTGTGTTTGGTAAGGACCGTGGAGCATGCACGTCCATGAAAGCCACCCTGTCTTTTAAAACCCCAAGCTTGGGACCGTGGTTCTCCCTTTGCTCTAAATCCCTTTGGTATTTAAAACACGGGGAAATGAAACAGGCACATTCGTAACATTTGAAAATTGGCTTCTGCCCAGGCTCTCACATCGCCAGAATGAGTCTGGGAGGGAGTGTGCTCTGGGACAACCAACCAGGTGTGGTACAGGGCTGGGGGAGGAGGGGGAGGGGAGGGGAGGGGAGGGGGCTCCTAGCAAAGACAGCAGCAGCCTCTTTAAAGGAGGCACTGCTTCACTTAGTTGATCAATACCTGGGTCAGACATTGTTTGCCAAGGACAGCAACCTCACCGAGCAGCAACAGACTGAGTTTGCTCTCTCCCTTTTCCAACCTCAGGAAAGGCCTGCTGGCAGAAGCGTGGACCACTGCGTCTTCTGCCGTCTCTGGTCAGTGGAGACCAAGACACTGGCTGCTACTAGATTTCAGGCATGTTTCAGCAAAACCTGCACACTCGGTTTTGTTTGTTTTTAAGACATGGTTTCTCAAGCCTGCATACTCTTAAGCCAGGCACAGAGGGAAGAAACTTGGGCCTTTCCCTACTGGGCAGCATGAAGCGAGGGAGAGGTTTGTGGAGCTTGTGCAGGGCCAGGCCCAGAGATGCTGCCTCATCCTTCCCGACCACAGAGCTGGCCGGGTGTGTGTTCTCAGTAGGGGCTTTGCACATATGAGAAGAAGCAGAGCCCCGCTTTGAGCATACCTGTCGCCAGGTCCTGATCGTCTGATCAGTCGTGGCTAAGGAAGGGGCGTGGTTACCTGTGTCTTGGGGGAGAACCTTGATCTGAGGGTTCTTTCTGGACTCTGCTTTGCGTGGAGGGCCATACTAGAAACAGACCCCATGGCCTCCCCTAGTCACCAGTGCATGGATTCTCCTTTCTCCAGGGGAAGAGGTTACCACTCATGCAGCACAGCGCTGATTTGCTTCTGCATATCAATCACCCGCAGGGCGGTCCTGTGAGAAAAACCAGACCTAGTGGGGCACACCTGTAGTCCAAGGCCCTGAGGTAGAAAGCAACACACGGGGTCAGTAAACCAAGACCTGGCCTCAGACACAGCGTCTGAGAGCCTCCTGGGTTAACTGCCAGACTGTGCCAGCACACAGCAGAAGAAAGGCCAGACATTGTTGGTGACACCATGTTGGCTGAGACACTGACTGATTCCTGGGGACAATGAACAAGTAGGATTTGGGGCTCTCAAAGGTCCCCTTAGTTTTTAATGACACATACTCCTGTCCAGCTCCTAACTGTCCCCACCATGCAAGATGTACTTGGTATTCGTATTCATTAGAGGAAAAAGAAGGAGTTTTGGCGTTGGTGGACATAGAACAGTGGTTCTCAACCTTGGGTGGAATGACCCTTTCCCAGGGGTCACCTAAAACCATAGGGACAACACAGATAGTTACCTTATGTTTCATAACAGTAGCAAGATTACAGCTATGAAGTAGCAAGGAAAATGATTTTAGGATTAGGGGTCACCACAGCATGAGGAACTGGACTAAAGGATTACAGTGTTAGGAGGGTGGGAACCAGAAAATGGTTAATGCTTCAACATCAGGCAAGCTTAAGCCACAGAGAATTGTTTTAGCACAAGATCCAGATTTACCGGAGTCTCCTTGTACTCCAAAGACATAGGAGTGATAACTCACCCTCCATCACTGTGCCTTGGGATGTGTTCCTTGGGTTTTGTTTCTAACCCTGAACTCTGAAGACGACTGGTTTAGACGATAGCTATTCCTGTGTATGGGTGTGTATGTGTGAGAGGCACACATGTCCTTGCGTGTAGAAGTCAGACACCTCAGGTATTGGTCCTGAAGTTCCCTCGACGGTTAGTCAGTTTGAGACAGTCTTTCACTGGTCTGGAATTTTGCCAAATAGTTCAGACTGGGTGGCCAGTGAGTTCAAGACTTTACCTGTCGGGGCTGGGGATTTAGCTCAGTGGTAGAGCGCTTACCTAGGAAGCGCAAGGCCCTGGGTTCGGTCCCCAGCTCCGAAAAAAAGAAAAGGAAAAAAAAAAAAAGACTTTACCTGTCACTGCCATACTCATGCTGGAATTACAAGTGCGGGCCACACCTAGTACCTGATGTGGGCCCTGGGAACCAAGCTCAGGTCCTCACATGTGAGGCAAGTCCTTTGCCTCCCAAGCCTCCCCAGCCCCATAGCAGCTATTTCTGAATTCCTCTCTCATTTGCTCGAATCTTCTCAGCTATCTGAACTTTACAACATAAGAACTGAGACAGAGCTCAGCTATAACCTGCGTTTGCTAGAAAGACTGAGGCCTGAGGCTCCTGAGATGATCTTCTCAGCTCCTGGGTCTGTGAGGGGAAGAAAGGCTTTAGGGGGAACTCAGGTGTCTTATGGCGTGATGGAGGCCCTGGGAATTATGTGTGCACTGTCCTGTTGAAGACACATGGTCCATGGGAGAATCCCTGATCTCTGCCTCTTACCTGGTGGTCTCCTGGAGAAGGCAGCTCATCGGCAAGGACACAGCAACCATCATATGACCGATGTGTGACAGAAAACCTATTCAGAACAATGCCTCTCTTCCCAAGTCCTCCCAGACATTTAGGACAGTTTCAGCAGAACCGAAAGTTGTAAGGAAAGCCATTACACCTTGCAAGAAAGAGACCAAGAATGTGCTGTGCAGACACCCTCTCTGTGTCTGTGTCACACAGAAGCTTCTGCCTAGGCCTGTGCACACAAGCCTGCACACATGCACACCCACCAGTCTTGCACAGACACGAATGTGCAGACAGAAGCAGGACGTTGCTCCCCCTGTGCGAGCCTCCACAGTCACACAGCTGTGGCTGCCGAGAGGGGAAAGCACTCAGCCCGAGACTGTGTGCTGAGCCCAGAAAGTGATTTTTGTAGCAGAGAGCTCTAAGTGAGACAGACAGAGTCAGAGAATAAGAGAGAGAGAGAGATAATTATCTAAATTATGTTCGTGCTATTATCGAAGACGAATATAGTTAAAATGTAATTAAATATGACGGGCTAGCAGGATGTAAGCCAAGCTTTGGAATGCTAATCATCAATTACCACATCCCCTTAGGGGAATCAAGGGTGCTCCGAGGCAGAGTGGGAGTGGGGAGCTGGGGTGGGCAGCTGAGTGAGATGTACATAGTGAAAACAGACCCCTCCCCATTCCACCACCCCCGCTCATTCAAACACTCCACGAATGTCCCTGGACACTCCCTTTCTGTAACTGCCACAGGCGTTAGAAGCTTTCAGCGCAGTTGGCAGGATGAGCTGGCAGGAGGGTCCTGACCTTTCCTTTGAGAGGAAGCTCCTCTAAAGGGGGAGATTATGATCTGAGCAGAGAAGGTAAAACCCAAGGCCAGATTACATTATGGTATCAAACGTGTGTGTGTGTGTCTGCCAGGCAGAAGGCATCGGGTACCCGGCCAAGGCTAGGACTCCCTGGAAGAGGAAGAATGTCATGAAGAGGACCACAGCGCCACAGATGCCCCTTGTTCTGGGCACCTGTTCTCTGCCCTGAGCAAGGCTCCCTCCTGGAGCCCTACACCCTGTCCACACATTGAAATCACGTGGAGAGGGGAAAAGACCCCCTCCAACACACACAGACACACACAGACACACAGACACAGACACACAGACACACAGACACACACACACACACACACACACACACACACACACACACACGGCCCACATACCTGGGATTCTTTCTTTAGTTGGCCTGGCTTTGCAGAATTGGCTCTCCATATTTAATCAGGATAGCAAACAGCTGACTTGGCAGGACTTGGCTTCAGAGCAGGCCTCGGGCCAGTCACGTGTCTTTACCAGTCTCATTCATGTATCTTAAGACCAGAAGAGAAAGCAGGGGATGGGGAGAACACATGTGCATGGACTCACCTGTGCACACTCGCACTCACACATACATGCACATTCTCATACACGTACACTCTCATGCACACATACATGTACACTCACACATGTGCACTCACACACATCCACACTCATACATGCACACTTGTGTGCGCGCGCACACACACATACACACACACACACACACACACACACACACACACACGAACTCTTTGATAGAGTGTGCTGAGATGTGTTAAGTCCTGGTACTTGCTGTCTGATGCTTCTATCTGAGCCTACTGAGGTGACCGTGACAGGAGAGAGAAGTTCCCACACTCCACAGTGAAGGGCATCAGGAGCCAGAGCCCAGGTCCATGCTGCTCTCAGTTGCCGAGCTGCTGGGGCTCCCGGATTTCAAGAGAAACCCAAAACTGCGTGTTCGTGCGATGCCTTCTGATTTGTGAGTGAATGCTCTCTCAACTCCTAAAGCACTCAAAGTGAGTGCAGTAGCTCCCTCGCCTTCTCCGGTGGGCAGTGTGGGTCCCAGCGGGCACAGTTTCCTGCTGTCTTGGGTTTGCAGTGGAATTACAGATTCGTCCCAGTCGTCCTAAGCCTGCTGGGTACAAGGCCCCTAACAAACAGTGGTGGAGCACAAGCAGGGAAGACAGGTGGGGGCCACGGTGGCTCGGTAGTCTGGACAGTGACAAAGCTGGTACATCTGGTCAAGTGTCAAACAAAACAAGCACTTGTGGTTAGACCCGGGCCTGCCCTTGAGGCCTAGTGTTATCTGGCGTGAGACCTGCCAGGCCTGGAGCTCCCCAGATTGAGAGACGTGGGCTTGCTGTCGCTGAGGAGGACACACTTGCAAGCATTGCCCCTGGAGAGCCAGCAGGCACAGTCAGTGAAGGGCACCCAGTGTGTGGACGCGCTCTCTCCCTCGCTGAGCTGGTGCATAGATATGATTAGAGAGATGGATGTGGTCCTTGGCCCATCACACAGCCAGACAGTAAGAGCCTCGTGTGTAGAGGGCTGTCAGGCAGCTTGTGGGGTCAGCACAAGGGGCACACTCATAAGGAACTGTCACAGGCACCTCCCCATGAGTCCCCACGCTCACTCTCAGCCTTCATACTCATCACATCTCGGTGACATGGGACTTGGAGAGGGCACCGCTCTCACTGCTGAAGCTGTTGACGGGACAGACCGCCTTTATTACTTCCTCGCTTTGAAGAGTCTCATGTCTGCCTTCCGGCCCTGCTCTCCATGGCCAGCACTTCCTGGTCTCACTGCTACCTGAGCTGCCCCTCTCAGTTCTGCTTATTTTGTTTTGTTTTGAAAATTTTCAGTCAAATTTATACATGTCCACAATGACCACATTCAGTTAGAACCCCAGGAATAACAGTCCCTCCCTTACTCACCCTCCTAACCCCAGGTTCTCCCAAAGGCTGTGTTTTCCTTTTCCTGTTCCTATTTTGAAAAGATGATGTATTTAAAGAGAGAGTGCATTTTAAAATGGCTTCAAAATAAAAGACCTTGTCTCCCTCTCGCCCACGTCTTCGAGAGACTTAGAAATAAATATGTACCCTCCCGGTTCTCTGGGTCCTTCTTCTAGCTGCAGGGTCGTCCCCTGTGGGGAACAAGGATGTGCTTCCCTCAGCTTTCAGAGTGGCAGCCCAGCCTCCACCCAAGCAGGGCAGAGCCCCTAGCTTGAGGTCCAACATTAACTAGCTGGGCCTGTACCAGGTCATACTTCTCCTCCCTCTAGGAGCTCACCAAACGCCTCTGACTCCACTTTTTCCAGTGTCACCTGTGTGGTGACAATCATGTGAACACGTGCCTTCCTTCTGACCCTTACTTTTGGTCTGTACTTTCACATTTCTAACTACTGATACAGACTAAAGACACGGTTCAGAAGTTAAGAGCACCGGCTTCTTGTACAGAGAACCCAGGTTCTGTTTCCATCAGCCCCGTGGTGGCTCAGACCATCTGAACTCCATTACCAGTGGGTCCATTACCAGTAGTTTTGGCTACTGCAGGCACCAGGTGCACTTGTGCACAGTCCATGTAACAAAAATCTCATATGCAAAAATATTAACTATGTTTTAAAATGTCCTGATATAATGTTGTTATTTCTTAATTCTATTGTCAAGATTATCAACTGTCTTCCTGCTTTGGAACGTGCAGATTTACTCTGTTTCCCTTCCTCCCTCCACTGCCTGCTTAGGCCATGGCCTCACTGTGTCTGAAGCCTGAGTTCATGGGCCCATTACTGGTGACCTCCTCTCCTCTCCTTTCCCAGAGGAGCAGAAGTTACCTACTTTTTTATGTCCACTGTCCACTAATTTTCAAGGAACGTCCCCGGTTCACCTCCTACCTTCTGTAGAATAGTAGGGATTTGTCTTAATCGGTGTCCAGGGAACCTTCCCGTTGTAGTCCCGACACACAGCGCCCTTGGGGATCTCCTACCCATCACCGTCTCCCCTCCCTCTGCCATTGGCATGATCTGTGTTCTGGATTCCGTAACTGCACTGTCGGAGCCAAGTCCTTTAGTGGAGCTCCTTCCCTAACGCCATATTAATGCCTGGGAGGTACCCTGTGTAAGATGTCCGTGCAAGTCACTTAATGCAAGTGGTGTTGTTCCGTGTCATACCTGCCTGGCAGTTTGGCTGGGAACTGGCTTCTCAGTCAGCATGGGAAGGAAGCGCCCTCCATCTTGTGACTCAGGATGTCTGATGGCGTCTCCAGCTGACCTGCTCTCACCCTCTCCTTTTGAAGATTCAGAACCTCGATGTTCCTTACTTACCCTGTGCCTACAGGGGACTTCCTTGTGCCCGGGGAGGACCCTCCCTGTCTTCCGCACCCCTAGCTGGTGTCTCTTGGTCTCTCACAGGAGCAAAGGCCTGGACTGTGGCTTTCCCGTTCTGCTCTCCTCTGCTCTTTGCCTCTCTTATCTCAGGAGATTGGCTCTGCTTAAGTCATCTAACCTTTTTGTTTGTTTATTCCAACTGATGTTTTTAATCTACACAAGTATTTTCTTGTTTTCAAATAGCTCTCTCCGTATCATTTTATTATTTCAGGGGAGCCGCGTTTTCTGTAGCTTCTCTGAGGATAACTGTGTTGCTGTATGGATTAAGTTTCGTCTATGCCCTCTAAGTCGTTTCTTCTCTGTTTCCGGTCTTCTGTTCAGTCTTCTCCTCCTGACGCTGGTCGGGTTGTCCCCCTTCACACGACTTCCATTGAGAAGGCTAGCTGGAAGTGCTCTGTCTGCAGATGGTTTCATGGACATGTTCACAGTTGACATGCAGGGCCTACTGTGTCACTGGGAGACCCCTGCTACTCAGCCAAGACAGCACATCACTGCCTCCTGATGGCTTTTCACTGGGATGCTTTCTGACCTGGCCATGACCCTCCATTACATACAGGGTGGGAGCTCAGCTGCCTCTGCAGGAAGATTCTGGTCATCCTCATCATCTACACAGCACCCCCTTAGGTCCTCACACTGCTGCATTTTGCCAGTGGCTCGCTTCTAACCGGAATCAACTGGTATATGTCATAACCAAAGACCACAAGGGAGGAGGGAGGGGGGGACCACGATCTGTTGAGCATTCTCAGGGCCAGTTTCCACCAAGCAATGTTTATAGAGGGAGGGAGGGAAGGACAGGGAAGGAGAGATTAGGAAGCGATGCCAGGTCTTCTGTCGGTGTCCCCTAACTGCAGAAGCCTGACAGCAGAGGAGGTGACGGGGACTCAGGGTGTCGCCATTGGGACATTTACTCCCAGCCTCTGGCCACAAGGGATCCACATCTGGTTTGTCTATTGTTCCCCAGAGGCCAGACCCCAGTTCAGAGGGAACTGCATCTTCTGCAAAGGTGGAAGTCCCCTCTCCACTATGGAGAAAGGAGGGCGAGGAGTTTGGAGACTACACCCGTCCTTTCACCTGCTGTTGGTCGATCTTTATTGGTCCAGTCCTCTGCACTCAGCTTTCTCAACCAACCAGTGACCGAGGGCCTGTGCCTGCCTCAGGTTCTGCAGTATAAAGCCTCCTGCTTCCTCAGGATGCTAATCCAGAGGACAGTCACATACGCTCAGCCTTTGAGTGTGTGTGTGTGTGTGTGTGTGTGTGTGTGTGTGTGTGTGCGCGCGCACATGTGTGTGTAGTATGTGTGTGCACACACGTGTGTGTGCAGTGTGCCTGTGTGTGTACACATGTGTGTATGCAGTGTGTGTGTGCAGTGTGCCTGTGTGTGTGTATGCGTGTGTGTGCATGCTCGCGTGTGTATGTGTGTGCGCAGTGCACGCGCGCGTGCGTGTGTGTGTGTGTGTAATATGAGTGTGTGTAGTTACCATTTTTTACTGGCCTTTTAGTGGAAGGCACAAAGATCAAGCCATTAGTTCTCTATGCTGTGTTCAACTGCCAGTCTGGCCATAGCAAATACTTGTAAAGTGTGTCCACAGGGTCCCGCAGGTCTGCTGTGGAAATCACTGCCTTTGATCCTGGTTATACCAGAGCAAAGATGACTGGGTACCCTTGGCGTAGGATGCGCAAGAGGCAGCTAGAGTAGACAGCCTCTCCTGTCTCCACAGCCTGTGACACTCTCCTGTCCTCTCCTCAAAGACTCTGCTGTAGTCCAGGAGAGCAGTACCCTCGGCAGAGCTCCCATATCCCTAGAGCCTCACATTTGCAGCTGAGTTAAGCCCGCCTCCCAGCCCTCTCTCCAATGAGCACAGGTGCTGTTTCGAACCCATTCTCTGCTTCAAAGGCTGTTAACACACAGAGTAACACGTGACGTAACACCAGCTCCTGCTCTCACTGTCCAGTGACGGTGGCTAACACTTCTCACGCGTTCCCACATACGACGTGAAATCCTGCAGTTGACATCGACACTGCCTTTTCTCCTGTCCCCTTTGCCCTCTCCTGAAACGGCCACTGGCCCAAATTCAGCATGTGCCATTTCCAGAGTACTAACAAATTTTTCAGAAACGCACATTTTCCCGGGCCATGCGTGGTTGGCTTGCCGCGGTGAAGGCTGAGGTCTGAGTTCTGAGTCGCTTGCACAGCAGAGACAGACAAGAAGCCGAGAGGAAGTTCCACAGAGCAAAAGTACCCATCACAGGCAGATGTGCGCTCTCGGCAGGCGTTGCTGGACATTTGTGTAGCTCTGCACATGGCTGACCTTAACAGAAGGAGGCTTCCTCATGAGTTAGGGTGAATACAGCTTGGGGGATGTGAGGAGAATAGGTTTGACTTCTTTACTTCCGTGGGGCTTTAGAGCAAACCCTGGCACCGTTTACCAGATGGAGCAGCTAATTCTGCACGGTTGATGCCATGACAATGAAGCGAAGGACTCCTGTGTTGGTGCCTGTCGGTTTGAAGTGGTATTTCTCTGGTCTCGTCATATCCTGTATCAGGACTGTCAGTTCATAAGCCTCAAGGCACTGCTAGTCTGTGTGTATCACCCTGTTTACTCTTTAATGTCACAGTGCGTGCTGCTGGGCTGGGTCTGCCTTTTTAGGGCCCCTTCCAGCCTTGGATCTGGCTCCTGATAATGCTGGCCTTGGGGGGAGCCAGGAGCCAAGAGTCTCTTTACTGTAGGTGGAATAGGGCTGGGCACAGCTCAGTGGGGGAGCGACTGCTTCTGTCCACAGGTCATCCTAGCTCTGCGAGTGTTAAACAAAGAAGACGCTGGCAACAGCCAAGGCTGCTGTGCTCTGGCCTCCAGCCATGCTCCTGGGAGTTTCTGGTCGTGTGCACACAATATGTGTAAACGCTGTGCTACAGTGTCCCAGCGCACATAGTAAATGAGACTTTCCTGTGGGAAAATGACTTTCCTATAGCCACCTTGTGGTCCACTGTGTGTGTGTGTGTGTGTGTGTGTGTGTGTGTGTGTGTGCGCGCACACACACACACGCCTCACAGCTCAGACCTCTGTGATAGCCAGCTCTGTCAGTAGCATGTGGAGCCCCATAAGACCCAGGAGGTACCTAATACTCCAACCGCAAAGGCTCTTGAATATTTGTCATTGCGCCCTTCGGTGAACACAGACAGACTAACTGCGATTAGGTTGGTTCTGTTGTTGACGGTAATAAATCACCAGAGTTTCCTTATCCTGGCCTGCCTCAGCTCTCCAAGGGTTCACAGCACGGCCTTATCCCCACGGGCTTCTGTGAGGGGCCAGGTGACCGAGGGGCTGTGACCCACACTTGCACTCCTATTGATGGGCTCTCGCTGGCCTCCGTCTTAGATCCCAGCCTTGATATCCGTGATGGTCTGTAATCCTCACTCCTCAGCAGGGGCTTTAGAGAGACGGTCTTAATCTCTTGCTTTCTGACTTGTTTAATCAGCTCCGTGGCAACATCATCGCTCGCCCCTGTAAGCTTCCTGTGTGTCGTCTTTTAGCCTTGTTTTGAGTTTTGTGGGTGGGCCTGGGAACCTCATCAAAATGTATAGCTGTTCATTGAAAACATTCCTTGTGTCTCACACGTCTCGAGTGGGTTTTGGAGCAGCAGTTTGTGAGCCGGGACCACGGTGCAGTTTGCATTCTTCTCAATTAGTTCGTAGGACAGTTAATCTCCCCGTGAAGTTATAAATGCCACACGGGCCACACTGTCTGTGCACGGATCCCTGAGCACCCGGCAGGTGCACGCTCAAGAATGCGCTCATGAATACATTTAGGGTCTCAGAAGCCTGGCTGCCTCCGAGTGGGTGCTGAGAGGAGCAACCCTGGGGACCCTGGGCCCCAGACTTGATCTCTCACAGACCAGGCACAGGGAAGCCCTGTCCTGCCCGCTTACATCTTTCTTTAGCCCTTAGTAGAAGCTAACACAGAAATGCCTTAGATCACTGTCATTATTCCCACTTTGTAGATGAGAAGACAGGCTGAGCCATTTACTAAATTCAAACTGAGGCTGAGTGTTGTCATGCACACCTTTAATCCCAGCATCTGGGAGGCAGAGGCAGAGAGACCTCTGAGTCTGAGGCCAGCCTGATCTAAATAACAAGTTACAGGAGAGCCAGGACTACACAGAGAGACGCTGTTTCAAAAAACAAAAAGGTTTCAAAGTAAGATTCAAAACTAGGTGCCCTGGCTCCGGGACCCAAACTGAGTCTATGCTGCCTGAACTGCAGGAGACTAGAATTAGACCTGCTGTGGCCAGCAAGCCTCTGTACTGTTGACACCACCGGTGACGACAGTGGGACACTCTTGGGTCTTCCTGCCTCTTGGCCTCTGATAGCTCCTCACAGCACAATACCCAGCGTGACAGAGTTGGCACAAAGTACTCTTGAAATCATTCCAGCCAAAGTGTGTGTGTGTGTGTGTGTGTGTGTGTGTGTGTGTGTGTGTGTGTCTTTTTGTGTGTCTGTGTGTGTGTCTCTGTGTGTGTCTCTGTGTGTCTGTCTGTCTGTCCGTGTGTCTGTCTGTCTGTCTCTGTGTGTGTCTGTCTGTCCGTGTGTGTGTCTGTGTGTGTGTCTGTGTGTGTATCTGTGTGTATGTGTGTCTGTGTGTGTGTTTATCTGTGTGTGTGTCTGTGTGTCTGTGTCTGTGTGTCTGTGTATGTGTCAGTGTTCATGTGTTGCTTACACCTATGTGCATGTAGAAATCAAAGGGCAGTTTATAGGAGTCCTTTCTCCCTTCCTGAGTTGCACACTTAGCAGCAAGCCCCATCACCCACTGAACCATCTCACTGGCCCAGTAGAGCAATAGAGAATCTTTTTTCAAGGTGGGGTTTCTCTGTGCAGCCCTGACTGTCCTAGAACTTACTTCTGTAGACCAGGCTGGCCTCAAACTGACAGGAACCTGCTTATCTCTGCCTCCCAAGTGCTGAGATTATTTTCTGGACCATTGCTTCTGTTCAGATCCTTCATCCAGGCCTAGATGATGCAGCACTATTCCTAGGGAGAAATGTCTCCTCACCCAACACAGGGAACCAATGGCAAACCAAAGTAAAGACACCACCAAAGCCAACTTGTTGAAGCATTGAGTTTTAGTGGGGTTACTACACAAGAGAAATGACTCAATGACAGCTGCTTCACAAAGCTGGGGACCTGAAGCTCACCACACAGCCGGTGGGCAGCTCAACAGGTTGCAGAGTGTCCTTTCCAGACAGCTCAGCTGGTCTGAGCCTCTTCCAGGTTGCTCAGTCTTCTAGTCAGGACGTGTCTCTGATCAGTCCTTTCTGATTTTATACACTCAGGGAGGGTGGAATCTTTTGAATCTGGTCAGTTTCAGGGACTTCCTGAACCCTTTGAGTTGGTCACTTCCTGAGCTTAAAGAGCTTTCCTGAGGATGGACTGTCTCACTTTCCATAGAACTTAGAGCTTCTCTTCAAGATGAAGGTTTAATCTTGGAAAGAATCGCTACCCATCAGCTGGATTCTGGTTAGGGACTGCACCCTGGAGCCATCTTGTTCCTTCCTGAGATGTGCTACTCAGGAAGTGTGTCGAGATGGCGATGAAGCAGCTATGTCTGAAGCCTATAGGAATGGCCGTAGCCTTGGATGGGCTGGCGCCATGGTGCTGGGGTTTTGCTTCTGTGAGATCTTACTCCAAGCAATGTCCTCTGAGGTCACACAGCAGTTTTAAACAAGGCTCAGGTGACATTCCAAAGCCTCCGTTTCCTCACGGGATTCATTTTGACAAAGTTAGGGAACACTCTGGAAGCTGGTGGGGTGGGGTGCTCATCTCTGAGTGCCCTGAGTGGGCTTCCTTCCCACTTTGCTCTCTGGATCGGTGTCTGGTTCTGGTGGCAATGAGATCATATATTCCACTCTCAGGCTGTGTTAGTGGAAATGAACTCTAATGTGATTAGATCCTAATGCCATGTAATAGAGGCTTGGTATTAAATTGAGACCTTCTGATCTTATTATTCCACAAACTCCGGCTCCCTCCTGCTCAGCTGCTGCTCTGCTCAGAGCCCCAGGCCAGCAAAAGCCTGGAATGAAGAGAAGAGAGCCCCTGTCGCCAAGGACATGTCACAGGCCTTCCCTCAGGAGCTCTGGCAGAGGTGCAGGCCTGACACAGGCCTGCCTACAAGCTTGGAGCCCTGTCTCTGTGGAGCCTGGCGGTCTCTCATGTGGTCCCTACCTTAAATCCGAAGTCTCTGGAACAGTGAGGGGCAGGGGTAGAAACGTCCCCTGTGCTCTACCTCCTTCCCACCCTGTCCTCCCACTCAAACCCAGCGAAGGCTACAGCTGTGTCCCCATTCCTGGCAGCTGGAATGTGTACCCTAACCTCCGTTAGGGCTGAGGTCGGGTTCTGATGTCTTGCATAGCCCCGAGATGCTACCTAGGTTCAGAGCCACACTTGTGGGACCCCACAGCCATGCAGTCTTCTCCTCCCTGTATGCAGTGTCCCAACCAGCAGACACCCTGAGAGCTGAGGGTCTAGGAAAGGAAGAACCTACACAAACATACACACACGTACACACGCAGGCACACGCACACGGGGAAGCAGTGCAGAGGGGCGAGCGTGGGGGAAGGGCAGGTGAGTTGTCTATGTGTGAGTAATAGTGTTTTTACAGAGAGAGTAATTTTTCTTACTCTGTTTTCAAAAACCTGCTTCCAGAGGCCGAGCCTTTGTGCACAGGATGGTAATGACTTTTTAATGACCTTAAGAGGCCTGGTGTCCAGGCAGCAGTGAGTCGGGCTCCGTGGGAGGTGCTTAGTCAGAGGAAGATGGAGCACCTGAAGCCAAGTGGGGAAAACAAACTGCAGTGCATATATTTCCTTTGCTAGCATTACTCGGTAATTAGACAATTACAGGAAACAGCTTCACGGCAGCTGCCATCCTCCAGGAGGAGGAACGGCAGCAGCCGTGAGCGAGCGCCTCACAGGGACCGTACAAGATGGGACTGGAGCTTGTGGTCCCAGTGCATGCCCATGGGCCAGGGAGGGCCAGGCCAGGAGCAGGGCTCCCCTTCATGCATGGTGGCTTCTAGGTGAGCTAACTCGGCCCAGACAGAGGAGGAGGAATTGTCTTTAAACTGTCCATCTGGTCACAGCTGGGACAGTGGGGACAGCAATGTACTTGCTGTGCAAACTTGAGGAGCCCAGCTTGGGTCCCAGCACCCATTTAAAAACCAGGTCTGGAGTTTGTACCCGAACTCCACTGCTGTTGTGGGAGGTGCAGAGACGCAGGTGGGTTTGCAGAGCTCGCTAGCTCGTCTAGCTGAAGGAAGGCAGGTCGCTTCCTGTGCACGTGCGTACTATACACACACACACACACACACACACACACACACTCAGGAGGAGAGGGAAGAGAAAGCAAAACACTGGGATTGGAGGCCACCAGAGTTGGGCCTGTCCTGAAGGGAAGCCTGTGGCCCTGTGTCTACAAACAGCGAAGGTTGCAGGCTTGTCGTGCACTTGCCTGCTCGGGGCCACTCCACCATGGAAGTGACCCCTGCAGCTCCAAGCTGAGTATAGAACCTGCCTCACCCTGTTCCAACCAGCCATCCCCCAGTCCTGTTTCAAACTCTCCTAGCAGCTTCCAGAGCAGTCGCCCTACCCCTGACTCAGGTTTGCTGGATTACCTGCCGATGCCACCATCAGCCCAGTGAGACTGGCCCGCCCAGCCCTGCCCACCCTTAGACAAGGACGTCTCTTTCACTCCCACCACCCTCGATTGCGTACACTCAGCCACACTCTTGTCAGCAGGCAAACATGGCCCACAGTCTTGCTTTGTCTCCTGCTGGCTGCGTACCCTGTGTCACAGTGACAGTGACAGTGACAGTGCCTGCTCTGGCAAGATGGTGGATGCCCAAATGGGACACTGCGTTGTCCTTCAGTGACATCGTCGGGGAAGCCCTGCCCATCTCCAACCCCAGTCCCCTGCAGATTGGGTCTCCCGGCACAGGAGCAGCCATCAGCAGAGCCAACTGCCCCAGCTAACCAGGCAAATTGTTGTTTCCTCTCAGGTCCTGGCAATCAGTCACTTTTGAAAGACAGCCTGCGTCCTTCATCCGAATCGTCGGAACGCACAACACCGCGAACGAGGTAAGGGCTCTCTCCTGAGGAGCGGCATTTCCTGGTAACCAGGTAACCACCGCATCCCAGGCGGGCTGGTGGCCCTGACTGCTAATGGCACTTTGTTGCCACAGCTCTGTCTAGAGGAGGGCCCATGCTTACCCAGAGTGGACATCAGATCCCTGTCTGTCCACTCACAGTGGAAGCCAACAGCTGCTGCTTGGCTCTTGTGCCAGCCTGGGCAGAGTCCGTGTAAGAGAAAGCAGAAAGCAGGTGACCCTTCCTTCCCAGAGTCCTCAGCCCTCAGCCCTCCGGATAGCTGCAGTGCTCTGCACAGCATGGGGTGACTGAGCTGTTGTCCCTGTGAGCAAGCGCTCTCTCTCTCTCTCTCTCTCTCTCTCTCTCTCTCTCTCATTCTCTCTCTCGCTCTCTCTCTCACTCTCTCATTCTCTCTGTCTCTCGTTCTCTCTCGCTTGTGTCGTAGATGATACCACAGAAGGGGAGCCTGTGAGCACTTGTTGGTTTCCTGCCCTTTGCTCTCTGAGGGTGGCGACTCCTGTGAATCTGAGTGCAGGTCTAGGATTGGGTTCTGGAGAACTCAGGGGCTGCCCTGGCCAGAGTGACCCCACATGTGAAGGAAAAACGTGTTAGCTAGGGAATGAAAGGACAAGATGGGCGGGAGGAATGCTGGGAGGGAGCTTCTCCTGCTTCCGGGAGGGAGGAATCTCCATCATTTCACCTGACCCCACTGGAGCTGGCTCCGCTGTGACAGTTGTTTTCACAACATCCCTTTTTCCAGAAAGCACCCAGGTTGTCGAGCACTTCAGAAAACACTTTCAAATGTGGAAATCTTGATGTAATTTAGACCTGCCTTTGCCTTTTTACCTATGTAGGGCGCTAACGATCCACACCACAATGCTGTCTTACACAGAACAGCTTGTAAACAGAACCATTGTTTTCCCCTACGTCTGCAAAACTAACCTGAAAACTTCAAGAGTAAGTCCGCTGACACTTTTCCAGATGTCTGAACCTTCTGTCCTAGGCAGGTATGGGGGCCAACTGGAAAACATCTTAAATCATACAATATATGATGAACAGGGCCTCAAGGTAGAATCCTTAAACTGTCATCCTCAAAGCTACTGAAGGCACACGAAGCCCGCGTCTCCCTGGAGACGTGAGGATGTAGCCCACTCCCAGACAGAATGTTTCTTGCTGTGCCACCGTGTTTGGGGGCACACGCTGGGAAAAGCAGTGTCCCCTGTCAGGGCAAAGTGAAAGGAGGAGGGAGGAGGATGACTTAGAGCTGGGGAGCAGAACTCCCGGAGGCAGCACTGAGGGACAGCTGGTGTGGCCCAGGCTGATGATGGAAAGGAAGGTAGGGATGGCTGTCCAGGAAGGCGCTGTCCTGTCAGCCCAGGGGAAGCTGTAGCTTGCTGTCAGAACAGATATCTACGTCTCTTACCCCTCAGGAGGCCAGCCTTCCAGAGCCAGGGCACACACAGGCTGCCTGGGAGGGAAGACAGCTCATCAGGCTACCTTTGTGGCCTTTCTTGGCACAAATACCTGGAGTGGACTTAATGTGAGCTCTGGCTCCCTCTCCCTTCCCGTGAGGATGTGAATCACAGCACTCTAGCCCCATGGCTTCTGCTAAACCTCAAAGGCGGGGTGGGGTCAGTCATACCATGTGAGTCTGGGGGAATGTGGACAAGGAGTTCCTGCAGTGGCCTCTGTTTAGACCAGGACTTGTCTCCCTTCAGCTGAGTTCTTGTAGCCCAGGTTGTTCTGATGCCACTGTTGTCAGGTGCGCAGGAGGACCTGGGTCTTGTTGTTGTTTTATTGGCCATCAAATACACAGTGTTCATAAGAGAAAGGAGACCTCGAGTGCCTGCTGCTTCTCCAGGGAAGTCCTCAGAGAAGGCGGGCAGTGTGGGGCGTGAGGAGCCCACCTGGGGACAGGTGTCCTAGTCAGTATGTATGTGGCTGAGACACTACTTATAGGGACTCCTCTGCAGTCTGTATAGCCTGGATCCATGAGTAAAGTTCTCAACCTCTGTGGTAGATTCTGCCTTAACCTCTAAACATCCAGCTGGCTTAGAATGACAGAGGGTGGATATGGTGTCAGGAGGATTCCGTGTCCACAACTGGACTGTGTCTAGCCTGGCTGTCTTGAGTCCAGAGGCTCAGTGTCTGTCTGCTGTGGTAATTTCCCCTCTACCTTAAGTCTAGGCGGCTCCCAGCAGTGGCAGCTGTCGAGGTTCCGGTCTCATAGTCACCCATTTGAGCACGCTCCCTACCAGCCTTCCGCAGTTCTCTGGGTTGTTCTGCTTCTCCTCCCTGTTGGCCCAGCCCCCTATCTACAGAAGAACTGGCAGACAACACGGTGTGTCCTGTCCATGTTGCATGTGTGTCACAGCGTGCTGAAGGACAGACACCAGGCTCCAGGTAGTAGGAGCCCCTTGACGTACACTAGAGACCGAGACCACACGTGACAAACCTGCTGAGCAAAGGCAGGAGGACAGCCGCTGTCTCCAAAGCTCCTGGGGTAAGGTGACTTGAATCAGGCAGGAGTAGAGCCCCGCTCTCACCTCGGTTGTGGCAAGGCATGTGTGATTCTCATTAGCCATGATACATCAGAGCTCCCAAGACACTCTGTACCAGGACAGCTTTTCCCTGTCCCAGGAGATTCCCTAGAACACAGCTTTCAGAGGTAGCTTCTGTTCCGTGTTCCTTGATGGTGAAACTTTCCTAAGAGTTGGGGCGGGGCCAGGAAAGTATTACATCCACTCAGGCTGCTCCTTAACATCTTGACTGCTCTGTCTCCCCGAAAATCACGACTGACAGTGAAGTTCCAAAGTGGGCGCTGCTCCACCCTAGCCAGTCCCTCAGATACGCATCATCCTCCCCTGGGCTTGCTTTGTGCAACGTCATGCTGGGGGAAACTGGTGTCGAGCATGTCTTGGAACCTCAGCCTCTATACCTCTCTGCCTAGCAGAGTGTCCCTCTTGAAGAGCCCCGTACCTCGAGTAACATTTATTTCTAAGTCATGTTTCAAATGGAGGACAGGGGTACAGAGAATCCATGGTGGGTCCTGATGTGGGTGTGCATAGGGATGGCTGAAGGGTGGGTTTCCCTCCTGGGAGCATCGAGATGAGGGGCTTGCAGCAGTAGGGCAGGGTCTGCTGCCTTCCAGGCTGAGGGGCTGGTGAGCGGTTCTGGGATCCTAGTGCCACCTCGTTCCCATAGCAACATGCGGCTTTAGTGGGAAAATAAAACCAGGGAAACCGACTCTGGAGAACTAAATAACTGCCCGTCACTGGCCTGGGATAATTAATTATTCCCAGCCCTCCTCTGACGGTCCCTCAGTACAGTAGCAGGCGTGTGCAAGCAGCAGGTGGCTATGGACTCAGAGCAAATGGAGAAGATAGCCCCACCGTGCATGAGATAGCCCCAGCCTGCGGCCCCATCCCTGTGGAGACACTGGCCACACTCCTGGAGTGTACCACATGAGCTGACCCTGACACACGTCCGTGTGGTGCTGTGGACAGCGTACTAAGGCGCTGAGCCAGAGGGACAGCGGTGTGAGGGCAGCGGTGGCCTGGGGACCCAGACAGTTGGACTTGGAGAGCAGTCCTAGAGGAGGAAGCCTAGTGCCCAGTGTACTGCAGCTCCTGAGAGTAGAGACCATGGCGTGGCACACGGCAGTCATCCACAGGATGGGTGGGGATAGAGTGCTGGTGCAGGAGCCAAGGGGAGTCAGCTCTCACGGTCACTGTTGAGACGAGTAGGCGCCGGGAGGAGGGCAAGCCCTAGGTTGCGTCCCCTTGTCCTGGGAAGAGAGGGTGCCATGATGCTTGTGAGAAGACAGAGGGGAGAGGGGCAACACAGAGTGGGGTCCTGGGGTGCAGACTTCAGCAGCGTGAGGCACTGAGTGGAGGTTAGGTGCCTGGGGAAAGGTCAGAGGGGCCACACGAGAAACAGCTGGCACGTGGCAGGGAGGCGGGAAAAGACAGGCTACACTGTGCCTCACTGTGCCACCTCCCCTCCACACTCTGTGACCCTAAGTCACCTCACTGGCGCCCTCTGTAGGAGTCAGCCCTGGCTAGACCACATCTGGTAGGAGTGGGTACTCAGGCAGAAACCTGGGGCCAAGGATCCTCCCCACTCTCCTGTGGGTTTGGTTTGCTCTTAAATGACTTGAAAGTTTCCCCACAGACTAACAAGGGGCCCTTTAACCACTCCCATGTTAGGTTCTGTGTCCTCTGACCAGAGGTCTAAGAACAGCTCCCAGAAGGCAGGTCAGCGTGGTCACTGGGCCACGTGCACTCCCGCATGGCGGCTGGGCAGTGCTCACAGTCAGGACGCACCGTCGCTCCTCAGTTAGGCCTTCCCAGATGCCTGTGTCCGTGCCTCACCCGTCACCTAGGTGACTCTGAATGCCGTCTGATGGCTCACTCAGAAACGCACTCCCATTAAACTGAGGAGGAGGAAGAGGGAGAAAGATTGTAGCTCTACCTGAGGAAAGGTGATTTTTCTCGCAGACCTTTCCAAACAGCAGGGCCATAGCTCTCTGTGGAGAGGAGGAAGTAGCGCATGCTTCCCTCCCAGATGTCTCCCTGTTAAGTGGTCCCTTGTTTGAAAATAGCATTATGGTGATCTAAGTAAGAATGACCTCCACAGATTCATGTATTTGACCGCTTAGTCACTGGAAAGCTCTACAATTTGAAAAGATTGGAAGGATTAGGGGGTGTGGCCTGGTTGGAGGAAGTGTGTCACTGGAGGTGGGCTTTCGGGTCTCCGAGGTGAGCAGGAGAGGGGTCACTGGCCACCATGACCTGGCTGCCTCACAGCTAATACGGTGATGGGCACAGTCCTGGGATGGAGGGATGTCCTCAGCCTTCATCCACCTTGTGGGCAGCCAGTGAGAGGAAGCCATCTGTTTTATAAAGACATGGCACTTGGACATGCGAGTCAGAAGTGTGGGCCCGAAATGCATTTGTGCTGCTTGGCAGGGACATGGTCTGTGCAAATCACTGAGCTGCAGAAACACGTCACTGCTCAGTATTTAGTCCCTTTCCTCAATTTCTACTGCAGTTCACAGTGGGCTCTTGGGCAAATAGGTTCCCCCGCACTATCCCTCCCCTCCCGTTCCCCTCCCTCCCTCCCTCCCTCCCTCCCTCCCTCCCTCCCTCCTCCCTCCCCTCCGCCTTCCCTGTAAAACCTTGGAAAAGTAAACAGGTGGTGCTCACTGGAAGATGAGGAATCCTTAGGCACCCAGAGAGGCCAGGCCAGACCATTCCAGAAAGGCCAGGATTACAGCCCCAGAGAGGCTGGCCACAGGATAGTAAACAGCAGCCACAGGAAGGCTATGAGGAAGGCTGGTCCATCCACATACAGGACTACGTTGCACATTGGCCGCTGCTCTCGGGGGAGAGACCTGGGCCACTGAAGATGGCTCAGCGAAGGTGTCCCTTCACGAGCAGGGCAATCAGACAGGCTAACGGGATACACAGTTGCCGAAAAGTTGAAGGGAAAATGATGCGGAGACCAGGATAATGGCTTTGCATAAATCACAAGTGTGGCTCTGCCTGGGACACCTCATTCACTTTTGGTCACATCCTTTCTGAGGAGTGCTGCGGTCTGGAGAAGGTTCTGAGGAAAGAGATTGAATCACACCAGCTCCCAAGCAGAGAGCGAGCAGGATTTAGCCAGTTCACCTTGTGCAAGGCCTGCAAGGCCTGGCAGGGAGGGGAGAGGGAGGGGTAGGTCGGGACATTTCAAGGCTTTCTGTGGAGCCATACTAGCTAAGCCATTAGCTCCCTCCACAATTTCCATACAAGTTGCAGAAGCAGGAGCCTACCCTCCCTAAGGCAGGCCCAGCACGGCTGCCCTCAAGTGTAAGGGGTTACACCTCCATTTTGAGACCAGAAGCCCTCAGCTACAGCCCCTTCTAGAGTCCGTGTACAAACTGGAAGGTGTTTGGGGTCAAAGGGAATGTGCCTGCCCTGTTGTGCGGCCATGCCGGGAAGCTGCATGCCTGGGCGTTTATACGGCGTTCATAAGCATCTTGGTAGGATAGCGATGGCTGCACAGGACTTGCACTGAGCTGGGAACATCGCTGGGATGACTGAGCCAGGCACAGCGTTCACAGAGAGGAGACCAGAGCAGGTGGGAGGCAGGGGCCAGACCCTAGCCTAGATGACCTCCAGTGGTCCCCTCTGTCTCAAGGCCATGCTCATCCTGTCTGCCTGGTAGCTGTTTAGGGCCTGGCGTGTGAGCCTTCTCTGTAGTGTAGCAGTGAATGTCCCCTAAGGCTCACTCCAGGCATCTGTGCTCCTAACATGTGTATGTCAACACTTCACTCTCACAACCCTATGAGGGTTTCCAGCCATTCCAGGAGGCTACGCAGCTTCGCTCCCTGTGGCGAGTAAGTGCTCCCCAGCCCTAGACGACTGGGCTCTACCCTTGGACCAAACTGGTCAGAACGGGTGCTCAGCAGTTGCTGGACACTGAATAGAACATTGGCTCCAAGAGGACTCGAGCCTCTGTGTGCATCCATGTGGGAGGGGCAGGTAAGGGCCGCCTGGAGTCCAGAAACTTCCACAGCCTGAGGGTTACAGCAGGACTGTCCTCTCGGCAGCTCTTGTCACTGCATCTGTCCGTGTCACTGTGCCCGCCATCCACTGCTGTAGCTCCTTTTCTCTCTCTTCAGTTTGCTTTTAAAACAAATCCTTCCGCCTGACGTAAACTGCCGCTTTACCTCATGGTGTCCGAAGGTTTAAAGGTTTGTCACCAGCTTTCTCTAAACACAGCATTTGAGTTTGTCACACACGCATGTGTTTCTTCTTTTTCCAGTAGTTTGGTTTTCAGGAGTCGGCTGTGTCTGCAAGTCTCAGGCCCTGCCTCAGCCCCAGACCTCCTGCACACACACACACACACACACACACACAGACCTCCTGCACACACACACACACACACACACAGAGACCTTCTGCACACACACACACACACACACACAACTCCTGCACACACACACACCTCCTGCACACACACACACACACACACACAGACCTCCTGAACACACACACACACACCTCCTGCACACACACACACCTCCTGCACACACACACACACCTCCTGCACACACACACACACACATACCTCCTGCACACACACAGAGACCTCCTGCACACACACACCTCCTGCACACACACACCTCCTGCACACACACACACACACACACAACTCCTGCACACACACACACACCTCCTGCACACACACACACACACAGACCTCCTGAACACACACACACACACACACACCTCCTGCACACACACACACACCTCCTGCACACACACACACACCTCCTGCACACACACAGAGACCTCCTGCACACACACACCTCCTGCACACACACACACACACACAACTCCTGCACACACACACACACCTCCTGCACACACACACACACACAGACCTCCTGAACACACACACACACACCTCCTGCACACACACACACACACACATCCTGCACACACACACACACACCTCCTGCACACACACACCTCCTGCACACACACACACACACCTCCTGCACACACACACACACCTCCTGCACACACACACACACACCTCCTGAACACACACACACACACACACCTCCTGCACACACACACACACCTCCTGCACACACACACACACACACAGAGACCTTCTGCACACACACACCTCCTGCACACACACACACACACCCCTCCTGAACACACACTCTCGACCTTTAGTTCCCAAAGCTAAGCAACAGCACAGCCTTCCCTCCCCTCCTCTTTATGGCCACTGTCCTTCCTGACCTCAGGCCTCAGACACCTCAGTCCATCCACAGAAGCTGACCTGTCCCACTCCCTGCTGAAGCCCCTGACTGCTGAGGACGGGATTCCCATCCTCCAGAGAGCTCGGGATAGGCACCCAGAAAGTGCAGCCCCCACGCCCCTTCACAGCTCCAGCTGAGCCTGTCCCTCCCACCCACACTGTGTGTTTGCTGTGGGCTGGGGGGCACTGTTTCCCATGGGTGCTGGGCCCCGCTGGCCCCGCACTGCATTGAGCTCCCTTAGCAGAAGGCAGGCTTTGTGTGGAGGGGCAGCATTCGCTCACCCAGGGACTAATGCTTCAGGCTGGCCCAGACCAGGTCCCCGGCACAGATGCTAGTAGAGCCCTCTTGTCCCTGCAGGGCCTTGTTGGGGGTGGGCAGAGGATAAGTATGGGGTGATGGCCTGCGGCTATCCCCTGCCCTCCCTTTCCAGGCAAGGCACCGTCAGGCCTCCTTTCTTCACCTGGTCTGTTCTATTCCTTTGTTGAGCTGGACTTCCACACGCCCGTGGGTGTGTTTAGGTCGTGGACCCAGCGGCACTGCACTCCTTACCCAACTCCCGTGTGCAAGAGTTAACCAGGGGGCTGGGGCTGGCTCAGCGGGCCAGGGTTTTCACCGCTTTCACAGAAGACACAAGTTAGGTTTCTCGCAGCCATTTTATGAACAAAGTGCTACATGGGCATGTGCATGCACACACACGCGTGCACATACACACACTCACACATACACCCATACACACACACACTCATACACACATACACACACTCATAACACACATACACTCATACACACACATACACACACACTCACACACATACACTCATACACACATACACACACCCTCACACACATACACTCATACACACACATACACACACACATACACACACATACACTCATACACACATACACTCATAACACACATACACTCGTACATACACATACACACACACACACACATACACTCATACACACACATACACACACACATTTTTTAAAAGAATGATCGAGAAGGGATAAGGCCAGAAGAGAAAAGCCAGCACTGAGTGGTCCAACCAGGGCACCACTGATGGCGCCCACACTGGGCATGGCTAACTTTGGGACCATCCATCTTTGTTTACTTATCGTATCTGACCACAATGCATCTAATCCTCCTTGCTACCTTCAGGTATCTGAAGCGAGCGAGCTGGGCGGCTGGGATTTACCCAGCACGCAGACCAGCCTGGCTCCCAGCCCCACACCGCAGGCCGAGCCGACTCTCACCGGCCTTTCCTTTCCCTCACCAGGTGTTCCACTGTGTCCACTTCGAGTGTCCGGAGCAGCAGAGCACCCAGAAGGAAGACAGCAGTGAGGAGCCAGGGACAGGGGACCTCAGCACCCCAAGTCAGCAGCTGGACCCTCATGCACCGAGGGCACCCAGCGCCAGCTCACTACCGCCGAGTCCGGGCCCCAACTTACGCTCACCCAACCAACAGAATCAATAAAGCAGGCAGAGGACATAGTGTGACTCGGGTGGGCCGGGATGGAGCAGTGCGTCCTCCCCCATCCCTGGGAGGAACACACCTGGCTGCAGAACCCACCCCAACCAGGTTTTTTTTCCCTCTGGGGACAGAGGGTGCCTGTGTTCTCCCCACTCCTCAGGCAGTCTCCGGGGGAGGAGGTGGTCTTGATCTTTCAATCCCTACCTCTAAGCTCACCCAGGTACCAGCCCAGACAGAAAACAGGCCCAAGCTGGAAGGAATTTAAAAAAAAAAAAAAAAGAAAAAGAAAAAAGAAGAAGGTACCCCAGGCCTTGACAAAACCAGAGAAGGGCCCAGCCCGGGAGTGTCCCCGCTGTGGCTCGCTACTTGACAGTTCTGGTCCTGCAGTTTTTCTCCACCAGCTAAGTCAGTGTTGAAGGGAAGTCTGGCCCTCTACAAAGGTCTTCCTCAGCCTCCGATGCTTGCCGTGGGCAGAGCAAAAGTTTGTCCCTCCTAAAAGAGGCTACACGTAGCCCATCACAGCACCTAGCCTGCCAAGGGAAATCCTTGATGTTCAGCCAGACGCACAATGTGCTGCTCAATCTGTGGACACTGGAGTCATGACTGATGAGGTTGCCGCTGTTAACCTGTCCTGGTGTTTACCTGGGCAGGCGTACAAGCAGCTGCTGGAGAACCACCTAGAAGCCATGTCAACAGATAATTGGCTGACCCTGCTGGTTCAGCCGCCCTCGGACTTGTTCAGCCAACAGATGGTGTGTCAGGGGCACAGGCCTGGGCCTAACAGCGAGTCTCCCGGCAACATCGCCTGGGATAGCAAAGAGCAGGTCTCAGGCGCTTCCGGTTTTGACCTTTGCAGCTCCACTCGTCCTTCTGTCACTCCTGTGGTTTCCATGAACAGCTCCTGCCTCTGCACCTCTATGCGTCATCCCAAGGCCCCATGCAGCAACCTTCACATGTCCTGTTAGCATGCTCAGAGGAGGACAGGTCTTGGGGTCTGGTCCAACAGGAGAGGCCTCAGCTGCAGGGGAGGCCATCGAACTGTGAATTCAGGCCTAGGGTGGCAGAGCTGATCCCCAGGGAGACTAGTCTAAGCTCTGGCTTCATTTTGCTGTGTGGTGTAGCTGCCTTTGGTAAGGAGGCTCCTGGGTGGATGGCAGGGTGTAGCCACCGTGTGGGGGTGACTGCCTTTGGCAGCATCCAGCCAGAGTTGCCAGTATCTCTGGCAAGCAAAACTCCCTGCTCCAGGAACCCCAGTCGCGTGGAGGATGGAGTTTGTCACTTTTGGAAGATAAGTGGGAAAGCTTGTTAATTTTGTTCATTTGCTTAAGGTAGATCCTCCTGTAGCCCAGGTTAGCCACACTCATGGCAGTCCTTCTCTGTCAGCACCCCGAGTTCTGAGCTTCTAGGTGTGAGAAAGCTGCCACAAACAAGTTTGTAAAGACAGAAGACAGACACAGGCCTAGGCCTGCAGCCTAGCAGCTTCCCCAGGGGCAGCCAGCAAGGAGCCTCCGGTGTCCACCCCAGACGTCACCACACACACCTATCAGCTGTCATCTCCCATCTGGCTAGCCCAGACTGCCATCCGAGACCCACGCCTTGTGGCTTTCTTTCTCTCTTCAGACCCCCACTGTGCAACCCCCAGTGATTGTGCATCAGGTGATAAGACCACAGAGGCTGCTTACCTTCTGTGCCTGCGCTGCCACGGTGCCCTCAGATACGCAGGAGGGGAGATGGGACATCAAAGTCACCGGTGCCAGTGGGGGGTTCAGAGAACCACGGCAGGCCCTGGGTCACCTGAGCTGATTCCCAGGCTGCCCTTGGGACAGGATGCAGGAGGACGCTTACCTCCCACTAGACACAGGAATGCACTGCCCTTGGCTGACGGTCATGTGATGTGCCTGGAGGCCACAGCCAAAGGTGTCATAGCCACACCCTAGGTAAGCTCCACGTTTCCAGGGGACAGAGATGAGCTAGAGCGTGGCTTGTCCCCTGCAGGACTAACCCCTGAGCCAGCAGACTGGAAATGACAGAGTGCTGAGCTGAGCAGAAGTGTAGCAAGTCACGCTGGTTGGAACCGGGGGTCCCCTGCACCAAGTAGCCCCAGCACCGTCCAAGGTGATGCTGGCTCTGAGGACCTTTGGGGGCCAGGAAGGGCCACAGTCAAGCTCTGGGGGACTGAAGCAGTGTGAACTGGTGCTCCCCAGCCCTGCCATTGCCCCTAAGGGCAACAGTGTGACTATAACCCTCGTGGGCTCTGCTTCCAGGGTGTGGCTCCCACCGATGCCTTGTGCCAGCTGTGGATTGGCACCTGCTTCCAGGGGCAGAGCCTCCTGCCCTGTGATCATGTTCTGTAGGACGGCAGACGCCATCCCTGGGGCTTTGAGAAGTGTTTAGTCACACCAACAGGGACGCCGGGGACCATGTGGGTGCTAGGCAGGGAGGTTTGGGCTGTGGGTGGGCTTTAGGGAAAATGCTCTCTCCAAAGCAGCTTTAAGCAGCTACAGAGGTGGTCTTTTGTGCTAAGGCTCAGCCTTTCCTAAACCCTCCGCCCGACTTCTGATCTTAGTGGGGCTGCAGCCCATGGCAGGTGCAGGTCCTTCTCAACGGTTCTCCAAGCTGTCACTTTTCCTGGCCTATTAAATGAAGTGTTGATTCCTGACAAACACACCACATGTGTTTTATTCCTGGAAGATTTGGGAAAAGAAATTCTTTTCAGCAGGAGAGGGACGTATTTGTTAGACGGATTCCTTGCCTCTCCACCAAAGAGTTTGAATTGTGCAAGAAAAAAAATTGCTCAGTAGTTAAGCCGTCATCTCCAGCAATCGTCAGCCCTCCGAGTGCACAGCTGACCCAGTCAATCTCCCGTTCTAACTCAGAAGGTAACAGGATTGCAATCTCAGCCTCTGCAGACCACGGTGTGGAGGGTGGGGGATGGGCTGGTGTGCCGAGGCTGCTTCATACTGACATGGCTCAGACCTGCTCAGGACTGCAGACCTCCCTCCACATGGGAACAGAGGTGTCAGAGAACTGTGCCTCCTAGGAAGTCCCTCACTAAGCTTGGCTTTGCTGTGTTCCCCATCACCCTGCCACTGTGTGGCACATGGAGTTTCGGAGCAGTGCTGAGATGCCCGACACGTGGGCACTGGGCAAGCGCTGGTTACTCTGCAGCACGGTCATGGACTTTATCCTGACGGCAGCCACTACAATGCTGTGCCACCAACTGGTGCACCTATACTCAGGGCCCTGGGGTCCCCAGAAGGAAGGAGAGGGGCTGAGCTAGCCATAGGCTGCTGGAGGACACCCAGCTTTCCCCTGGATGAGGGCCTGGGCATCCCTGGCACTGGGTAAGTGAGGCCTTTGCGCCTATGTGGGCTGCCCTTGGCTTACAGAGGGCAGGGAAGGAACCCATCCCCCACCCCCTCCAGTGTCTGTTCCTCCATGTCTGGTCTCTTGTCCTTCACGTTGAAAAATGCACAGGACTACTTGTTCTAGAATGAGCTTTCAGTTTGGCAGAGGGCTGTCCGTCTCTCTGGCTGGGTCTGGGGTACCCGGCCCTCTACTGCCCCAACCCATCCCTGATTTCCAGTCTCTGCTGCTAGAAGCCAGAATGAGTGGGGCTTCTGGACACATAGGTCTACCCTCAGCCCCCAGCCAAGGACACAGCCACCCCTGTAATTTATGATAACGTCCTCTCAGGCCTTGCCACTTGGCAGCTGGAGGAGTGTCTACAGCCGTGGGCAGTTAGATGGAGTGGTGGCCCAGGGCCACACACCTATACCTGCCATGTTCCAGCCTCTCAGTCTTCCCAAGGGCTAAGAATGTCACCTAAAGCCAGTGATCGTGGCTGTTACTACTTTGAATGTAACAAAGCAGGGTCTCCAGACCTTTGAGGGAAATCACAGTGTAGTGCAGAGTGGGTTCCGTCTCTCAGCCCCAGGGGTTAGAGCTGGGAAGGTGTGGTCAGAGCTTTCCCTACAACTTCTGGTGGCTGCTTCAGGCCTACATTCTGACCTATTGTAGCCGGATGTGGGGACAGTACTGGTGTCCAGCTGTCACAAACATTCCCTCTAAAATTGGCTTCAGGCCACAGTTCTGCAAGAAGGCAGGGGATCGCAGCGAGGATTACTGGGGTCTCAGGACCCCAGGGCTTAGGGCAGCTCTGGATCTCAGGATGGCCTTCTAGAAGTGGCCTTCTAGGACACCATGTGAACCTGAGAGCCAGGAACCTCCTTGTCAGACTGGCTTGGGGCTGATGTCCCCAAGTCACTTTGTATCTCCACACCCATCCCCAGCACCCGGGATGGTAACTGGCTTGGGTTGCGCCTTTGCAGTGAAGGCATGTGACTGCTCCCCGTGGGTGGCGATGCACAGTGCCCATGAGCTGCTCTGGCCGAACTTGTGTAGACTGGATCTTCCAGAGGTGAGAGCCACTTCCCCTCCATGGCTACCATTTCTGGGCCTCTGAAGAGGCCACCTCAATATGGTGTGGGTCAGGCTAACTGAGGAAGTGTCCAGGGCAGTGTTTGGAATGTGTTTCTGAGGTGGTGGGGCATCTTCGTGTTGTGACCCTCAGTTCATGTGTGTGCAGGGCCACCATAGAAATAAAGCAATGACTTCAATACCCGAGCTATTGGGGAGCCCCTGTAGCTCTCCCCAGGGTTCCCAACCCCGTGTCTGTCGTGGGTGCTCTGTGGGCTCCCCACTCCTTCCCCTCCTCTCATTTCCTGTGTCATGAGGTCAGGGTAGCCCAGCAGCCCTTCCCTAGCCTTCCTGCGGCCTGCCTCACCTTGAGCATAGTAGGTTCACTTCCTTGTCACTTCGAGTGGACTCTGCATCTTTGTGACAAGCTAGAAGCTGGTGTCTGTGTGTCTTGCCTCAGCTCTCCACTGTCACCACTCTGGGTTAGTAAGTGCGCCAGTGCCAAGGGTCGTCTAGAACCCTTGCTGACAGTGGATGAACAGATGGATGCGTCCCACTCCGTGCATCCCTGGGAACCTGTGCTCAGGTATCAGACTTCCTGTTCACTTCTCTCAGATTGGCCTACAGTGAGTTCTAGGTGCACCCAGGTCCAGGTGACAGCTGAGCAAACTCTGAGTCCCCAAAGTGGGAACCAGGGTCAGAGTTCTGAGAAGGGACCAGCGCTATGGTCATACCAACAGAGGTCACGTAGGGGACAGGGAGGAACTGGAGGCTCTGTGAGTTCAGGGGGTGTGCCCTGCATCAGATTTGCTGCTTGTAGCTCGGAGGGAAGGCTGCCCAGAGTCCCTGGGAGAGCCAGACTTGAGGGTGCCAGCTGGTACTGATGGAGAATCACAGGGATGTCACCAAGTGGCCCAGTTTCCATGGAGGGATAGGAAACTCTCTTCCCTACTTGCTCCTGGTCAGACAAGGACACTGCCCACCTCCACACCAGCAGACAGAGCGTGGGGCGTACCGGTGTGCAGGAAATGACCGCTGCGCCTTGTCAACTGCCCAGACCCAGTTGTTCCGTTTCTCTGTAGGAGTTCAAGCTACAGCTGCAGTCAGGCAAGGCATCCGTTTTGTTTCTGAGAGGTTGACATCACCCTTACAGCTCATCTACCCCAGCAGAGGCCAAGAGCAGGTGAGTTGGTGTCCCATGTCCCCCATGGATTAAAACCCCTACCCAAGGAGAGCCTACCCCCCCTAGGCAGGCCAGGTTGCGCATGGGATAAGCCAGCAAGAGGGGGGCCCAGGCTGAGCCCTGCACCAAACAGCTGGAGCCTCAAACATGCATGGGGACATTCAAATGCAGGGTTTGAAATGGTACCATCAGTTGATTTCTGTGTACTGCATATTGGGACATAGAATTCATCTGTGAGTCGGCTCCCACCATCACCATACGCTTCTATTTGAGGAGGATTAGATCTATCTAGCCTTGGAGGTGTGCCACTGGGGATGGTGCCTGGACTGGACCTCTGAAACTGCAAGCCAGCCCCAGTTACATGCTTTCTGAGTTGCCTTTGTCACAGCGTCTCTCCGAGGCGTAACTGTGTGAGAGGCTGGCACCAGGTTTTAGGGAATTCTGGGACTGACCATGTGTTTTTTGGATGCTGTTAAGCAGGGCTTAGTGGGCAGTCCTAGGAGGAGTGTGCCAGACAGCGATGCTGAGTGCAATGTGGATGGAGCAGACAATTGTTAGCAAATGCCTGGAGGCCGTTTGCTTTATGCTCTTGTCCCAAAAATCTGCTTGAGACTACTTGAAGTTTGGACTAATGTCTCTGGCAGAGGAGATCCGAGATGGCTTAGTACTGTCATAGAGTTATTAGAAATGACTCACGTGGATCTACAATGAAGAGAGTACGCAGGACAAAAGATGAAAATATAGTTTGAGAATGTGACTTATCACCCACCAGGCAGCCTGTCCTCAATTCTCCGTGACACCCCACTCCCAAATCCACAAGAGGAAGCCATCTTTCATAGCGAGATCACGAAGTATTTATGTCTCTGCCTGGCTTGTTTCACTTGACGTTACATCCCCTAGGCTCATCCATCCTTTTCAGTGATGACTAGGATGTCATTATGTAAACATGAACTCTGCACGTTCATCTGCAGACGGACTCTGGCTGGTGCTTGGGCTGTCTCGAACAGTGTTCCCAGCACAGACCTGCAGGTGTCTCTTGGACCCAGTTTCATTGCTGGGGGTGGCTGGTGACAGGTCTGTCTGCAGGGTTTTCACAATGGCCGCTGCAGCCGTTGCTCTCTCCCTCCAAGTGGTTAAGGCTTGGCGCAGTTACAGCTGTCTAGCAGGTGAACTAGGGCATCACTGTGCTTTTGGTTTCTAATCCCACACCTTCCCTGCTGGCCCTCTTACATCAGAGAACCACATTGTCAGAAATTTAACCAACACAAACCCCCCATCACATGGTCTGTATCTACGGGTGCATGTGCTGTTGTTTTGAATGTGTATTGGGGGACAAATGGCCTCAGCCCCGCCAGGAGGTCTCTCGGCACCTGCCCCACCCTCAGCTCCCCTTAGTGGCTGTTCTTTACCTCACACGCCCCACTTGTCGGCTTCTGCTTTTGTTGGCTGTAATTCTGAAATACAGCTGTCTCCTTCTGGTTTCAGTTCTTCACACAAGTTAGAGTCTTGGTCTGTGTATGGACAGCCACTTTCCCGTCCCCTGGAGACTGTCCTTTCTCCGGTGGCAGCTTTGTTGAAAACCTGAACTGTGGTCTGCGCTGTGGTCAGGCAGGAAAGCTTGTCCCAGCTACACTTGCTGTGCTGGGTTAACCTGGAGGTGGGCCAGAGCTCCATCCCCACCTGTCTGAAGCATGTTCTGCGGGACGACCTACGAGCCACCATCTCTCCAGCACGCTCGCTTCAAAGTGGCCAGATCCAAAATTCTCAGAACATGAATTTCAGTGTTGAAAGGCAATCTGAAGGGCTGGCTGTGGCTCACTCAGTAAAAGCCCTTGCTCAGCATGCAGGAGGCCTGGGCTCCAACCCCAATCCCTCACTTAGCCCCTCTTCCTGTGTGGACATAGGACAGGAGTGGGGCTGACACCTCTCTGTGGCTGCTGACAGCAGCACTACCCTGCTTTAGGTTCTCTAGGGCCACCGGGCCACATGGGAGACTGCATGGATGCATTCTACACCCCCAAAGGGTTCTAGCTGTGCAGGGAACAGTTAGCCCACAGCCCGGGAATGTAACTGGCCCAGCCAGCATCCCAGCGTGTGAAAGCTGCCCACCTCATGCCTGGGTGCAGGTGGACAAGGCAGTGGGGGAAACCCACTAGATTGTTTCCTTTCTCTCCCTCCCCTGCTACTTCTCTCTTCTGCGTTGCCCCAGCAAGTCACCTGCCTCAGGGCCCCCCTCCAGCAGCTGGTGCCCCACGAGGCATTGTTCCTGCCCCGGGAAAGCTGGCTCCAATCCACGGCACAGGGATCCATTCCCTGATGTGACCCAAGATAGGGTGTAGAGGGGGGAACATGTTCTAAAAATGGGACATCTCCTGACGTTTCCCAGACACCCACAACAGCATACATCCGTGTGCACACATCCGTGCTTGAGTCATCCCACTGTTTCCTGTGTGGGGTGCGTTGCTAAGGGGGTTGTCTTCCCTTTACAGCAACCATCCCCCCGCCCTCCACCTTGAGAAGTACTGTGACCCCAAGACCGCCTGGGTCCAGTAGATCTCTTCCAGGTGTCACAACCTGAGGGTCATAAAACCAGGGCCTCTCCAGGAAAAGTTAGGGGGGCTCCAAGGCTCAGTGTGCCCAAGACCTAACACCAAAGTCACTGTAAAGAGCCCACTCAGATAGGCCTGGGCCGAGATGCCAGTGACGTCAGTGTCCTGCCATGAGCGGGTGCCACACACCTGGATACACAGGCAAAGGAAGGTGGGGTTTGGCCCCAGTGTGTGCCAGGAGGGACCTCTGACTCCTGGTCGCACTGGCTGGCCAAGAAGGCAGGGAAGTGCTGGCAGACAGCACGCCAGCCTCCTCACTCCCATGAGCCCTGGTTTCATTCCTGGGGTTTCCATGGGCCGTGAACACTTGGGCGTCTCTCAGGTGGAGAGCGGAGCTGCTGGCTCTGGGCAGAGGCCCCGAGATCTAACCAGATCATAGTCATTGCATGTGGCCGGAGGGACGTGAACACATTTTCCATTTTATTTAATATTCCACATGTATTTCAGGATCTGAGACTTTTCCCAGACCCTAGGGCTAGAAGAGAAATTAGGTGCCCCCTTTTCCAGTTTAAGGGGCTTCTGTCTGCTGTGAGGGGCTGCAGAGGTCAGGGCCCTTCCCGCACTGCACCCTCCTTGGGTCGCCACCGTGCCTGTGAGGGTGGGGAGGGGTGCTTCGCAGAGTTCCCAGGGCTTTTTTCTTCCCATGGCCATCAGAGGGTCTCTGTCCTGGCTTGGCCACACTGACGTCAGACTAGCCTTTGTTGCTGCCCGCTGGCTTTTCCCTGCCCTGTGCCAGGCACTCTGACCTTGGCCATTTTTCGTCACCCGCTGGCAACTGTGGGGTGGTGTAGGTGCCATTCCTCTGCCTGAGGCAAAACTTTGATGTAGTGTTGGCAGCATCCTGAACGTCAGTCAGACCCACATGCTCATCCCTGCAGCTGCCTTGAAGGAGTGGGCAGCTCCTTCCCTCCGGCCCTCCCCACACTCCAGGACCCAGGCTCCCAACCCACCCACCCCTGGGGTCCTCGAGAGCCAGCCCCGCCCTGCCTGCACTGCAACCTCCAGGCATCCAGACGGGGAAGCGGCTGCTGGATGTGGACACTTCCTGGGCAAATCACCCCATGTCCCAAACACTGCCGAGCAGGCTGCACGCTCGCAGCGGGGAGGCTCTGCATTCCTTTCCTGGCCGTTCTTGGGCATGGGGGAGCCGCTAAAACAGACAATTCAAATGTCCATACGATTGGTTTAATTTGTTTCAGCAGGAGAAAAAAAAGAATAAAGTTACAAGATTCTTTTAATATTTCCACAATGTTAAACTAAAACTGAGCTCTAGGCTATGTGTGTAAGTCAATCTAGGACACAAAGGGTTAAATAAGATTTCCTCTTTAAGATACAAGAATTTCAGCTTCCCTTACATTTAACAAACTTCACAGAACAGATACTGTAGGGAACAAGCCCTTCCTCCCCTGCCCAGCTCCCCCAGCAGGCGTGAACCTGGCTGCGGTCCCTGGGCACATGGTCCCCAGCACCCCCTCCTAGTGCTCTGGGGACCTGAGGGCCTAAGAAGGGTACACGGCGCCTCACCGAGGACGGCCATGTGGGGCCAGAGAGCTGTGGCTTAACAGCAGTGGTAAACGCTAGGCAGACCTGCACCGTACCCTGGGTTGCCCTCGAGTGAGGGGCTGGTCTGGGTCCTGAAGCAAGAATTAAGGCTGGAGCTTCTGCACTGGGTCCCCTCTGCTGGGGTGCAGACTGGGTGCAGGGTGGGAAGAACATGATTTCCTATTCGCTATCTTGGATCACGACATTATACTTGCAGATCTGTTCATCTGGGAAGCAGACCTTGCTCACCTACACAAGGGAAAGTCACTGGGCTAAACCACTCAGCAGTCAGACGTGGACAGCTCCGGCCAAGCCACGATCTGGGACAGATGCACACAAGGTGTGGCACTTAAACCTGACCAAGGCTTTCCAGAGACTCCCAGAATCGCCCCGCCCCGCCCCCCTGAGTGGTTTCTAACCAGCCCCGTTCAGACCCAAGCTGAGAGCTGCCTCCCACCCACAGCCACCACTCTCAACGTTCTAGAGCCACACCAGGGTCCCATGCAGTCCACTGTCTTTCCTTCCTGAACTTGTCCTGAGGTTGTTGGCCTGGTTGTCCTCAAACTATGGCTGCATAGAAACAAGAGGAGACTCCTGCCAGGAAGGGCAGCAGCAGATCCCCTGTGCGCTCACTGACTCTCGTGGCCATGGACATCTGGTTGACGCCTCAGGCCTGCCAGGAGCAACACCAATGCTCTCAGCAAGCGACAGCCAGAGCCGGGTCACAACCACGGATCCTGTGCAGAAAAGGTGGAGACCGTGCATGGACTAGGCTTGAGGGGAGCTAATTTTCAAAGTGGAGTTGTCTCTCTCCTTGTGTGATGAGTTTCCCCGTAACAACAGGTTCAAAAGCTTCCTCCATAGAATCTGTCCCCACCCTGACTTCCAGCTGAGGGAGAGTGAGGGCCCAGCCCAGCCCGGCCACGTGGTCAGTCTCAGCAGCTTCCTGTGGCCAAGGCACGCGTGGCCATCAGGTCCTGCTGGGACCAAGCGAAAGTGAAGAGGTGAAAGGCCGAACATGGAAGAGTTTCTGTCAAAGCCGCCCGCATGGGCGGCGCGGCCTGCACCTGCCCTGCTGCCTCGGTCTGCTCTGGACACTTTCCGCTTAAGGCTTTGTAAGTGCGACTCCAGCAGTGACAGGCATGTGTTGTTGTGAATCCACTAGCCATGCTCAAAACAAATAGTCTTCATGTTTTAATTTTATACAATGGCTAGCAGGCACCTTAGTAACCAGCCAGACATCAATTTCATCCACCATCAACCCCTAAACTACAGTACCAGGATGGCTGGCTAAAGAAAGAAGACGGCTGGCTGTAGTCTGACGCGTGCCCAGTACAAGGTGTCTGGCTGACTTTGTCCTAAATAAGGCTAACATTAGTGAACTAAGAACAGCGTCGTGTGGTGGCCGTGCCTGGCCTTCAGGAGCACCCCTCCCCGATGCGCTGGCAGGAGCGCCCCACTTTCCGGTCCAGTTTCACCATTTTCATGATGGCTTCCTCGCGGCCACGGCCCATGTGGTCGAACGTACAGTCGTGCTGCTCTGGGAGGCGATGTAACATGCAGAACACGTACCCTGAAGTGGGGGGGCAGAGGAGACACAGTTAGGGGCCTCACTGGCATCTGCAAGACACAGGGTGAGTACAAGGTTTAATGCCGCACCTCACCCCTTACACGGGCTGGCAGCTCCCACCCCACTTCTTGGTACAGTGAGATCTGCAGCTCTACCCTGGGAAAGGTGTGGCACTGGCCTTGCCCAGTGCAGCTGATGGAGAGGGACTCCAGGGTCACAGAAGCGGCTTCGTACCCATGCCAGCTCAGAGGCCCTGCAAGCTCCAGTAGGGATCAAGTCACACTCAACAAGGGAATGGGGTTCCTCACAGGAAGTGGGTGTTTGCAACCCTGGAAAAGGTGACACACAGCAGGCAGAACCACAGGAGGACTGAGTGTGATGTCATCTGGTCTGACTGCTCTAACTCCCCGAGAGGCTGTCCTCTGGGCTGTGGAGGCAGCTGTAGGTCCAAGGGAGACACTGGCCTGGCACAGACGAACAGGACAGAGGGCAGGACAGGCCTGCAGAGCATGACACGCACAGGCGGATGAGGGTGCGCTGGGGCAAATGAGGCTGAGGCCACGGGGGTCAAGACCTCAGCTCACGGAATAAAGGAGAACGAAGCGTATGAAGGTCACCTGTCTCCTCCTGGCTCCCCAGTGAACCCCTCGAAAGGCTGAGAGGCATGTGCAGTCCTCCCCTTCAGGACCGACTGCCAGGGCCAAGGACCTCCTCCACCCTCACCCCCCCACTCTGTGTAGCCACACCTCGCAGACCTGTGGGCCTAGGTAGAGGTGGCAGGCCTTGATGGACCAAGTACCTTCCTAACTTGCTTCCCTGTGTCTGCAGCAACTCACAGGGCCACTCTACGCAGACTGCTTTCCTTTAAGCAAGTCCAGAAACCAACAGGTGGCCGCCCCTCAGCCTCTGTCCTCTGTAACTGTACAGAACCTGGAAACCGACTGGCTGAAGCGGACCAGGTCCTGGAGGTGAAGGACAAACTCAAGATTCAATGACCCTTGGTTTTACGATTACCTTCCCCGGCTCATGATGGAGGCACATGTGTGAGAATCTTAAAAGACAAGAGCCGCCATTCACCCTGTCGTGGTGGCTGCTTTGCTCAGGCTGTGTTCGCGGGCTCATGCATCGAGGGGCGGAGGGTACAGCCTGAACAGCCATTGTTCAAGAAACACATTATTAACTGCTTCCCAGGGAGAGCAGGGCAATATGTTTGACTCTAAATTGGGACTGGGTTTGAGGAAAAGAATAGAGATGAAATTTCTGTCTCTTGAGAAGCTAAGCTCCCACTCGGTCGGAAAGCGAAGTTGAGATTAATGAGCTTGTGATCACACTCACTGGTCAGTCATCACTCCCAGACAGTGGACACCAGTCGTCTGTCTCCCAAAGGGCTCCACAGCAGAGGCTGTGCACCCAAAGTACACAGCCCCCCTAAAAGCTAAATCATCTTTCAGGAACAAAGCCCGTGTCTATGGGGTTGGGGGTAGGGGAAGAGAGGGAAGGGACGACTGCCAGGCCGGCTGGGGCACAAGCCCTGGCACAGCTCTTGCAGAAGAGCAGTGACCCCGCTGCCCCTTCCTTTGGGAGGGTGGTCTCTCCTGAGCTGGGAACTGATCAGCCTAACTCAGATCCTAGTCAAAGCAGATCCAGAGGGGCCAGTGTCAGAGTGTCCCCTTCCTTTGACAAGGTTCTTAGAGCCACGAGCATCCATTGCAGGCCCATGCTCTGCACACCTGTCAGATGCAGCCAGAGCCTGCTCTGAGCTCTGCACGCTGGAAACTTACTCAGCAGCAGCTGCACTTCAACGTCACAGGTAATGCACAGGGAGGGCCAGGGGACGTGTGCCCAGGTCTCCATGGCCATGCCGAGGCTGGGTTATTAGATGCAGGTTACACTCCAGTCCTGCCATGATCTTTCACCAGGCACAGGCCAGCTACCGCAGTCTGGTGCTGCTGGGAGCGGCGCGCCCTGCACTGTGGGTAAGTGCGGACAGGGAGGTGGGTGGAATTTCATTTTAAAACAAAAGAAACTGTGAAGTTTCTTACAAGAAAGGGCTGGAGATGAGCACAGGCAGAGCAGATGGAGTAATCGATCTGAACCTTCCCTTCTTGGGGACACAGACCTGTTTCCAAAAACTGCTGTGGGGACCGTGAACTCTACATCACTGGAGATGGCCGTTCTTGAGTGACAAAGGACCTGAGGTTACTCCCTGCTTTCAGCTGGGCTAGCCTTGGCATTTCTCTAAGTCACTCATGAGAAACTAGAAGGCAAGGCAGGAGGCCTGCAAGTTCTAGGGTTCTCAGAAACAGAGGCAGGACAAACGCGATTTGGGTCCTTTCTTGAAAAAGACCCCAAAAAGTGCCACCAGATGGGTGGAGAATCAAGCGACAAAGCTGTGAAATCATCGATGCCTCAGGTGAGACTCACTCCTGTCACCCAGGGGTCATCACAGAGCCCCACACCCCTTCTCAGCCGCATGCAGATGAAAAGCACTGCGGTGTGCGGGCTTGCCCTCACCCACCCAGCTCGGTGGGTGTCTCTTCACTTACTGGCTTGGGTGGGCAACATAGGACACGCCCTGCATTAAAAAAGGAGGACCAAGCACAGCTGGCCCTCTAAGCCCACCCCACAGGCTGCACCCTTTTCTCTACGTGGACCAGCCACTGTCCCCAATCCTGAGACCACTCAGAACAGGGATGGAGAGCTAGAGAGGACCGAGCACACATGTACCATTCCTATAACCTATGGTGTGGGCTGGGCGGTCTCCAGAGGGGCTGGGTAACCTGAGAAGACCCCATCAACTCAGCAGACAGCACTAGGAAGGCAAGTGGCCACACCATGCAAGTCTACCTTCTACAATGAAACCTGCATGAGGAGAGAGCAGAGGCCACCAGTTGAGTCACCGTGAACGCAGAAGTGGGCTGCAGTGAAAATGGCTCCGTGGTTAAAAGCACACACAACAAAAGACGGCCTGGGTTTGCTTCCCAGCTCCAACTACGCCAGCTCCTCACTGTCCACAGCCCCTGTTCCACAGCCTCCAATGCCTCCTCCTCATCGCTCTAAGTGCAGCCACGCACGCATGCGAGAAGTGGAAGGAGAAGCCAGAGGCCCAGCATGGAGCTCTCAGACATCTGGATTCAGACACAGAACACACGGCTCTAGCCAGCCCCATGCCACAGATGTGACTGATGTGTGAAACTGCCATCTGCTGGGATGCAGACCTCTCCTCACCCTACAGCCTTGAGCACTCAAGCCAAAGCTCGCCCTCTTAATCCAGGCGCCCTCAACCATAGCTGATGCTCCCAGGAGGCGACAGTCCACCCTGGACACTGGGAACAAGCATGGGCACCACAGCAGCAGGCAGGCCCTGGCCCTAAGTGTTCCAGCAGCAGCAGCAGCAGGAGCAGCAGCAGCAGCAGCAGCAGCAGGAGCAGCAGCAGCAGCAGCAGCAGCAGCCCTTGTTCTGCTCCTGTGAAACCCTGACCACAATCATTGCCCAAGGGGCACCTGACTGTCACCCAAACCAGTGCGGAGGCGGCCTGGGGCAAAACAGCGCAGCCAGCTCACAGTTCCCTGCGGCTGACCACGGGTCAGTCTGCCTTTTTCTGTGAGCCATTGAGAGCAACAAGATGGCAGTCGAACCCACACTCCTCAGTGTCTGCACTTAACCCACACCCAGCAGAAGCTGCGGACCAGCTTCATCATAGAGTAAAGTCAGCTGACCCAAGTAGCGCTGGCTCTCGGTTTTAATTAATTAGGCACTTGCTTTCCTGAACACCTCCCACTTGAAAGCCCACACACGCTGTTTTATTAAAGACAGGGATGGGACAAGGCTCAGCGCAGCCACTCGGGGTTTCTACCTAACGTGTACACTTCCCTCCCTGCTCATCTGAGTTTCAAATGTGAGCGGCTCAAGCAGATCTGAACACTGAGGAGGCTGAGGACCAGACATGCAAATGGCTCTGCGGGTGTGCGGTGTGAGCGAGCAGCCAGCAGCCGGAAGAGGACACGGAAGAGGACACGGAAGAGGACAGGACAGCAGCCCAACCCTCCGAGGTCCCAGACTTCGGTCACTCACTCCACTTCTGAATCAGGCAAGCGGAGCCTATGCGTCCCCTTAAAACTTGGTGAGGGCCATCTCCAGACCACAGCGCTGCAGGGATCAGATACGGTATCTAAAGAGTCATTTTAGATTAATGTACTGGGGATGTAGCAACCCCTCCCCATGGCATAAATCCAAGCACAGTGCCACTGCCCATAATTCCAGCAGCTTGGAAGGTGTTAGAGGATCAGAAGTACAAAACCATCCTGGGCTACATGAGACAAAAAACAAAACAAGGTTAATTAATGTCCCTAACCTCTGTATCTAAAATGACCAAGAAGCTCCTTGGAAAACCAAATCCTATCTTCCCAGCAAGGAAGTTTCTTCAGCCTCGGGACAGCTCACCCGTCCCAGCTCGCTCACAAGGGCGCGTTGGGAACACCAGGTGGTCAGCTCCACTTGCCGGAAAGCGTCAGCCATGCACACACCACCAGCGGGAATCCCTAGACTACATCCCATCCGCTGACCCAATGCCCACAGCAGAATCATCAGCTGCACACGGAAAGCAGCTGCGGGGACTGGGCATGGACTGTATCTGCTTCGCACTTTCCTCCAGCCCTGGCTTCACATGCGAGAGGGAAAGTCATTATCCAAGAACCAGAACGGGATGGAGCACGGATCGAGTGCTCAGAGGTCACCTGCCAGGGCCCCAGACCCAGAGCTCTCATCTGTGCTTGCCCATGCTTTGTGATGTCACCCTTTGGAACTTCCCTCCTCACTGGCTAGGACCCTGCATGAAGTCCCACTGGCACCCGGTGCTGAGCCCCTTACAGAAGAGCTCCAGCTCAGGTATCAGACTGCAGATTCCACAGGCTCTGCAGTCCTGGCTCAGAACAGAACCTCGGTCCTCCTGGGCCTCCACGACTGACTTCATCTTTCTGCCTCATAAAGGCGACTGCCCACCCAGCTGGGATTCACGCTAGACCCCAGATTCCTCCCCTTCCCTTCTCCTCACACGGACCTCACTATCATCACGAGTGGTTTCTTAGACAAGCTCTAAACCACATCCTGCACGTGTCCTGCTCTCCGCTGGACAGCAGGCAGGAACCAGGGCAGCCTGCCCAAGGAGCAGGCACAGAGGGGCTGGGAGGCCAGGGCCCACGGGGCTTGCAGAGGCCGCTCTCCTGCAGCATGCGTAAGGACTCTGGACATAGGGCTACACCATTAGGACATGCTTGCTTCATGTGTTAGTTCCTCTTTGAGTACAATAATGGAATATATGAATATAATAAACTTCAAATTGTATAAAATAACAATCACCAAGTCTCTCATCTCATTTTCTGTTAACGCTTCCATAGAGGCCAAGTCACCATGGCCACCAGCCTCTAAGTATTCTTGAGGGCCTACATGCACAAGCATTTCTGCTTCTCTACCACAGGGGGATTTTCAGAATGTAAATCAGATGATGTCACTCTGGTGCTCGAAACCCTTCAGTTATAAATATAATAAACTTAGCGAGGCCAACAAGCCCCGGCTGGGCACTGCCGCCCCCACTCTCCTGCACTGGGCTCCTGCCATACCACCAGGACCCACAGCACTGGCTGTCCCTCAGGCCCACACTGCCTTCTCTGTCCAGGACGACTCCTCCCAGCCAGCCTGCTCCAAGCCCCACACTCCTCACTGTCGCTTTATACCTTGGTGATGGTTCCACTCTGGGCACACGGTGTGCTGCACACCTCCCCAGCAGACACACAGCACAGAGGTGGAGGTTCTCACTCCTCTTCTAGAATTCAGTCAAGATGGACAGTAAAATAACCTTATCTACAGACAACTCACTAAAGACAGAAACGGATCCCTTCTAGCAACAAAGGAACACAACGTTAACAAAGGTGTCCTTCTCAACCCCCAACAAGTCCAGCCTGTGCAGTTCTAGTTCTGGGAGTGACCAGGGCGTCTCAGGCACCGTGACTGATGTGACTCTGAGGTCACAGATGAGCTGGGTGGAGATTAACTTCACCACAGGCCTCCACACTGCTCGCTTCTCAACCTGGCACTAGGACTTTGTTCGGTTACTCAAGATTCAACAGAAAATTAATCCTCGTGCAACAACTGGGCTCCAGGGAAGAGCAATTTAATTGAAGCAAGAGTATTAACATAAACCTGGCCCCTTAACTTATAAATCTAGAGCCTTCCCTCTCTTCCTGGATAAATCTGTAACTTGGCAGGGCAGGTAGAGAAGCATGTCACCCCCTGTGTATCAATGACAAGGACTCACAAGCCTTCCTGTGTTAACTCAGTTGCCCCCTCCCAAGGGCCAGGACTGACCCAGATCGAGATGGATGTTGGCCTGTATGGCACATCCTGACCATCAAGGAGGAAGAAGAGGCTTGTTGGGCCCTGCGAGGCTCCAATGGTAGCTGCCAGACTGCCTGTGAGGGTTTGGGGGTAGCAGGTCCACATGACTGTCTTTAACTGGAGCATCCTCTGTCCGCCGTCCCATACGGCCAAGATCCAGCCACTTCCTGAGCAGCAAAAGCAGGCATCCTGACAATTAAATACCACAAATACCAAGCTTCACCAGAAACTTCTGGCTTGGGAGAGCATTCAACCCTGGCACAGACCTGCTCCCTGCAGCCCTGGAGGATCTTCCTGAGATGCGCCCAGTGAGTGGAGCCTCTGAAAGGCAGCCCTGGGAGGGCCAGCGCCTGGTGCTTCTGAGTACTCAGTGACCACTGACACAACACCACTGTGTCAAGTCCGCCTCAGCAGGGCTGAGATGTGGTAAGTCCTCTTCCCCATCCGTCAGGCGGAGCAGCTTCTCTGCTAGCCCAGCCCAGACCTCTCAAGGCCCTTGTGGCTCTCTCCCAGGGACTTGGCTCCCCAGCAGCCTGGTTCTGAATCTCACAGACTGAAAAGCTGCAGTGCCAACACCACCAAGAGTGCCGACACCCCAAGAACATGCCAGCACAGCCAGGGCTGAGGCTTGTACAAGAGACTGGCCCTAAAAGACGCACACCTTTATTCCCAACACCGGAGACGCAGAGGCAGGTGGATCTCTGTTTGAGGCCACACTGGGCTATGGAGCTAGTTCCAGGACAGGCAGGGCTATGCACAGAAACCCTGTCTGTGCCCCCTACTCTCCAAAAGATGCTCTCAGAGAGACCAGTTTCCATGCTATACAGGGTGCTGCTGTCTCCTGCTGGCAAACAGGGAGGGAGAGCTCAAGTGCTGCCTTGTTGGAGCCTGTGTCTCCAGGACCTGTGTTGTGTGACCTCATCAATCAAGACTTGGGCCCGCTTGAATGACGGTACTTTCCAGAATTAGACAAACTTCACTGATACTGATCTTGGAGAAGCAGAGGTACTGAAACCTCAACTAACAGGAGCCATGCTCCAGTGCTGGGAAGGAGTGAACAGTGCTCACTGGCCGTCTGCTTGGTATTTGTGGTCTGTGCTGGGCTGAGCAGAGGAGGAAAGGTAGCACTGCACTCTGCATCCTAGGCTAAAGAGCGCCGACACGCATGGGGGGAAAACAGCTTCAGGTCACGGGAAGCGAAGCAAAAAACCTACTGAAAGTGCCCCAGTACACCCAGGCCATGTGTCATAAGCCAGGGGCACCCAGGGGGGTCAGCCAGAGAGCCCTACAAGCTGCCCCATTTTCATGGTCAGTGAGACATGAACAGTGGGGGGAAACAGCACGGGCATGGTGGAAAGGCTGCTGTACCCCAATCAACCCCAATGGTGGGAGACAACAGGGAGGGCAACGCCTCTGCCCTCCAGAACACATATTTAGGTAACACACAATCACTCATGTGCTGGGGCATCCAAGAGCCTCTTCTGCCTTCAGTGGACATCAGGCACACAGCGTGCACACACAGCGTGCACACACAGTGTGCACACATACATTCAAGGCCATACTTGGACTCATAACCAACCCTTACCACATCAGGGAACTACAAATCCCCCAGTGACTGGTTCTCACACAGCAGGTCTCAGTCACCTCAACATTAGGATGCCCAATGGGACAATTTAGAGGGGAAAAAGATAGGGACTCAAATCTCAGGTCTTACCTTAGCATCTCCTATACTTAATTTCAAAGCTTGAGTTTTAACTCTAAAAACTGAGGTGTCCTTGTCCTACAATGCCCTTTAAGAGTAAAACAGACACAATCTTAAGTCCTAACCAGTGACAGATATCAACAGCCCTATTCTTTATGTCTCCTACAAGATTCCCATCCTGTTCCCATGGTAACTGCATGTTACTGGGCATAGAGGGAGGAGCTGTGCTCCTGAGCCAGGGAGGAGGAGAACAAGCATGGCCTCCCCCTGAAGCACTCGCAGTTGTGTTCTAAAGCCACCAACAGAGAGGCCCATGGTAGATTCTAAGGAGAAATGACCAGGCACCCTAAGGCAGTGAGGCCCCTTTATCAACAAAGGCTGCAGTAAAAGAAGGTGAGCTTTGGTAAGGGCTCCGGCTTAGGAAACATGGACACAGACTTGATTTGGCCGGATACTCTAACACCATTTTTTGTAGTCCCTAGGGACTGGGGTGTTGAGAAGCCACTTTACTCCAATTGGTAAAGAGAGAACGGGCTCACCACAGGTCAGCGCTGATGCCCGCCCAGCTGTTGGGTTATTCCCAGCACAGGAGTCCTAAGACCCCTCTGCGTGCATTCCAGGTAGCAGCTGGGGTATAAGGCTGGGACAGGGGACAGGTATAGATGAACGACAAGCTATGACCTTGCATTTTCTGAGACCAAGGTAAAACAGTTTATGAAGTATAATTTCCCCCGAAGTTGAGAAATTATATAAAATAACTGGAATTAAATAAAGCAGGCAATCTCATCCTATCTGATAGATGACTTGACTTTTCACCAATAAAAATTTAAGGAGAGAAAGTATGCACAAAGAACTGATGCTAATACTGCCCGTCTGGATCTTACTCCTTCAGCCAAATATCCTCTCAGGAAGCCCCAAAGCTGAAAATATGCGGTCAGTCTCAAAACTACGCTGAGACAGACCTGGCCACTGCCTCACCAAACTGGGTCTGCCCTCAGACACTACTGACAAAGTTTTCCCCACAAGCAGCAGACTCGCTGACCTCTCTGGGTAATACCAGACAGCACACAGTCCAGCAGGGACCACGGAGCTCTGACTACACAGCCCAGGTCCCTGAGACGTTAGGACAGCAGAGCAAAGGGACAGAGAAAGGAAGGCTGATGTTAAACCACAACTCAGGAAGTGGGGTAAGGCACTCACGTGAAAGGAAGCAGAACTGACTGGCTTCCCCAGATGTTTGCAAGGGAAGAGAAGAAAAAAAGCAAACCTCACACACTGAAAACTTCATCTCCAAATTTCTGCTGGGACCTGGGACCCCGATGAGGGTCTGTGTAGCAGTGTGACTCCACGAAGCATCCAGTCATACCCCACATGATGCACCACAGCTACACACATGTGCACATATGTGCATGTACATGAAATACCATTTTATAAATAATGGGATATACATTTGTTGTTCTTACAGATTAATGACAAATATCCATGCCCACCTCCAGCGCCAGCCAACCGGTGACCTGCTCTCCTTGGCAGCTTTGGTGTTTCTAGAATTTTAGTGTCCCTGGATTCAATGTCATGTGACATGTTCTGAGAGTCCTCTGTGTTGCTACTGGTTAGTTATTCTTCCTCTGAGATCTTTCGGTGGACAGACATGACATGGACCCTGACTAAGGAGTAGATATGTGGGGTGGAGTGTTGAGTAGCCCGCTGGACACTAGCTGGCACCGGCTGCTTTCCCAGGACTTGTGCCACCTTTCCCTACATCTAAGCCACACCCATCCTTAAGGCCTGAACTGCAGAAGCCTGTCTAGCCTTCTAGGTGGGATGGAGCCATCCCGCCCCGTCCTCTTACTGTGACTTGCTAATGACTCCAGTGCTGGCTGGTCAGGCCATGGTTTCTTACGTGTGTGCACGCTTTCCTGTCAGGCCCAGTGTATGACATCCTACAGCCCTTGCAGAAGTGGGGGAAGGAAGTAAAACACGCGGACACATCTTGTTATGCTTCCACCCCTCCCTCAACTCCCTCCTCAACGGAGACAGGAGTGGAAAAGTTATATATAGCACTGACTCATGAGCCAGTGGAAAGGGGGAGGGATCCACAGCAGCCATAGGTTAAAAACAAAAGGAGCCACTCAAAGAATTCCAGCGTCAAACACAAACTGTGGCATCAAATCATTCTGAACTGTCACGTGAGAATGGTTCAGGCAAGACTCATAACTAGATGCCAAACTCAAGGACGTCATTTGTGTCTTTGAGACAGGGTCTCCCTATGTAGCCCTGGCTGTTAGAATTCTCTATATAGACTGGATCAGCAAGCTCAAAGATCTGCCTGCCGCCATCATAGAGTGCAGGGATTGATTAACAGCATGTGCCACGGAGCCCAGCCTCTCAGGGATGGTTCCGTGAAGAGCATTAACACACTGTCAAAGTTTACCAGGCACACTGTCGGAGGTGGGGAACAGAGTGTGTACAGGAATCAAATGGCCTCAGTACCGAGAGACTGAAGACCTGGGGCCTCCAGGCTGAAGCTCCAAGCAAAGCTCATCACCCCGGTGCTGGCTGAGAGAAGGCAACTAAAACCATTAAGAAACCCACCCAAATGAGGGGTGCTCTGACCTTACAACCCATGAGAATCTGTAGGTGCACATGTATGTGTTTGTGTACAACAGAGAGAGGGTCTTATTTTAAAATGTCAAAATTGTAAAACAAAGTTGGTGAGAATGTCCCAGATTAAAACAGAATAAATAAACTAAAAACACCTGATCATGGATGAGATTTTGCATCAAAGGGGAAAGCAACTTTGGAAAAAGAGCATCGCTAAATCAACACGCACACAAATGGACATGGGCGGAGACCCGGGCGTGAGCTCCCTGAAGCTGGGGTGTGCTGCTGGGACCAGTGTTACAGAACTGCGTCAGCTTGGTCCCAGTAAACACTTTAGAGGAGGAAAAGGCCATGATGATCACCACTAGCTCTCAGTGGCCTGAGGAAACATTTTATTTCCAAACAAAGCAGAAAACAAGACCTGGGCCTGCTGCTCAGATGAGCCCAGAAAATCTTTTCTTCTTGAAGATCTTGGAAGACTGAAGGGTGTCAAGAGTGGCAGTCACAGTACTCATGTTACTGACCCTCTGGGAGTGGCCAGCAAGAGTGTCCCAGCACACTGCCCAGCGAGTTCTCATAGCGCCACACTTACCCTTAGTCTGTGAACTCCTAGATCCCGGACATCTTCCTCCTCAAAAATCTTAGCAAAATGCCTTGTAAGGTCATCCCAACCCCTGTTACTGATGGTGAATGACAGACCCAGTGGCCACAGCAGCACTGCAGAGCCCAAAAGAGAGAGCACCATGAGGTCCTAAAAGCAGCACTTGGCCCAGTGAGAAGCCCACTAAGTCCACATACTAAAAACATACGCAAGGTCCTCCACTTGTACTTGAAGGCAGTTCTGCGGCCTCGGGAAGCCATGCCGAGGGTCAACCACACAGCATCTGGGTGATGGGTGTGGCCCACACTCGACTGCAGTGGCCAGACTTAGAGCATCCTCTAGGTGGCCTTGGCAGACAAGACTCACAACAGGGGTGATAATCCTGTCACCCTGTCAAGTCTTCTGTCACATGGACTGTGGTAGGTGCCCTAGGACGGAGGACCAGCTTACCCATACCATGCCTTTTCTAGTTGGCACCCGGGAAGATTTCACAGGAAAAGGGTGTTCCTTTGGGACTGCTGACATAAAGGTTATGTAGTCACAGTGAGACCGAGGAGAAATCATCCTCAAAACCCACCTACTTACTGCAAGCACAGGGACCGTCCCAGCAATTAACAATTCCTATCACCTACAGCTGTCCTGTGTGAGAAGGCTCAGAACTCGCCTTACAAATTGCTCTTTTGAAGATCAAAGGGAAGCTGAATGCGTCTGTGTGTGCTCTCGATGAGACTGTAATTTAATGGAATTTTTAGAGAAGCTTTGCTGGCAGTGCTCGGATGACAGCCCCGGGGCGGAGGATTCTGGGGAGCTTGGCCACTCTTCCCTTTGGAGCATCCTCTCTGCCTTTAATTGGCACCTCATTAGAAATTAATGAAAACGACATCCTCTGTTCTTCCTGCTCTAGGCACTGAATGCTACAAAAAGGCCCATCACAATTCATAACACATCCCATTTATACAGCAGCGGCTCGTAAGCATTATTTATGGGAAGTGAATTTCTTGTCAGCAGTTAATAACCTGTACAGAGTGGAAGGGGAATGGAGGGAAGATGGCGATTACGTACAGAGAACAATTATTCTGCGGTGGAGAAGTACTCTGTTTTGGACTATGCTGAGGCTTCCCTTTCAGCAGTGACCACGTTTCCCTCTGAGCCCTTCCAGGGCAGCTCCTACCTCTATCCCAAGTCCCTGAATCCTCAAGGCGCTCAGCCACAGCCCACCCTCTCTTACAGGCATAGGCGGACAGGAGGGCAGCACACAGCAGTCAGTCAGAGCCAGCCCCAGAGCGCATGCTCTCCTGATGCCCATCATCTTTTAAACAGTGACAGGCGACAGGGTCTCTTTCTGAGCTCATGGTCTAAAGCTCTCCATGAACCAGAGTGAACTCAGCTCTCGAGGAAGGACCCATCTAAAGGGACTTTTATCCTGGAATTGGTCAAGGAACTACATGTTGTTACACAACTGAGAAAGAACTCAGGTCTATAGTGAACTCTACTTAGAGACCCGGTCTCCCCGTCAGGGTGTGAAGCTAACTGAGACACTTTGATGGTACAGCTGCCCACAGTGAGAGGCACGGGCCATCTGATAACTACTGCTTGACTTTTTTCAGCTGGGTGGTAAGACCTGTGGAAATGGAATGGTTTGCATCAAAGCTGCAGGGTAAATGTAGAGACCTGGGTCTTCTAAGCTCCTCTGAACTCCCTTGTCTGCCTGAAGAGGAAAGGTAGCCGCTGCCAGAGGAAAGGCAGGGAGTGCCCCATGGCCCGACTGCTTGATCTCCCTCAGCAAATCCTACATACTACCAAGCACCCAGTCACTGCTGAGAAGGACACAAAGAATATTTCTGCCCCTCTAACCAAGAAACAAGCAGTCTGTAAAATAAGGGCAAGAGGAAACAACCAGGGAGAGTTAACACAGCTCACAGAATGAACAGCTGAAGACCAGCATAGCTCATCTCCACACAGAACAAGAACCTGCAACCTCAGGGGTCATAAGCCGCCAGACCCCAAAGCTTCCTCAGCTCGCCACAGCTCGCCCTGCCTCACTGGGCCACACTATGGGCTCTGGTATAAGTTGAGTCTAAAACCCAGAGACAGTGTCTGCTCCGACTACCCAACTCTTCTTTATTCACAATTCACAGCAGAAACGAATCCCACACTCTACCTCCCGTCCTCACAGCTGAAGGTATACAAGGGACTGACATGACAAGCGTAGAGGGGTCATTCTAGGAACAGCTGTCCCAACCTAATTTCAAGAAGCCAGTCCACCCTATCTTCCCTAGTTCCACAGCACAGAGAGCTGAGGCACAGAGCAGAAAAAGTTCTCTCTTCAGAAGACAGACAATGCCCCCCAAAACGACTTCCCAGAAACTGTGCAGCCCTGCGTCAGTACCCTTAATGTAGGATCACCACAGCCCAACAGAGAAGAGCAGAGTTCAAGCCCACCTCTTGGAATGGGAGGTGGAGGACTCTCAGAGGCTACCAGATGACAACTACTGCACAGGCTAAGTGACAGGAACACTGAGAGCCTATTACAGCTGCCACCTTACCTTTGCGACATGACACATGTGGGCTGTTTTGTTTCAGTGTGTGCAAGACATAGTTTAGAAACCACATCTGTGTGCAGAGTCCTAAGAGGCGGCCCCGAGCTAAGCAACGGAGGGGGAAAGGTGATGTGTCAGCTTCAAGCTGGTCCCTCCATGGATCCGTGAGGGTTCCACAAGGAAAACTTCTAACCAACCATAATTGAAAGGGGGTGGGGAGAAATATATCAAAGCTCTTCTGAGTGAACTTAGTCTGCAGTCTCACGGCGCACGTCACAGAGCAGCAGTGAGTGGGATGAGGCCACTGGTGGAGCAGCAGCCAGGTGTCTGAGACAGAGGGGGCACTCACCACAGCGACAGGAGCCCAGTTCCTGCTGCACCAGCTCCAGCTTCGTCTGGCACTGAAAGCACCGGCGCCGGCTCTTCTGCTTCGACCGGCCGCTCTCCTCAGGCCGCTCGGGGTTCTCTACGAGTCGCGGTCGTTTCACGGGTGAAGCCTCGCTCTCGGACTGTGAATCTGACCGAAACAAGACATTTGGGATCAGGATTAGTACCTGGCTGGGCAGACACAAATCTCTCCAGTTAGTTCCCCATACCGCAGCCAAGTGCCCCCCAAGCTGTCCTGCCTCAAAGCACTAACAACCCTTTCCAAAGAAGCTCCTACCGAGAACCTGCAAGGGTGCCCTGCACCTGTCTTCCCTGAGTCTCGCTCTCTCCCAGTGCCCTCCACATCAGTCTCCTGACCGCTTGACCTCTGCTCTCAGTACCACTGTTTTCTCCTCACAGCACTGCTCACCCAGGCTCCAGTCAAAATTCCCAACTAAATGCTGTTCCCGGACTGACCCACGTGGAGCACCGCTCCCCGTCCACAGTAAGCCAGAACTCTCTTCGCCTTATATTCATTCCCCTGTGGGGCCCATGCCCCATGAGGGCCGGTCCTGTCACCCACCTAGACAGCAACTCGAGAGACTAGTGCAGCCGTAAAGAGACGGGGTGGGAAGTGGTAGAACTGCACAAGGGGGTCTGGCGAGGGAGGGAGGTCACTGGGCTGTCACCCGGGGACTGTCTTGTTCTGGACGTTTCCTGTCTACCAGGATGTGAGCTCACTGAAGAGTGGAGCCCTGAGGCATTTGATGGCATCAAGAAAGGAGTATGAAGAAAATGCACCCTCCCAACTTCTGAAACCACAAGCAAACAACCCAACCAAGGCTCTTGCTTGGAGGTGTCTGTCACAGGAGTGAAAGCCAAATGTCCTTTCACTCTTCTCAGGGAGAGCGGTGCCCACTCAGCTGCTCGTGCTTAACCTGTCCTGTGGCACAGCAAGCACTAGACGATGGCTGAATCCTCTCCTGCCAGCCCTTGCTCTCTCCTTGAAGGGGCTTTTTGAAAAGCGGGAGCAGGCTGAGACACATCGGTATAAGCTATCTCTATACCCTTCCCAGCCGTTCTGTGTGGAACGGACAGTGTGGCCACACCGTTCTTCACGACTGCAGGCTCCACTGCCCACCTCACTCAGTTCTCCCAGCCAGGTGTGACATTACCCCAAGCACACACCAACTAAAGCCCTGGATGAACACAATGGAAAGCAGGTTCAACCTGATTCCCAGCTCTGCTGAACACTGCTGTCCGGAGCAGTCAGTGTGGTGACGAAGGCCACCACACAGGCCAGCCCCCCTCCTTCTGCCCCCACAAGAGCAAAACAAACCATCTAAATGTAAATCATTACAAAACTGCCAGCCAAAAGGAATTCACCTTGCGGGAGCCACACTGCTCTCCTGGGGGTCCTTTTCCACACAAACGGGACTATTTGTGGTAATAACCCTATTCGATACCTACCAAAGCCTCTGCTGCACGTCCTATTTGAAGCATCTCTTTTGAAAGTAATGTCCTAACTTGAGATAAGAGGTGCGCTCCACACAAACAGAGACTAGTTGAAAACTGGTGCAGAGAGCAGGGGAGAGGGGAGGGAAGGAGAGAGGAGTATGTACGTCACCCACACCGCACGGTTGTGAAAGCCCTCTGAGGCCAGGAACTAGTTACAGTAGTCACAAACCAGCTGGGATAGACAGGTTCTGGGAACTCAACTCCAGCCCTCTGGAAGAGGAGGAGGAGGAGTTCTTTACCTCTGAACCTTCTCTGCTGACTGAAAACTTTAACTCATGAAGTACAGGCAGACAGATCAGTGGACACTCAAGGTCATCTAGGTCTGCACAGTAACTTGCGGGTCAGCAGGACTAAATAGTGAGACCCTGACAACTGAATGAATGAATGAACAAGCAAGCCAAGCATAGAGGCTACACATGGTGCTAAGGTTCTTACAGTAAACAACAACAACAACAACAACAACGAGACCCTCAGACCATGGCCTCTCTCACCTCCACCTCTGACCAAAAATAAAAAAAGCAAAGCAAACCACAGAGCTGGATTCAAAGCTCCTTTGAGGAGTTTGGCCCAAGGGGCCAAATGTGCCACCTACTCTTCGTATCAGTAACGCTGAAGAGGGGAGCCCTGTGGCATCAAGAAGGCCATGTGAGAAAAGCACTCACACTGCACTTCACTATGGCTAGGAACCAAATTTCATGTCTGCATGGTCCTTCTGCTTTGATGGAGTCCCTCAAAGTTACAGGACAGTTCAGGCCAGATCTCTTTTTTTCTTAATTTCCTCTAATGAAATCATGTGTCAAACAGTGTCAACACTAACGCTAGGGAACAAGTGTGCCTGGTCCTGAGAGTCCCTTTAGCCCTTCAAACGCTGAGAACCTCTGTGCTGCTACAGGTAACAGAGAAGGTAGCCTTGGACAACAGGTAATGGGAGGCTTCTGATGCTTCTGGCTACGGTGCCCTGGCCATTCACTAGGCCCCAACTGTTTCTCCAAGAGTCCATGTCCTCACTTCTGCATAATTTGACAACCAAACCCACCTAGGTGTACAACCGTGCTGTGAGCCTTACATGACCCTACAGCCGTGGGTCTCAACCTTTCTCAGGCTGTGACCCTTTCATACAGTTCCTCGTATTGTGACCCCCAGTAATAAACTTATCCTGTTGCCAACTCATAACTGCAATTCTGCTGCTGTTGTGACGCATATTCTGGGTATCTAATAGACAGAATATCTGACATATGGCTCCTATGAAAGGGCCATTTGACTTCCAAGGGTTATACAGACCACCAGCTGAGAACCACCGCTCTTCACCAAGATGAACTGCTCAGTGGACTGTGTATTCTTAGGATTAGGGCCCTCTTCCCAGACACTACAATCCTCAGTATTAAGGCTCTGGGACACACTGCCTTTCTCAGCCCTCACAGACGTCTCACACTAAATGAGAAGAAGCCCTGGTGTCCTCTAAGACTCCCCACTGTGAAGACAGTGGGCTTCCTCGCCCTGCCATCAGGGGCTGACTGTACTCTGTATGTCACTACTTGGTGAAGTAAGTCATTCTCTGACATTTTTCTCACAGGTCAACTTGGTGTTTTAATTAGAAGCTAATGAAATAAACAGAAGTCTACAGACTCAGCTTCATGGCTATGGAAGAATTTTATATCTCCTCTGCTAATTATTTAATGAGACCTTGTGCCGTGGGGTAAACTACCTAAATAAGAGAAACAGATGTCTACTGTAAGGATTCTAATTACATAATAATGGCCTAAATAATTCAACTATTCAATTATAAATTTTAAGCCAGTTAAAAAAAAGACTCTCAGAAAAGACCTACACACGAGTTAACAGTAAAAATCAAACCTTGATTATCTGCCTTCTGCTCCCAAGTTTTAGCCCCTCTAACTTGCAGCATTTTCAGTTTGGGGATCAATGGCAGATACCATCTAATTAATCGATTTGCATATGCTGAACTTGGGCAGTAAGGGTTAAATGTGGAGAGCGAGGTGAACAGAAATAACTCTCACACTCAGCTGTAAGTGTCAGAAGCCGTCCTGGGAAGGAGCACGCTCATTAGCAGCAGAGGAGTGCGTGGCAAGCTGGATACAGTCCCCACCCCAGGAGTTAGGAGTGACTTCTAATTAAGGTCCTAGAGAGCCGACAAAGCAGATTTCTCCAGTGAGCTTCCTCTGGTGGACTCCCACCCTGGCTGCACACCCCATGCTGGGCTCTCAACACTCTACACCCCGCTTCTCAGCCAGTGCTTAACAATGACAAAGACACCGTGTGAGACCTTCTAAGAAAACCTTCACCTACTTAACCTGTGTCCAACTTCTTGGCCTGAAGGCAACCACAGTTCATCACGGGACAGGGGAACCAAGTGCAGTGTTTTTAAAAAACAAATGTCTACAGAAAGAAAGTCCTCTAATTGGAAGCTCTAGCCACAAGCAGACAGTAACAAGCACCAAGTCTTTCAACTCAGGAACACATTTACAACGGAAGCCTGACGGTAACAAACAGGGCTGCTCCTTTTCAAACTCTGTCTCTGACAGAGATCCACGTTTGCTCCGTTCTGTCACTGTTCCTGTCTTTATTACTCATGTTCTCTCCTGAAATTTTCCAAATGAATTGTGTCAGGCCTGTCAAAACCTGCATCCTGTCTCTCTTACTCTCCTGGCTCTGTGCAGCTGGCAGCCCACGCCCGCCCTGGGCTGCTAACAGAGGCTGTGGCCCGCCGACATCTCAGGGGCTCATACCCTCTGCTCCAGCCAGCCCAACACAGAACCCCAGAGCCAGAGCTTATGTGCAACAAAGAACCTCCCACCCCCTTCACCCACACCCTCCACACAGCCGAGAAACAGGAGCCTGTCTAATCTCGGGCTCCATGGCAGCTTTGAGGTACTCAATCAGTTTTTTTAGACCTATCACAGTCTCTTGACAGATTGACATTTATGATCCCAACAGCCTGTGCAGACATCAGTAAGAGCAATAATTAATGAACCCTCACACATCACCGCTGTCTCTCCCGCCACCATTTACAGGAGCTTAAGCCGCTAAAAACCTCTGTCCACGAAAACCACCACCCTCTCCCTGGAAAAACTGATAAAAGAGACTTGAAAAGGGCCTGTTTCACAGGTTTCTTCCTACGCCTTGCTTTTGGAGCATGTGAAGGGATTAGATTCACCTTCTCCTGGCATTTACTCTGTGTACCCAAAAAAGAAAAAGAAAAAAGAAAAACCAAAACCTTCAAGATAGTGAGCTCCCTCATTATCCATTAAAAATTTATTTTTGCACTTAAATGGGATTTTCCTTTTCTTTCTCATATTTCTAATGACGCTAGAATAATTTCAGAATAGTAAACTTAAAAAACAAAAACAGTGCATGGATAGACTAAGATTCTAAAGGCTGATGACCAAAATCCTGTGAAGAATACTAGATGGCAAGCCTAGATCATAACCACTTAACACTCAACCGCTCACAGCCCGCTGGGCAGCACAAGGTTTAGCCATTAGCCCCGCCCACCTTCCAACCTCGTGCTCCTTACTCCAAGCTCCCTGGCTGGCTCCCCCTGCTCTCAGGTACACAAGGGTGGGGATGGTCCTTCTTCAGACCCTATAAGCTGAACACAGACCTCTGACTCTTCTCCAAGTTGGTAAAGGAAGATGGGGAAATTGGGTGGGGTAGCACCAGTAGACTTTCAAAACTGCACCAAGCTTTGAAGGTCTCTGCTCTCAGGATGTTCAAAAACCAAAACACACCAGAAATCTTCTAGAGGGTAAATGTTCTCTCTCATCTAACTGTCCCCATGGCAGCAATGTAGACGGTCCTCTACAGAAACTCCTCCTTGTTCCTCATACCACTGAACCAGGCCCCATCTCTGGGCGGAGCCCAGCACTGTAGGAGTCTCTTGACTAGAAGACACCAAGAGTAGCAGCGCATGAGACCTTTGTCACTTTTCCTATGGAACGTGACACATCCCAATCCATTCTACTTGTGAGTCTATACATTGATACTATCATCCCACTTTTAAGAAAGGTTAATTGCACATTTCTTCTCTAATGCATACTCAAAAACCAAAAGCATAAAAATTCCTCTAGGCACCCAGAAATTCTGTAAGAAAACCAGCAGACATGCAGTAAAGGATTCTTACGGTGATGGAGGTCTCCGTATCAGCCCAGGTCCTCTGGAGTTTGGAGGGAAGACTCCCGCCTCCACATACGTGACACACACTGGACACCTCGGCTAGAAGTACATGTCTATCAGACTGCAAGGTGACCTAACTAACGACCAGTGCTAGTTCCTCTCCCCCCCTTCGGGCTGACTGATGTCCAACAGAGTCATGCAAATCATTCTCTAAGCATACCTTTGTGTGGCCTGTGGGATGACTGCCTTTCCCCCTGATTGACTGTGATATTGTTAATAATGGCATTAAAATGAACATTCGTTGTTAAATAGTTCAAGTTGCTCTTTTCTTTTAAACTAAGAAAACTTATATTAAGAACATAAATGAGAGGCTGGAGAGATGGCTCAGAGGTTAGGAGCACTGGCTGCTCTTCCAGAGGTCCTGAGTTCAAATCCCAGCAACCACATGGTGGCTCACAACCATCCGTAAGAGGATCCAATCTCCTCTTCTTGTGTGTCTGAAGACAGCTGCAATGTACTCATATACATAAAATAAATCTTGAAAAACAAAACAGAACAACCCAAGTCCATCCTCAACAATAACCACGACCTCGCTTAGCAGCGTCCCCAGTTTATCTGAATTGTATAACCAGTGACCCTCTGTGCAGGGCCACGGCGAGAGTCCACATCAAGTGTCCATTCTAGGTACAATCTACAGCCTAGGAGTGTATACTGAGTAGCGCTAACAGCACACAAAGTGCAAAAGCCACCGTAAGAGTAAAGGGAGCTGATGGGGGAGAAATGGAAGGTCAGGAAAAGGCATATCCTGAGCTAACCAAAGATGTGATCAGGAGGCAGGTGGCCTGGTCCACCCATATCCTGGTGGGTGGTGGGCTAAAAGGGAGGTTAAAACATTTAACCATCATTAAAAATAGGTTTTGAAAAAATGAAAGTTACAATGTCCTTTTACACATGGTTATTAGAAATAATAAAATTTCATGTACTCTTCTCCCACTTTCCCCACACTAGGCAACTTGGATGGGTATTTTCAAGCCTCGAGACACCTCCATCACCGTAAGGATCCTTATACCGCATGTCTGTCGTTTGTCTTATGGAATTTCTCTATGCTGTCTCAAATGACCACAGACCCCCGTGCTGGGCGCACAGGCACGCACTACAGCAGCTGGAAGACCCTGCTCATCGAGAACCACCTGCTTCCACGCCCTTGTCTGCTCTGTGACAGTCACTCTCTGTCCTCCATTTCAAGGATGCTTCCAGGCAGAAATGCATGTACAGGGACACAGGAACATAACCATACAACATGTAACCTTCTGCCAACACAATCATTTTTGTTTTGTTTGGAGACAGGGTCTTACTTACTGTGTAGTCCTGGCTGGCCCGAAACACGCTCAATAGACCAGTCTGGCAATTTATCACAGATTCTCCCATTCCTACCTCCTTGGTAGTGTTGGGACTGAAGGTTGTGTCACCACACATGGCTTTTCCAACGTAATTTTTTTAGGAAGGTGCGCATTCTTTTTTCTTTATTTATTTTAATTTATTTTATGTATGAGTACACTGTCACTGTCTTCAGACACACCAGAAGAGGCCATCGGATCCCATTACAGATGGTTGTGAGCCACCATGTGGTTGCTGGGAATTGAACTCAGGGCCTCTGGAAGAACAGTCAGTGCTCCTAACCACTGAGCCATCTCTCCAGCCCCCAACTTAATTTTTTTAAACCATTCATCAAAGTAGGCAGATGTATGTATGACTAAAGAGGTTAAGTTTCTACAGTAACAGCAACTGAGCGATAACAGAAAGTACATATTATAAACACATGTTCTAAACGTTTCATATGTTAACTCAATTTCCTGAATCTCACACATGGGAAAACACAGGGCTCTCACTGGAGCCCTCTGCAGTGCTGGACTTTGAGCCAGGGAAACCTGCTCCTAACCCTTATGCGATCTGTCATTGCGGCTGTCACAGGTGAAGACTCTTCCAGAAGGAAGAGCTCCTCCTGCTCTCTACACATACAGCATTATGGTCCTGACAAGGGAGGAAGCAGCTCTGGTCCACAAGGGAAATGAAGACAGGGTTCTTTTCAATGCATCAGACCCTGAGCACAACTTCTCTGAGACAGACATCTGCCAAGCAACGTCATTCACTGCTCTTGGAATACGATTATATGACGTTTGACTCTGTTCCTCTCAGACCTGCTAATAATTCTCTGGATTTCTGTAATCACAGCAATTTGATTTATATAAGAAGATCTTTGTTGTACCACATCTACATGATGTGGTAACTGATGCTGTCATATTTTGGACTTAATAGTATATTTCAATCTCTATCATGTTACTGTGGAAAATCCATAACCAGTCTTTACTGGTTACTTATACTTGTACAGCTCAGGACCAAGTTACATAACTTCATTTGTAATTCTATTTTAATAATCAGAAAAGGCAAACCAAGTCACCTCAACTTTGCATGGGCCTCACACATGTAGTCAAAGGTGCTCCTTCTAGCTCTGACAGCCTTTTCCAGCTTAGATACCAAATGGCCTCATAAAAGCACATACAGCGGCCAGCAGCCCACACATCCGTGGACTTCTGGAAACCTATGCATCAGGGTACAGGTTTGTCGAGTGTCACTTGTACTTACCAAGAGGGCATCTGAAGAGCTACGTCCCAAGGAAAGCTGGCTGGTCAGTAATCTATCAGGTTGGCAATAAATGCAGCAGTCCTCCTCTGGGGCCTCATCAGCCTAGCATGACTTCCTGATTTTGGAGTCTTCATTAGCAAAGCCTGTCCCTGTCAACCTTGCCAACTGAGCTATGTCCACACAGACTCCCCGGTTTCCCTTCAGACTGCTAAATAGCCTCCGTATGCCATCTGTAAGAGTCCGATGTTATAATGCACTGATTTTTAACAACTATCAGCAAAGTGGGGTACACCACAGACTAAGGGTGCATTCCCAAGAAGACAAGAGAGAAAAGAAAAACTGAAACTCAAGAAGCTGGGGAAATTATTCAGTTGAGTGTTTGCGTAGCATAAACAAAGCTATGGGTTTGAGCCCCAGTACTGCATAAACCAGGCATGGTGAACATGTCTTTAATCTTAACACTTAGGTCAGCCTCAGCTATGTAGTAAGACAAAGCTGGGTTACATGACATCCTGGCTTGGGGGGAATAAAAGGGGGATGGAGAGATGGGCTCACAGTATGAGCACTGGACGCTCTTGCAGAAAACCCAGGGTCAATTTCTGGCACCCAATGGTGGCTCACAACTGACAATAACTCTGGTTCCCGAAGATCCAACACTTTCTCCAGTCTCCAGGCACCAGGCATACATGTGGTACACACACCTACATGCGGGCAAGATATCCACAGATATCAAATATTTTTTCTTAAAAAAATTAAGGATAAACTCAAGAAAGCTGGGCATGGTGGCCCACATTGAGAATCCAAGCCCTCAGGAAGCAGAGGGAGAAGGGAAAGGAAGAAAGGGGCAGGGAAGAGGAAGAAAACCCGACGAGAAAACATTACTGCTTGTCAGATGCATGCTCTCTTTTAACTTCTACTCCTCAAATACAAATCGAGGAAGATGAAAACCCCAAGCCTGGATTCACGAGAAGAGAGAAGAACAGCCTCGAATTTCTGATCTGCCCTTTCCCTCAGTACTACCAAAGAGTAAGATGTCTGTCTTCACATCTTCGAGGGACACACCCACACACTCAGTTTCATAAAATGCAAATTTAAGGGTTAAAGGTGGAGTGAATCTATGGCCTAATACTATTAAGTCTAAGGCGTTCACGGTAGACCTCTGTGTTTTCTAACCATGAGGCAGTGGGAACGCTGATAACGGCAGTGGCTTCTCCTGGTTGTTCTCTAATATCTGGAGAGGGTGAGCGGGAAAGACAGCCAGGTGCCTTCACAGCGTCACACTCTAGTATCCTGGCCTCCAGTGCAGGGTATGAACCTAAGCTTTAAAAAAAACCCAAGAAGACTGACAAGCTGTCCTTTATGTAGAAATACCAACTGTAAGAGTGGGGTAGGGACATAGATGAAGATAAATGGGATATTATTTAAGTTTCCTAAGTTGTTTTTAAAATCGTAAATAAACACTAAAGGTCAAATACCTTCATTCATGCTATCCTTCCTTGGGGTGCTTTTCAACTGTTTTACCCATTTGACTGACAATGCCAACTACACAGCAAGGATGGAGAGAGGAGGCGAGAGGGAGGGAGGGAGGGAGGGAGGGAGGGAGGGAGGGAGGGAGGGAGGGAGGGAGGGAGGGAGGCGTTGACGTCTGTAAAGGCAGGTTCCTCAGGATGGCAATCCTGCCATGAGAAACCGGCATCTATGAGAATGTGCTGCAGGTTTAATGAAAGGGAAAATGTTTGAACATTTTTGTTTTGCTGTTTAAAGTCAGCCTGAATGCATGACTGAGTGGATGCTAAAATTAAACAGCTGATTTGTTTTTAAACTATTTTTGTTTCTAATTTAGCACTGAGCTTAATTCCGGTCCTCTTCTGAACTATCACTTAGCTTCTTCTACCCCAAAGCTAGTGTTTGGCTCATTACTGTCAGGGTAAATCCTTACGCCTATAAATGTAACAACAACGTCTGATGTGAGGCTTCAGTGACCCGAACTGCAAACTCCTCCCCTGGGCCCGAGTAGCCTTTTCTCAACCAGAGCCAGGGCATCAGGCATCCATACTTGGGACTGCATCAGTGCGGAGCACCACCAAGGGTGCCCAGGGCTTAGGAGAGCTGGAGAAAGCCGCCTTGAAAGCAAACCAAACCAAACCAGGGGCTTGCAAAGGGAAGAGAAACAATCCCATCTGTAATTAGAGGCAAGGAGTTAATAATTATGAAAACTGTCTGCCACACATATTTGAAACATAAAAAGACCAAGTTCCTAACATTTTAACCTCAACTCTTCGACAAATGGTTTATCAAGATGATGTCCATGCTTCAAACAACATACTAAAATGACTATGTACTACATTAAAGCTAAACTTTAAGCTCTGAAAATTGTACTGAGTCTTGGCTTTAAGAATTAGACATTAAAGATTTTGTATAAAAGACTACTGTGTGCAATCTAGTAAAAAAGTAAGAGATATAAATATATATGTAGAGAGAGAAACATGCAGAGTGGAGTCCGTGCGGTCCAAAGGTTAACTGAAGACTGTATGGGAGGTGCCTGAGCATCTTCTGTAGTCTCCTAGTTTTTCTGGCAAAGCTGGAATTATCCCAGAAAGGAAATCCCACATGTAATTATACTCCAGAGGACCAAGCTTGCAGATGACTGGCAGAAGAGCCTTCCAACTCCTTTCCGGAAACTGACCCCACTCAAGGTCTGATGGGAAATTCGGTGAGAGCCCAGGGAGGCTGAGTTCATACCTTTCCAGGCCTGTGAAGCCAACTCTTCCTTCTAAGTCCTCTTCACGACTTATCAGACCTTGCTGTGACTCGGAGTTTGTACCCTCCAAACCCAGCAGGGTCTGTTCTCAACTGTGTCAGGTACTGCAACAGCTATTCTAGGAATGAGGAAGGCCAAGACTTTAAATGTGACTTTACTCTTCTACAAATGCACATATCTATTAGATACTGAAAAAGCTTTTGACAAAATCCAACACCCCTTCATGTTAAAAGTCTTGGAGAGATCAAGGATACAAGGGCACAGACCTAAACACAATAAAGGCAATATACAGCAAGTCAATAGCCAACATCAAATTAAATGGAGAGAAACTTAAAGTAATTCCTCTAAAATCAGGGCCAAGACAAGGCAGCTCTCTGCTGCTATCAACAGTGCTGGATTCTAGCAGAGCAGTAAGACAAGTGAAGATCAAGGGGATGCAACTTGGAAAGGAAGAAGCCCCGCTATCGCTATTTGAAGATGATATGATGACATATAAATAAACCCAAAAATTCTATCACGGAACTCCTACTGCTGATAAACACCTTCAGCAAAGTGGCTAGATACAAAATTAACTCAAAGGTTGGGGATTTAGCTCAGCGGTAGAGCACTTGCCTAGCAAGCACAAGACCCTGGGTTCGATCCCGAGCTCCGAAAAAAAAAAAAAAAAAAGAAAAATGAAACAAAATTAACTCAAAAAAAAAGAAAAAAGAAAAGAAAAACGAACTATAAATGGGGAGATTTTTTTTCTTAAGGCCTTTACATCAAGACATCATGGAAAAAAACCTTGCAGTACGCATGGCGAAGAAATGATCACAGAACGAAACGACACACTAGCGTCAATGCCTGCCGCTACTGCTGGAGCGGAACACGATACAGCAACTGTGTTTCTCTCCTTCCCCTTCACGCTCGCCTTCAACAGGATCCACACCAACCTCCTCATAAGCATTCTCTAGGCAGCCATGTCCTCACTGGCCTCGAGAACTCCCCCTCCTCCATGCCCTCACCCCACATGCCAGTGCCCAAATACACACTTGGCACAGGTCAAACTTGTGATCTAGGGGACCCCAGACCTCAGCAATGGCTGTGGTGTTGCTCAGCCATCTGGACCTTGGTCAGGTTACCACCAGGCACCACAGTGGCAGACTGGTAATTAATGCCAACCTTGAAGCCAGTCGAGTCCCAGTCCACAAGCTGGGCGCTGCTTAGTCTTGGTGGTGGCAACACACGTTACCGTGGTACAGCAGGCAGCAAGCCATGTATTTACCATGGCGAGGGTCACATTGCACCATGCGGTTGGCTGGCTCAAAGCAGGCATTGGTGATCTCTGCTACAGAAAGCTGCTCATGGTAGGCTTTCTCAGCAGAGATGACAGGGGCACAAGTAGCCAGAGGGAAGTAGGTGTGAGGCAGGGCACCAGGTTGGTCTGCACTTCTGTCAGATCAACATTCAGGGCACCATCAAGTCTGAGGGAGGCAGTGATGAAGACACACTGGACGGCTAATGAAGTGATTAGGGTCAGTGTAAGCTGGGCACTCAGTATCGAGGTCTTTGACGGATGTCATAGATGGCCTCATTGCCTATCATGAAGGCACAATCAGAGTGCTCCAGGGTGGTAAGGATGGAATTGTAGGGCTCAACCCCAGCAGTGGAAACCTAGTGGGAAGGGTTAATGGACAGCTCCAACTTGGACTTCTTTTGGTAATCAACAGAGACACTTCTCCATCAGCAGGGAGGTGAACCCAGAGCCAGTTCTCCCACCAAAACTGTAGAGAAACAAGAAGCCCTGAAGACCTATCAACGGTAAGCCAGTTTGCAAATCCTGTTCAACACAAGGCAATGATCTCCTTGCCAAGGGTGTAGTGGCAACAGCACCCTGGTCTGTAGCGAGCTACTTAGGGTAGAAGAGCTGGTGTTTGGTACCAGTGTGAACTACATCAATTATTGTGGCTTCCAGGTCAACAAAAACTGCCCAACACACATGTCTGCCAGCTCCTATTTCACTGAGGAAGGTGTTGAAGGAGTTCTCTCCTCCCCCAATGGGCTTGTCTTGTCACTTGGCCTCTGGCCATCAGGCTGCATGCCATGTTCAGGCATTAGAGCTTCTAGCAGGCACTGCCAATCTGGACACCAGCCTGGCCAATGAGGATGGAGATGCGCTCATGCATGGTAGTTAGAAGTCGAAGGTGACAGAAGCAGACCCCAGGTCTGGTTACTGTTTCTGACAGCTAAGAGTGGACTTAAGTAACGCAACAAGGTTGTAGATGTTTTAATTATGGTAAGAAAGGGCATCTGAAAAGGGATTATGGGCAAGGTGCTCCTAGAAACAGAGGTTTTCTAGAGATAATCCTAATGGATGGAGTATGCAGAAGATGTGGCAAAGGCGGGTAGAGGACTAATGAATGCAGATCAAAAAGGAACACACAAAACAACCCTATCAGCATCAGAGAATCTCATCCACAGAGCAATTAAAAGACTTAATGCCTACTAATGTAATCGAGGACAGAGCAGCTTCAATAGGTAAAACAAAAAGTTCAGGAAAGACCAGGAAACAGCATTTCACCAAACTGCTATAAACAATCAGAGACCAAAGCCAAAAATACAGATAAATGGCATTGAAAGGAAAGTGTTTAGTAGACACAGGAGCAGTTATAACAATAATTTCACCAAAATCCTGAAATCCTGATTGGCCTCTTCAGGAGATAAATACTAATTACATATTTATTAGAAGATAAGGCTATTATCAGGATAAGTGTACAAATCAAGACTAGCAATGCTCCAGCATGTTTCCAGTGAAAGAGACGTTCTTTGCATATGACAACAGACAGCATATTACAGCCATCCACACAATTCTCTGGGACAAGCAGTTATAGAGACCTAATCACACTTTAAAAGATATGCCTATGCCTAATAAACGGAAGGGTAATAGAGACCCCCAGAGACAGAGTACACAGTGCTTTAACTTTAGACTTTTAAATGCTAAGAAGAAACAACAGCCAGGGAGAGAGAGTGGATAATAGAAAACACTGCAGAATTAAATCAGCCTGTACACGTTAAAGATGTGTTGACCTCAGAATGGAACCCAGGAAATATGTTACCCTGTGGAGACTGTCTTTGTTTCCACAGGAGAAGAAAGCTACGGATACCACCAAGTCCGATAAGGAATAGACTGGAACAGGAGAGGCCTCCTGAATAAGGACAGGCAAGAGTCCATCAGACAGCTTGGTTGTTCAGGCCAAACTCACTTATAAAGACTTAAAAAATGCCTTTCATTTGATCAGGCATGAAAAAATAAAAACAAAAAAATACTAATATTTTCAAACGATAATTTACCAAAGGCACATGGAATAAAAACTGTGTATTTTTAAACCACGTGTCTTAATTTTATGTTAGAATATTAGACCGTTAATGGCCACAGAGAGGACCATGGCATCTTTGACATTACTTTTTGAGTTTTCTTCTTAGATAAGAAGGACATTTTTGTTGTTTGGTTTTAAACTAGTATGTTTGCACACTAGGAAAAAAAATCCCAAAACACACTTACAGATTAATAAAAACCTTCTGTGGGATTACAAAAAGGCAGCTAATTTCCAAAGGGGATAGGAGCAGCTTTTGCAAATGCCAGTAAGCTCATCTCTGCACCAACCCGACCAATACTGAACCAAATGACACCCGTGTTTGACCTAATGCTGCTTGTATTGTATTAATTTGAGAATCGACATGTAAGGCACTGAGGGAGCCCACCCCAGTTGGTTCTGATTGGTAAATAAAGTTGCTAGCAGCCAATGGCTGAGCAGGGCAGATGGAGGTGGGACTTTAAGGACTCCTGTGCAAGAGACAGGGAGGAAGGAGAAGATCCACCTCGTAGGGAGGAGGAGAGAGCATAGCCACCATGTAGGAACCAGGGGAAAGTGGCCCCAGAGGGCTGCCCAACTGGGCCCAAGGCAGGAAGGATGGTATATAGGTTTTAGTAAGCAATAACTCGGGAATATCAGAGGGGGGTGGTTTAGCCAAGTGGAAGTTAGGAAGTGATCCAGCCATTGAGCTGTTTAAGGCAGATCAAAATATAAAGGATATACGGCTGTATTTCATTTGGAAACCTAGAATACTGGGGCAGGTAGGGAGGACTGCCACCACCGGGATCAATTTAAGTAGATTTAATTGGGAACTGCTACACACCCTAATTATGGATGTCATATTTATTGGTGAACTGGCAACTGGGGACTCCTCATAAAGCAAGAAGGAGTCCGCCAACATTTGCTTCACGGCTTCTATGGGAAATGGATTCCACGTATGGAGAATAAATGTTGTCTCTTTGCAAATCAAATCTGGACATTTTACAAGGCATGAAGAACTTAATACTCAGTCACTGCCAACCACCCTATGGTCAGAGGATGGGCCTTACAATGAGGAATTGGATCCATTCAAATGCAGAGCCCTTCACAGGCTTAGTCATGGAAGGTAAGGTATTACAGTAGAACGGTACCTATCTGAATTCCTTCACAACCAAGATGTGGTGGTGCCTTCTGCATGGAGTAAAGAGCTCAAACTGCCTAAACGGCACACTCCTCCCTATTGATGCATCCACTGAACTATGGGGACCAACGGAATGGACATAGCATTTGGCTAATGCAAGGTTTGCTGCTGGTTCATCAACTACTGATGGAACCAAAACAAACAGAAAAATCACAACCTAGACCAGGGGATGGAATGGCCAATACTGAGGAAGGACCCACAAAATCAGTGCAGAACGTTGGCTGGGGGAGAGGTCAGCTGGTTGCTTTCTCTGCCTCTCTGAGCAGGCAGGCTTTCGCCCCAGCATGAGACTCATGAGCATGGTAAAACTGAATAATTAAGATTTAGCTGGAAACAAAATTAGGCGCCCAATATGGGATATGACAACGGCCAGAGAAATCACACCAGCTGTGGAAAAAATTCAGATTTGGAAAAGTACTTGGGAAATCCTCTCAGCATTAAATAATATTAAAGGGGAAAATCTTTCCCATGTGAATAATGGGAAATATAATACTGGGCATTAGGACTCCGTATAAAGCTATTTTACATGGCTTGAAAATGAAAGCAGAAAATGAAAAGGTAAACGACTCAGTTGAGATCAACACAATACTGATTATAGTCACCATCAGTCAGGTAGACTCCACCCCTCACAGCCAGTGGGCTTTGTGCCAAATATGAAAAGTGGATTGATAAGAGACGAGCCTCAGAAAGACTTAATGAAGATAAGAAAACGTCAGACACAGCTGAAGGAATTTAGACAAGAATCTACCACACCACTGCATAAAGAAACGGAAGAGGGGGGCTGGAGAGATGGCTCAGTGGTTAAGAGCACCGACTGCTCTTCCAAAGGTCCTGAGTTCAAATCCCAGCAACCACATGGTGGCTCACAACCATCTGTAATGAGATTCGATGCCCTCTTCTGGTGTGTCTGAAGACAGCTACAGTGTACTCATATATAATAAATAAATATTAAAAAAAAAAGTTAACTTTAAAAAAAAAAAAAGAAACGGAAGAGGGGGTGACCCAAGGTTGTTAGAAAACCAACCTTAGTTTATCCAGTTACTACCAGCACACGATAGGCACCCCCAAGGTTATGATAAGCTAAATGGAATCTTATAGACACATTAGATTTGAGGTGATTTAAGAACGTTTCATATGGCAAATTCATGGGCAACTCAGAATAGATATACAGCCCCAAGACTGGAAAGATTCTGCAACACCAATCCTGGAAGCTGGTCCTCAGTTATAATGGCCAACACGGTAAAAACAGAAACCAAGTTCCACAGCATAGTGAAATCCGGCTTGAGGTGTCAACCTTTCCCAGGGTCAGGTGGTAGGAGAAGGTCAATGTTCCAAATTACAAACTCAGCTTCGAGGTGATAGTCACCCTGGCACTGTGTCATTCAGCAGTTTTACATGCCTAGGACAAAGGTGACGAACCACGAAAGAGGGCTGAATCTTACTAACATTAGTCAAGGCCCAAAAGAAGCCTTCACTGACTTTTTTGCAAAGCATGGCTTGAGCTGTAATAAAATAGTATCAGATTCAGAAGTCAGACAAATATTAATCAAATCTATGGCTTTTGAAAATGCTAATTTGGAATGCAAAAGGATGACTAGGCCTTTAAAGGCAAGATCAGCACCAGTACACGCTGGTAGAAATACAGCTGATATTGGATCTTACGTTTATGATGCTACTCTGATAGAAGTAATTTGTACAAGTTTGAAGAAAAATAAAAATTTCCAACTTTTTATGTTACTTTTTTGTCACTGTGTGTGCGTGTATGTGTGTATGTGTATATGTAGGGGTGTGTGTGTGTGTGTGTGTGTGTGTGTGTGTGTGTGTGTGTGTGCATGTAGTTATCCACTTTACATCCTGATCACAGCCCTTCCTCCCCCATCAAGAGGAGCTGAGCCTTGTCAGTTAAAAACGACCAGTTTTTACCAGGCTAGGAGCCAGTGCTACACTAAACAGCTATCATTTGGCTGGCACTGTGTAAATCTACTCCCAACCATCCATCTTTTAAAAGCTACCATGTATGTTAGACATGTAATTCAAACTATGATGTAGCAACATTGTCTTTGGAGAAGAGCTCAACAGTTTTCTAGGGAAAAAAAAAAGCAGCAGCCACCAGTACACTTTCTATCAGGCAAATGTGTGCCCACATTCAAAGTAAAAGCCATGGAGATCATGTTACAGCCCCTGCCCTCACTGAAGTAACAGAAAATGGACACACTGAGCACAATGTCCTCCCGCTATCTTCTACTCCTATACATCTTTAATAAGCTCTGAAAGGGCAGATGAATGTGGGAAACCATAACAGGTAACTAATTCCCCCGTCTGTAGAGCTAATAGAGATGTGGTTTATTTAAAATTCTGAGTTGTAGTTCTGCTATTTGGGAATGGCTTTCTGAAACTCTGTGGGTGGATACTGGTAATGAAACAGAGAATTCAGAACGGCAGGGAGCATAAGGGCAAATAAGCTTTTACATCAGAGTATGTGCATGTATACCAAAAATAATTATGCATATACAGTGGAACGCTGGTTAGCGGAGTCCACAGAGGCTTTGGCTGTTCAGATAACTTATCACAAGATGAGGTCCCCCATGACAAAAATGCCTCCAAGGTTAAACCTTCTGATTTTTAATCATAAACAACTGAATTTATTGGCCAACGTTCTCGAGTTGTTGGTTCAAATGCAAGTCTTCTTTTAAACCATGATTTTAGCCACACAAAACGAGTAACCCTCCATGGGCCCTAGACTGTGATGACCTCCACAATAAAGGAGAAACCTGCAATTATAAATGTAAAATCAGAGAAGAATGTGAGAAATAAGGCATATTTTAAAAGGCAAACCTGTGAGATCTCTGAAAAAGATTGCTTTTTATACAGAAAAGGGGGGGGGGAATTAACTTAGAACAAAAGCACAAGAGAACAACGTCATAAAAGAGTTGGTGATGTAGGTCAGTGGCAGAGTCCTTGATGGGGTGGAGTGACAGTGACGTCCTAGGACAGGCCAGGGATGACAATGATACAGCCGAGCTATTTTCTGGTTCCTTCTCCGATGGAACTTAAAAGTGCATTTAAAAAAAATCCATGAGGAATGAACCTATTTCAATAAAATAACTGTGTGTTTAACACATTCAGGGACTTCTAAAGATTTGTGTATAAGCCTGCTATCTGTGTCCAGGTGCCCTCAGAGGCCAGAGAGGGGAGCAGTGGTCAGACCTGACCTGGTCCTCTGAAAGAGCAGCAAGTGCTCTTAACCACTGAGTCATTCTCCAGCCTCAGCAAACGATCTTTCAAGTTTTAAAGATGTTCTCAGTGGATTGTGGAGGAGATTAAGCTGACCCTCGTGGCTGGCTACAAGCCACTGTGACCAAAGAAGATCCCAAAGCTGGACTCAGAAAAAGCAGGAACAGAGAGACAGAGACAGAGACAGAGACAGAGACAGAGACAGAGACAGAGAGAAAATGAACCAGAGCAGACTACCAGGGAACCACACCAAGGACTGTGTAAGTTTGCAAGCTCTGTGCTGGCAGCAGGCCCACCGCCTGCTGGAAACTCTGGCCAGGCCTTCTCTAAAGGAGATGAACAGGCTGACCAATCATTCATGTCCACAGTCTCTCAGACTCACATTTTCTACCATAACACGAACACCTGACAAACAGTTCTCGACTGGCTCACAACCCATTCTGCTAGTCAAGACACCTATCACACTTCGTCCTGTGGATAGCCTTGACTAAAAGTCCTACTTAATAACATGATAGAAGGAGCCCTCGCATCTTACTAACTCAGGGTTCTTTAGCAGATGCTACCTGAGAAACAAGGTTAGCTAGGCAAGTGAACACCGGATCACGGAGACAAAGGTAAACAGAAAGACAACCCCAAGACAGCTGAGCAAAAGAACTGCCATTACTACTCACAGAAGGTGTGTAATCAATGACGCCATGGGCGAGAACAGAGCACTCCAGAGAACAGTGAACTTACTGGTGACAAGTATGGCTGCTGGGATAAAATCCCAGAGACTGAAAGTCAAAAACAGAAGCACCCAGACAGCAAGGAGGAGACCCGCACATTGAGAATGGAGTTGAGAGAAAGGCCATCAGTCAGCCATTTGACATCTACAGTCTAAGTACCAGACAGAGAGGAGCAAGTTGGGGTGCAGGACTATCATAGTGTGGAAGGGTAACACTGGACTTAAGGTGCCTAGAAAGCTCTCAACATCCTGAATGAAGCAAAGGACAGCACTAGGCAGTGCATTATAAATCCTATGACACCCAAGATTAGAAACACAATCCTAAAGGTGACAAACTTCTAGACACGTTACTTAGAAAACTTAAAACCAGTGACATCTTACTTCCAAGGAATAGCACAAAATGCCAGAAAACAAGGAGGCAATGAGTTCATGGGGGGATCCTTACCAAGCCCCTGGAGTGGCTGCAGCAATGAGGACCTCTGCCAGTCTCCTCTGCTGCCAAGCTCTGGGGTGCCCTGGGCAGAGGAGGGGAGGAAAGAGGGCAAGCACTGGCTATAGGTTATCCAGACAAGCATTACAAGATGGGGAGCCAGATCTAGGGCTTCGAGGGGGCCCACCCCAATATCTACCCCATCTGTGAACTGCTAAAGCAAGGGTCTGGCCCTGCAGATGCAAAGGTGCAGGATCTCCATGACAGAGTAACAACAGGATACCTGAGAGGAGTCAGAGCATCTGCAAGTAAAGCTGTTTGGACACGGGGTACACAGCGAGGCACACTGTGACACACTGCATGGACACAGGGTACACAGTATGACACACTGTGACACACTGCATGGACACAGGGCACAGCGTGGCACACTGACACACTGGAGCTTTATTGATGTTTGTTTTTATTTTTCATTTTTTTGTTCTTTTTATTTTTGTTTTACTTTTGGGGGAAGGAGACTGAAACGGTGGAGGGCAGATATGGAGGGATGGGAGCCGGGGTGCACCATGTCAAATTCACAGAGAATCAATAAAAAGATTTTAAAAAGATAAACGTTTAAAAGAAGATAGGAAAGGGGTTGGGGATTTAGCTCAGTGGTAGAGCACTTGCCTAGCAAGCACAAGGCCCTGGGTTCGGTCCCCAGCTCCGAAAAAAAGAAAAAGAAAAAAAGAAGAAGAAGAAGAAGAAGAAGAAGAAGAAGAAGAAGAAGAAGAAGAAGAAGAAGAAGAAGAAGAAGAAGAAGAAGAAGAAGAAGAAGAAGAAGAAGAAGAAGAAGAAGAAGAAGAAGAAGAAGAAGAAGAAGAAGAAGAAGAAGAAGAAGAAGAAGAAGAAGAAGAGAAGAAGAAGAAGAAGAAGAAGAAGAAGAAGAAGAAGAAGAAGAAGAAGAAGAAGAAGAAGAAGAAAGAAGAAGAAAGAAGAAAGAAGAAGAAAGAAGAAAGAAGAAGAAAGAAGAAGAAAGAAGAAGAAAGAAGAAGGAAGAAGAAGAAGAAGAAGAAGAAGAAGAAGAAGAAGAAGAAGAAGAAGAAGAAGAAGAAGAAGAAGAAGAAGAAGAAGAAGAAGAAGAAGAAGAAGAAGAAGAAGAAAGGATGCTCCAGAAGGGGGTTTTAGACAAAAGGTACGGACATATTTAAGAGAAATCTTGCGTGGCTTCTGAGGAACTGAAGGATCATGACAGCCAATGAGGTACTGGGTAAACATTCTCTCTCTAACCTACAGACACGCTGATATCAGAACTATAGAGAACGGAACATAGTCCTACTACATAACCTGGTGGCTGGCAGGGAACACTGAGTCACAACCATGCGTACTTCCTATTTATTGGATTTGTTTTGTTTTGTCAAGAACATGACAAATAATATGGAAATCATGATTGTGGTTTTGTGGTCTGGAGCTAGGCATGCGTGTGCGTGTGCGTGTGCGTGTGCGCGCGCACACACACACACACACACACACGAGAGAGAGAGAGAGAGAGAGAGAGAGAGAGAGAGAGAGAGAGAGAGAGAGAAAACAGCTAATTACAGGGAACAGGGCTTCTCTAATCAGAAGTGGAAATGGGCTAAAGAAGATGGTATTGTGCTGGAGAGATGGCTCAGTGGTTAGAGCACTGACTGCTCTTCCAGAGGTCCTGAGTTCAATTCCCAGCAACCACATGGTGGCTCACAGCCATCTGTAATGGGATCTGATGCCCTCTTCTGGTGTGTCTGAAGACAGCTACAGTATGCTTATATTAAAAAAAAAAATCTTAAAAAAAAAAAAATAAAGATGGTGCTGAGCCTGCGATGACTGAGTTACCAGATGGGAAGGGAAGGAGGAAGGGAGACAAGGAGAGGACACTTCGAGCTGAATGCTCAGCCAAGCAGGACGGATCAGCCCTTCTCCCCACGGCTGGACAGTCCTCTACATGTGGAGTCCTAACTCACAAGTATCCAGGAGGAGAGGCTGGCTGTGTGCATGGACTGCTGCTGTCTCTCTTAAGCCACCGACTGCGTCTAACATGGTGAATGTGAATGTTTCCAGTTAGCAACACAGGTGTGCACCACACTCCTGTCTCTGCTCTCCTGTCTGGGAAAGTTCACACACACTTGTGCCACTGCACCACAGTCTGGACCAGCTACTACTTGGAGATGTTTCCCCCTCAGTCCAACAGCACTTCCTGTAGCGACTTTGAGCTGAGGGTTCTACGTCTTTACTCAGAAAACAATGTCCCTAGACAAGCTTTGCCATCCCACCACACCATACAGACTTCTTTCTGTCGGCCCATCCAGTGGTCTGCGAGCCTTAACAGCAGCTTCCCCTAGTTTCCCACCTCCTGACGGGTCTCGGGCACCTTCCACAGTCCTGAAGGGAGCCTTTTCCCCATCTTCCCTAACCCACTGACCCTGTGTCTTTACTCCTTGTTCCTCTGTATTCATTCCCTTATCAATGTGAATAGCTTTAAGTTTGGTTCTAGGCTGGCAAATCCTCAAAGGAGTCAATACTTTTAATTTCTTTGGGACTATCTACAACACTGGTTCTTTCCCTTCCTGATGCTTCAACCCTTTAACACAGTTCCTCATGTTGTGGTGACCCCCAACCAGAAAATTATTTTGCTGCCACATAATAATTGTAATGTTGCTACTGTTATGAATCATAATATAAATATCTGCTATGCAGGATATCTGCTATGCGACGCTCAGGGGGTCATACTCCACAGGTTGAAAACCGCTGATCTACAAGGTTATAAGGTTTAGTTACCAGAAACTGGGAAACAATGCCAACCGTTTGTCTCCCTCTGCACGCTTGCCGTCCTCAGCCCAATCTTCCCTTGGGTCCTCGCTTCATGCTATACATTCCTATCGAGTCTGTCAGATCAGTCTCTCTTCATTCTACTGGTCAGGACTCACGAAGAATCTAGTAAATCAGGGTTTCTCTGTGCAGCCCTGGCTGTCCTGGAACTTGCTGTGTAGACCAGGCTGGCCTTGAATTCACAGAAATCCACCTGCCTCTACCTTCCAAATGCTAGGATTAAAGACGTGCACCATCACCCCCAGCTCCAAATCTTCTTTTGTATAGAAAAGGAAAATCTATCTACATTTGCCCAATGGCCAAGTATTTACAAATTAAAGGACCCCACCTATAGCATCGCTTAGTTTGTCTGGCTTCTAACAGTAGAATTATCATATTTCAGGTTATCTTTAAAATAAACTGCCTACTGTATGGGTTAAGGAATCAAAGAAAACATTAATCATAATGTCTCCCTTCGGCCTGTATTTTATTTAACAAGACTAGAAATTCTCCAACAGCAAGAGGATTCCTGATTATGACAAAAGAGCTGAACAAGCAGAACACTTGTGAGCTCTGTCCGGCTTCTGTCCGCTACGCAGACACAACTGTGGTTGGGGGATGCTCAGGGCTGAGCAGTGCTACACTGTCTCAATTTCCCAAGCATGAACTCTTCACAAGGCCCTTCTCAGAAGCCCTGCTGGACCTCAAGTTGTCTATTCACACAGGACACAATCAATCCTACTGCACGTGCAGACTCCAGTATCCCTTTGTCACGCCAATGACTGCGGCTCTGAGTTCTAAGAATTTCTCAGGGAGGAGTCACCTCGTTAAAGATCACCTCATGTTATATCTTGCTCAAGTGTCTAGCATAATCTCTGTCCTCATTTAAAAAGTATCTGTGTGTGTGTGTGTGTGTGTGCGCACGCGCACATGCGCGTGTGTGCAAATGCACCCAAGTATATGCCTGTACACCACATTTGTGCAGAAGCCAAAACAGGCGTTAAACATGACTGTGAGCTACCCAATGTGGGTGCTGGGAATCAAACCTAGGTCTTCTGCATCACTGAGCCGTCTCTCTAGCCTTGATCTTTATGTTTTGAAGTAAACCTGAATTATGGCTGCTGCTCTCTAAAGCTGGGATTGGCTGTATTGTTTTTAATTTAACCTATTTCTCTGTGGTTGGATTCCTAGGGGCAAGCAATGAGTGCTGCATTCACTTCCTTTGAATGTTGCAGAGTCAACTACAGGACGCTGTCATGGTTGTTTAATACAGCGGTAGCCTAGCCAACCCGGCCGGCGTCACACCTAGTGCAATACTCCACAGAAACCCCCGCTTCTGAAGATGTGTCCTACAGCTGTCACAGTAAGTATGCCGTAAGACTAGAGTCACCAGCCCAAGACTAGGAAGTAGTTCCAAAGGCATTTATCTCATGAGAGGGATGCTTTAGAAGCAAACGCAGACATGAGGAGTATGAGCCAGCCTACCTGCTAGTGAGAGAGGCAACGGACTGTCTCCCTCCAGACAGATGAGCAAGCAGGAAACAGATAACACAACTTGTCTGGAAAGCAAGCAGCAAGATGAGGCACTAAAACCCCATCAGCATACATCATCCTCTCACGGCCCAGTGTCAGCCTCAGCCTCTATTAGCCGCCACAGCAGCACAAGTCCCACACACTTTATCCTGTTTATAATTGCTGATGAGCAGTAATAAGGCCTCCGTGCCTCAGCTCTGTCCGTTCCACTCCGGCACCCACCTATTAGGTAATAACTTTTATTTACAGCCTTGCTTGATAGGCTGTTCTATTAGTATAGCCAGGACCCGAGTAGGGAAAAAGTCTCCTTAATGGGCAGTACCATTGCCAGGGGCTGAAGATTTATACCTCAGCTTTGTGACTGTTCATTCTGGTGAGACTGCATTGGGCACAAGACTCCATTCCTGTCCCAATGTCTTCTCCAAGCTCACACACCTCAGGAGCAGCCCCTGAACAGCGCTGCCTAGACCCAGCCACTGAAGAAACACAAACACACCCAGGAGGAGCATGGAGTGGATTTCCCTATACCACTCGGAAATGGTGTAGGCTCCGACATCTTGCCCCAGTGGAGCAACAGAATAGCTAATTAATGGGTGTTCGGGCCTCTTTCTCCTTGGTAAGAGTGCAAGCTATGATAAAATGAGTGACGATAAAAGTAAAAATGAAAACGTTCTACATGTGTTCACAAACCTAAGCAAACTAAATTTGCTCAAAGCACAGACAGAAAAGGTTCAAATCCAAGGGCCAAGTGTTTCCCTCATCCATCCCACACCCCATCGTGTTCTAAAGCAGCAGCAAGCCACATCACATGCTCTGGGACAGCCCAGACAATACAGACTCACTCCCTGCGTCTTCTGAAACCTGTGCAGACATGTGGTGTTCTAGACTCAAGTGCCAGCGTCGTCTCCACGCATCTACTGCCTCAGTGAGTCTCTCGCTTCACTGTCACACAAGCAAGCGAGACACACTAACTAATAAAAGCAAAACCCAGTGACAGCCAAAATGAAAAAAGCGTAGGCCACTTTCCTTTACCTCCTCAACCGCCAAAACCCAGCCTCGGGCAGGATCAGCCACTGTGACACACCACCACAGACTACGTGGGAAATACTATTCAACAGGGCAGACATTGACAACGGTGCTTTTCAATTAAGACATCTGCAGCTTTGTCAAACATTTTATATTCATTTTGCCCCCCACTCCAGGATCAAATGAACCTCTTAAGACCTAAAATGATGAATGAACAAGGTAAAAGATTTTAATACTTTTTTTCCTTGCTATGGCAGATTTACTGTTTTGATCTTTCTTCAATGGTTACATTAAATGCAAATGAAAAAGAAAGGGCGATATCTTCCCTAATATTCTACCGAAGGAAACTCGCATACTACGTAAGTAGGTCGAATTTCTCATTTTCTGCCATAAATGCTGAGACTGCAGACCTGAGGACGAACTCTGTCTGGAAGACCAAAAAGGAAGAAACGGGAGTTACAGGTGCCCTCCCAGGAGGAAGAGGGGAGGGAGGAGGGCAGGGAAGACAGGAGAGAGGATTTGATTTTTAAAGCAGAGTTGCCCATGGTGCGTAATACTGAGCACCACAGCTTGATCCACTAACTCAGGGCTTCAGGATTCAATGTTGAACATTTCAGATTGAGATGTTTTTATGAATACCGATGCTGGAGTTAAACCACACAACTGCAGGTAGCACCAAGATGTGCAGGCCACCTCTGACTTAACACAACCCCATCTTTGAGGTTCTGAATCATCTGGAAAGATTTTACAGAACCTCGTGATAAGCCACAGGAAGGAAACCTTCCTGTAGCTGGCTTCTGAATGCCAAAGAGAAGGGCAGTAAGCACATCGGCTGTCCCTCAGCTGGGAGTCTGCAGGGCATTCTCCTGACTTAGGACTGATGCAGAGAGGTCCAGCTCACCAGGAGACACTGCCCTTGGGCAGGTGGTCCTATGGTAAAAGGAAGCAGATTCCGGAACAAGCCAGCAAAGAGCACTCCGTTATGGCCGCTGCTCTAATTCTTGCCCTGACTTTCTTCGAACCAGGAAATTTAAGATGAAATAAACTCCCTTCCCTCCCCAAGTCACTGTCACCACAGTGACAACCCAGACAGTGCCCTGCAACTGCAGTTTTGGAATTCATAGAGAACAAACCCCAGGAGAAGAACATTCCTTTTGCTGCAACTGCAAAGAATCTTTAAGAAAGCCTAACAAAAGCCAAACTTCCCCTTTCCCACAAAACACTTTAACCACAAGAATAAACGAATTTCTCTATATAAGCAATACTGTGTAAGGATGCTGGCCGGCCAGAGCCCCAGCCACCACGCTTATGCTTGTCGTGTCATGTGGTGACTACAAAAGATGAAGGACGAGAGCATTCTTGTGGCGGCTTGTTGCCAAGGAAGCAGACGCTTGCTCCCTTACAGCATATTTGATCTTGGCAGAAAGGTTCTGAGAATTATCAAGGGAGCATATGCAAAACACTCCAAGCTCTCTGAAGAAATGTGAGCGGTGGTGTGATGGGCTTTAACTCTCCTGCTCAGCCAAGGCCAACCAGGACACAGATACCCCATAACCTTTCATTTTTTTTCCTGATCAAATTCCGAAATTACTGATGATGCTTATTTTTACCTACCAAAGATTACGGTGACATTAGCAATGAAAACTTCTGCATGGGAGGTTTGGGGCGATGGTTCAGCAGTGAAGAGCACTTGCTACTCTTCCCGAGGACCTGGATTTGGTTCCCAGAACCCACACAAGGGTTCACAGCCCTCTATAACTCCAGTTCCAGAGGATAGGCTATCTTCTTCTGCGCTCCTTGGGTACTAGGCAAATGTGTGGTGCCTACTACTACACAGGCAACAGACTCACACATAAAAATAAAAAATTAAAAAAAAAATTCTTAAAAAAAAAAAAGTCTGCCTGTGTAAATCCAGCATCAGAAAGTCTTCCTACCCAGCTCACCACAGAGCCAATCGTCCTTCTGCCACTAGGGCTCCTACTTGTAATCTGCATCTTAGAGCTGCTACAAAGCACAACTTAGGGTCCCCATGTTCTCCCCCATCCCCAAATCCCCCCATCCCCCGCTCACTGTCCGCCCCATCTCTCACAGTGATGCTGTGAGGCAAGCCACCTTGTTATCGCCATCATAACACCTACCAGCCACCCAGGCTATGACATTATCCTCTAGCAGAGCCTGACAAGGACACCCGAAATACAAGCTGAGATGCCAACCATTCACATTTTTACTAAGCCAAACAGCAACAGATCTAAAGCTGACCTTTCGATCCAAACAAAAAGAAAACATTCCTTTCCCTGTACATTCTCATCTAAAAAGGTTATTTATGTGTACGCAGATACACCCAGCTAATAAGTTATATGGATGGGGGTATGGGTGTGTGTGTGTGTGTGTGTGTGTGTGTGTGTGTGTGTGTGTGTGTAAGAGAAAGAATATACATGATTTTTAAAAAGCTGAGATTGAGTCTTTTACTAGTGTTCCTCCCATCTCACAACCTACACCTGTGTGTCCTTCTTCACAGACCACACCTGTGTGTGTGTCCGTCCCCTTATTCACAGACTATACCTGTGTGTATATGTGTGTGTCCTTATTCACACACTTGTGTGTGTGCGTGTGTATGCATATGTCCCCTTATTCACAGACCACACCTCTGTGTGTGTGTGTGTGTGTGTGTGTGTGTGTGTGTCCTTATTCACAGACTACACTGCCCTTATTCAGACACTGACTTAAAGAATTACTGTATTCCAGCTGAAGCATCCTTTTTACGAGGTCTCAACATACAGCCCAGACGGGCATCAAACTTCAGGAGAGCCTCCTGACGCACATGCTAAGTGCTGCTTTCCAAGGGTGGGCACCATACCCAGCAAAGGAGTCTTCCCTAAGGTCATTATGAACTCAACCCTGAGGCTAGCTTGGCTGGGTCAGGTGGATGTCAGGGCCCAAGTCACAGCTCTGAAGAAACAGCACCACACGTGTGTGCTTACTCCCCTCATGAGCCGGCATGGTCTGTCTGGGAGATCCTCAGGGGACACACCACAGAGCGCATGCCAGAAACAGGAACCCTATTCTTTTATTTATTTATTTTTTTCTTTTCTATTTTTCGGAGCTGGGGACCGAACCCAGGGCCTTGCGCTTGCTAGGCAAGCGCTCTACCACTGAGCTAAATCCCCAGCCCCAGGAACCCTATTCTTAAGGACCTAAATATAGAGATTAAAAAGATATGCCTGTCATGGAGCAATAACATGATTCAGAAGCAAAATATCAGAACCACCATGGGCAACATGCTGATTACAAGACAAAGAAAAGAAAAGCGATGGACAGCGCCAACTGCAGTTTTCAGAGCTAATCCTTAACCTACCTTTCAAAATCCAGAAGCCTTGTCGTCCCAAGGCAGGCTTGTCAGGTGGGTCTGGCTGGTCACAGCTACCTTTTGAGGCACAGACTGACTTCTCTAAAGCACAGAGGGTGAACTGACTTCGAACCTTTACTGCCCATGCAGAGAAGCATCAACTTTTAGGAGATGCTCTGAACACTGCATTAACTTCTTCTCTTCCATATCAGAAAGCCCCAACCATTTCCTAGCTGACCATCCTATGTAGAGGCTTAGAAATGTCTGAGAACTCCGCTGCCTTTCACAGACCTGAAAACATTATAGCCAGCACAATTATGATATTTCCATGCAAAAGAGAAGGTAACAACATATACAGGGCGGGCATGACCCTGAGTACCGAGAGTTCTTAAGATATAAATAA